>NC_045558.1:60050514-60373014 GCF_009769535.1 Thamnophis elegans | reverse complement strand
TTTTGATAGTCTGGTGGGAAGACCGGGGGCTAAGTTTGACTGGCAAATTGATAAAGTTTATCGCGTTAACTCTTGGGTCGCAAAGGAGAAGCAGCTCCCTCGAGACATTGTTATATATTTCACTACAAGAGAGCTCAGAATCATGATATTACAAGAGTCTTAAAACCTGCGCATGTGCTGGAAGATGGCTGCCGAGTTTTTTCGCTCTGGCTTGGGCTGTTGAGAAATACCCTGGAAGAAAGTGAAACCTTGGTCCAGGAGTCTGGTTTTCGCGGCTAGAAGGAGTAAGAACCCCCCAGAATACCCGTGCCAGCAGCGTATTGAGGAGACTTGCCTCCCCAGAGCTGCTAGGCACAGAAGACGCGGACGATGTGGGAGACACCGAAAAAAGTGCTGGGAGTGGGGCGGAGGCTGCCGACGCTTCAGACGCAGCTTGAGGGAAGCTGCCGACGCTGGCGCGGCTTGGAGGCGCAGCTGCCAGGGTCCCTGGCTGGAGTTGCTGCTGGTGGTTGCTGGAGACCATCGCGCCCTGGGGGGGGGCTGAGGGCACCGCGGCTGCCTGGAATGATGTGGCAGCCAGGAGCCGGGCGGTTTGCTGACTCGCCGGGAGACACTGGGAGGTGCCGGAGCTCACATTAACGCCAGAGCTCACATTAACGCCGAGCCGCTGATCAGCTGTGAAGAGACTAACCAGGTTTGGAGGACGCAGAAGGCGCCTGGAGTTTCCTGAGTTGACTGAAGAGAGATTGCTTATTGGGAGACTGAGAAGAGACTATTGAGAGCATGGAGAAAAAAAACACTGGCCTTATTAAGCACTTTAACATCATTTAACATCATTCATTAAGCACTTTAACATCATTCAAGTAACTGGGCGGCGTTAAACCGCCTTGTGGTCATCTGTGGCGAGAGACGGGCTGAGCTTACGTGACTGTCAGAACTGGAAGGGCTTCTTGTGGGCCATCAGCCAGGCAAACTGGACCATCTGGCGAACTTTGTGGTGCTGCCTGTGGCGAGAGGCGGGCGGAGACTTCCTGCCTGCGGGACCGGGGACACCTGTTGGAGCCTGGAAGAGCGGGCTGAGACTGTCTTGGCTGCCGTGGAGGCGGCTTTCGGTGACTGTTGGGGGGACCCGACCCCCCCCGGTTGTCTGATGTCTCCTTCTGGTGCTGTGCTGCTGTAGGGTCAGGCTAGGGACAGGGTAGGGTTAGATTAGAATAGGGTGGGCTTAGTTTAAGTTAGGTTAGGTTAAGGTTAGGGTTAGGGTGAGGGTAGGGGTGGGGTTGCTAGCCTGATGGCCTACCGACAGGCTGCCTCCATCGGGAGTGTCACGGCCCAGCTGGGAGTGGAGTTTCCCCCCCTTTTACCATGGGGTTTCCCTGGTTCCCGGGTGTTCTCTGTTCCCGATGGGGGGGGGATGTTTGCTGGCCGCCATTGCCTGTGGCTGGCCCTACAACTTTCGCCATCATTTATCATTTATCACCTACGGCCTGCTTCCTTCTCAGACTTTCTTGGCTTCTCCTTGGACTACTGCTGGGTCATTATTATATGCCCCGCTATTATTTTTCTGGACTTCGGACACTTGTATGGGAGGCTTGGATACCACCCCCCCTTTGACCTCTTCGGACTAAAAAACTCGCGATAGTGCGCAGATTTTATACTTTATAATTTTTATACATTGGTAATTGTTGAAAATTTTTTATAATTTTAATGTACGGGGAGTGTGTGGTATGAATGTGATTGATTGAATGTTCCCACTTTTATCATTATATTGCTGTTTTTCTGTTTTTAACTTGTTTTTTGTGGGGATTGACTGATTGTATGTATGGGTATGTTTGGTGGGCCGGGAGCCTAGCTGGGTACCTCCTGCACTGAGTGCTTGAGCAGAAGTGTCAGGGGCCCCCAGGTCCGGTTCTGGCCCTTGGATGTGTATGTTGAAGGGCCTGCTGGTGAATTCGGCGGCAGGGGGAGAGGGTGGAGGGACCACAGATGCAGGAGTGGGCCAGAATATTGGGGTCATATTGGGGAGGGGCAGATATGGCGGGAACTTCAGGGCTAGCCATTACCGGGGAAGGAGGGCTCCCTATGTCAGAGGGATCCCTCTTTCTGGCCCTGTGAGTTCCACTCCAAGGCCAGATGGTGCGAGTAGTCAGGACCCTGGTCTCAGGTTGCTGTTGCTAAATGCCAGGTCTGTGATTCACAAGGCTCCCCTTGTCCAGGACCTAATTATAGACGAGGGGGCAGACCTGGCTGGGCCCGGAGGGAGGAGTCCCCCTCACCGAAATGTGCCCAGAGGGTTTTCAGGTGCTTCATCAACCGCGACCCAAATGAAGGGGCGGGGGAGTGGCCATTATTATCCGGCAGTCCTTAGCTCCTCGTAGGATACCTGGTCCGGAGTTTGTCGGGTGTGAGTCCTTGCTGGTGAAGATGGACCTTGTGGGTCAAGTGGGCTTGTTGTTAACGTACCTGCCTCCCAACAGCATGACAACAGCCCTCCCCTTGCTCCTCGAGTCAGTAGCTGAGCTGGCAGTTGAGTTCCCCAGACTTATGATACTGGGGGACTTCAATCTGCCTTCGCTCGGCGAACACTCTGATGGAGCACAGGAGTTCATGGCTTCCATGACAGCCATGGGCTTGATTCAAGTAATCCAGGGTCCGACTCACTCGGGTCACACACTCGACCTCGTATTTCTCTCGGAGCAGTGGAGTTGTGATCTTGGTCTGAGGGGTAGTGAGACCTTGCCCCTGTCATGGTCGGACCACTTCCTACTGAGGCTCGACTTTCGGAGACCAATCCCCTGCTGTAGGGAGGAGGAACCGATTAGGTGGTTCCACCCTAGGCGTCTTATGGATCCCCACGGTTTCCAGATGGCGCTTGGAGTTATGCCTGATACTCTCGCCTGCAGCTCAGTGGAGACCTTAGTCACTACTTGGAACTCGGTGGCGGCTGAGGCTCTCCACCGGATTGCGCCTTTACGGCCAATCCACGGCAGTGGATCCAGGAGGGCTCCTTGGTTTACCGAGGACCTCCGGGAGATGAAGCGCCAAAAGAGATGCCTAGGGCGCCGCTGGAGGTCCAGTAAATCTGAGTCAGACCGAGCACTATTAAAAGCTTGCATCGGAGCATACCTCTCGGCAATATGGACAACCAAGAACAACTATATTGCTGCTCTGATAGCGTCCGCTGAGTCCTGCCCTGCTGCCCTGTTTAGGGTGACCTGCTCCCTCCTAAACACGAGGGTTGCGGATAACCCTTTACAGGTAGAGCAGAGGAATATGTCCAGTTCCTCGCGGACAAAGTTGCTCGGCTTCGGATGAACCTGGACTCCAATTGCGCAGAGCCAGCCGGGGTACCGGGGGAAGGTCTTGAACGACACCTCTGGACTGACTTTCAACTTGTTGCCCCTGGTGAAGTGGACAAGGCCATGGGAGCGGTGAGTGCTGCCACATGTATACTGGACCCGTGCCCCTTCTGGCTGGTCGCGAACAGCAAGGAGGTGACACTGAGCTGGATCCAGGCGATGGTGAATGCCTCTTTTTGGGAGGGCTTCTTCCCACCGGCATTGAAGATTGCGGTGGTGAGACCCCTCCTGAAGAAGCCATCGCTGGATCCAGCCATTTTGAACAACTATCGTCTAGTCTCCAACCTCCCCTTTATTGGGAAGGTTGTTGAGAAAGTGGTGGCCTCTCAACTCTGACGATTCTTGGATGAAGCCGATTATCTGGACTCCTTTCAGTCTGGATTCAGGCCTGGC
Organism: Thamnophis elegans; assembly: GCF_009769535.1. Lineage (NCBI taxonomy): Eukaryota > Metazoa > Chordata > Lepidosauria > Squamata > Natricidae > Thamnophis > Thamnophis elegans. The sequence goes on along the minus strand of NC_045558.1, from coordinate 60,369,262 downwards.
TACAGCATGGAAACTGCTTTGGTCACACTGATCGATGATCTCTGGAGAGCCAGGGATGGAGGTCATCCCTCCATCCTAGTGGTCCTTGACCTCTCAGCGGCCTTCGATACCATCGACCATGGTATCCTTCTGCGACGGTTGCGAGAGGTGGGGTGGGAGGCACCGTTTTCGGTGGTTCTCCTCCTACCTCTCGGACAAGTCGCAGTCGGTGTTGGTCGGTTATCCACCAACAGAGAGAGGGAATTGGAGATAGTACAGACAAAGATGGGGAGAATGCACGGTAGGATAACACATCCAGCAGCAATCAGGCTGATGAGGGCTACAATAGCTTGTAAACCTGGGAGCGTAGGAAACCACCCTGAAAATGCATCTTTCAGATTAATACCTTTCCAGGTTTGGACTGGGACTGGGATTAGCTATTTTAACCATTTTATCAGTTATTTCCTTAATGACCTTGTCACTATTGTCTATCTCAATACAACAGTTAGACAAATTAAATTTACCACACACACACCCTTCTTTAGCTAAGAGGTAATCTAAAGCTAAGCGATTTTGCATAATATAGATATGAGATTTTACACTCTCTGCAGCCAGCTTGGTTAGGCCTTTAACTGTCTCATTAGTAATAATCTCAACTACAGCTTGTAGTCAAATAAGTCTGTTTAGCATATATATGGGGATTTGATAACTATACATACCATCCTCGGCCCAGGTTGCAGGTCCATAAACTTGGATAATTCATCATCCTTTCAGTGACCTACTTTCACCTTTTCAATCAAGGAAGTATCCACGTGCCTCCGGTCCCTAATGTTCCCAATCTCGTCATACACAGGTACCCCCAGTACCTGCCTCTGATGGAGTGGTAACAAAAATAATCCAGGACGAATAATTCCCAAGGCACATGAACCACACTAGCCAGCTGGGAGCTGACTATATGCAAACTTTCCACAAATCCAATACATACCATCGGGGGCTAACCATTGCAGGGAAGTGGTGTGAGGCTGCTTGATGAAGGATTTAAGGAAGTTAACTGATTCCAAGGCACAGTCATCCACTGAAGCCTCCTTCCCACTTCCCGCCCACCAGTAGCCATTATTCCATGTGGAGCGGCACCTTAGTGAACTCACCTGGTGACAACTTTAGAATGGTTCTGGGTGTAACAAACTGACCCTACAAGGTTGGTGGTCAGGGCCAAGTTACCAACCTTCCCAGGGGTAGCTGTAAGGTTACTTCGATGCTCCAGCACCACAGATAAATTTAACTCCTGGGCTTCCCATGGCCATTTTCCCCCAAAGTTGGTTCCACCATACACAAAACAATTAGACACATTCAGGGTAGTGGCTATATCTTCAACTAAGTGAACAAAGGTATTAATGGCGGTAGCAGGTAAGTCAAAAATATTAAACTTATAGAGGAGCCAACATTGCGATGATACATCATGCGGATTCGACAATCCGAGTCCGCCGATGACACTTTTGCCTCTGGACAGTCCGGCAGGACCTAAACCATCCCAAAGAGACAGTGACTAGGAAGACAAAACCTTGCTGGTCGCAGGGACACCACGAAGTCCCTGATCGACTCAAGGGAAGCACTTCCAACCGGCGGCAAACAGGCAGTCCCCAGGCTGACAAAGTTGGAGACGGCTCCGGAAGGAAAAAAAGAAGTGAAAGTGTTCCATCTAGTGAGGTGTTTTTTTTTTTTACTTTCAGAAGATTGCCCTGAGAACCTTTTTCAAAAAAAGATAAATTAGTCCTCTAAGTAAGAATAAAGTGGCGAATTTAATCCCTATTGGACTGCCTTAGAATGTTTTTTGCTCTTGCTTGTAACAATGTTTTGTAGATTGAAGTGATTGCAACATTTCCTGTTTCTCCGCTTGAGGTGAATGGACTGATTTTTTTTGCTCTATTTTTTTTTTGATACTTTAATTTTTTTTGGCTTAAAGTAAAACTTTTTTATTTTAACAAATTTCTCCTTCTATTTGTTATAAAATTATATTAAAGATACTTAAGGAAAAAGTATAAAAAATAGTTGAATCTGCCATTTGGAAGCCTGAGTCTGAAGGGTTTTTTTTAAACAATGTATTCTTTTGTTCATTCCTATTTGACTTCATTGACTTTGTAACAGAAGGGTTTGGAACTTGTTTATAAAACCTGATAAAGACTCAAGGGCACGGACAGTGTTTTGCAGGTGCTCTTGGAAAATATTTTGGCAAGAGAAGGAAAAGGAAAGAAAAAGATAAGAACCCTTATATTTTGAAAACCACAAAGAACTTGTGCTTAAGATTTAAAATAAATATATATATATATTCTTCAAAAAAAATTTGACAGGCTAGAGTGGCAGTAATTATCAGATTCCTTTTTTTCTTTACATTTCTTTTTATTTTGAAAAATGGATCAATATTCAGATGAAGAAAACTTAATAATCCAAAACATTCTGGCTGGACTTCAAAATATTTTAGAAGGATTTGAGAGAGATTTGACATGAAATGGGACAGACTATGGGGTATCACAGCAAAAGATTATGGGGTTGGAGCCCCAGAAATTAAAGAATAGAATGAAAATACAGAAAACAAAGACAAGACGTTAGATGAACTTATTAATGGAGTAAATTAATGTGAGTGAAAGCAAAAAGAAGGGAAGCTGGAAAAGTGACTTTGACAATTTGGAGCTTTATCCCAAATTCCAAGATGCAGGAGAAAAAAAAAGAGCGAAAAGGAGGGAGTTAAGAAGACAAATCTATCCAGAAATAAGATTGATAATCAAAGTTAAGCTTACGTTAATAACAATTCAAGGGCAACGAAACTACATGAGAGATTTTCCAAACTACAAAGTGCAGAGAGAAGTTCTAAACTCTGGAAAGGTGCTGAAAAGAGAATTGACACAACAGGTGGTGAGAGAGAAAAGACCATTTTGCTACTGGAAAGACACTGGTTGATAATGCTAGTTGATGATAAAAAGTTAGCTAATTTTTGATGATTAATAAGTAGGGACTTTAGTATTTTGTAGACTGTTTTAAATTATCATTGAATGTTTATTCGTTAACATATAATTTACTATGATAATAATAATGAAATGATAACCTTAATTAGGATAAATAACTGGGCCATAAATTGTAATTTGGGATCTGGCAAAAAGACATATAAATCTTACAAATTTTTGTTTAGATCTTGTTATGAAGGTATAAATAATTTGGGTCAGAAGAGAGGAGATGTGATATAAATAGCAAACAATTGGTTTTTCTTTTAACTATAATAAGAAGGAAATGTTAATGCATACTTTTGGTGATTATTAAATAGAAATGTTAACATCTCTTAGATTGTCTTAGATTTTAAATGTTTATTTCGTTAACACATAATTAACTAATCTGGGACTTAGGGAAAAGACCTATAAATCTTATAAATAAATTTCTGTTTAGAGATGGTTATAAAGATATAATCTCATTTGGGCCTGTAGAGAGGAGAGGTGAGATAAATAGTAAATAATTTTTAGTTAACTACAATAATAGCAAAGATATGTTAATGGATAATATTTAATGATAATATTTAATGATACATACAGGTGTGTTGTACCAGTAAAAGTAAAATGGACAGAAGCGTTAATTTGTGAGTTTGGGAGGAAAAAGGAGAGGGAATGTTAGATATCCTCCTAACTGACTTTCTTTTAGAATATGTTATAAAGATGTAAACTTATGGCAGATTCATTGAGATTGCGAAAGTATGCCAGTAGGTGGTTGTGTCTTCAAATATAAATGATCTTAGGGGGGAAAAAACACGTTTAAGTAACTGTAATCAAATGAAAATTGTGGTACAGTAATAGTAAAGTACATAAATTCTAAAATGTACAACTCAACCTGAATGAAATATATGTAATGATTGTGGAAGAAATGCACAAAATGTACCTGTAACCAATTGACATGCTTTCTACAAGATGTAATGAAAAATGAATCTTTTTTGTGTGTGTTTTTTTGTTTAATAAAAATAATAAAAAACTTATTAAAAATATTAAACTTATCTATCTCCTCGTAAAAGGACCAAAATAAAGACTTGAGGCAGACATTTAACTTTTTGATAACAAAATCAAGGAATATCCTTGTTTCTGGGTCACTACCTTTCCCATCAATTCCAACACCAAACAACCAGTTTGGGTCCTGTCAGGTAATCTTTCTTCCGTTATGTACCCAATTAGGATCTACCTAACTAATCTGATCCATGAACCATAGGCCATCAGTGATGGTCAGGTTAACTAGATTACAGTTGTTTTTTCCACATGTACTCACATCAATGGGTACTTTAACAAGCTTAATTTTAGAATAATCCCGACCATCCCCGTCAGGTTGCCAATTCCCCGTATACCACTTTGCACAAGACCAAAATTTGCAGGGACCGTTTGAGCCTTTACATTGTCTAGGGGGGCAAAGATACTTATGCGCAGAGGCATAATATTGAATCCAACTTATGCCACCTCATGAGTTTGGGCTGGCATAAAAACTTGCCGCTTGGCACACATCGAAAGTTACTGTGTGTTTTCAATGTGTGCTGCCATGATGACATGCCTAGCAGTAACCTTTCTCCAGAACCTGAGGGCGACGAGTGTGTCCTTACCCACAAGGCCCATCTTATAGGATCAGTTGTAGGATTATAGCAGTGGACACCCTCAGTATCTTTGCATCTCTTATAGGTGGTCCCATTGACTGTGCACTGGGCCAGGTCAGGCTGCTTACAAGATAGGAGCCTGTAAGAGTGGTACACCAGGGTTTTACCTATCACATTTCCTGTTTTTGTGGTGTGACTACAATCAGAGCAGGAGTGCTTTGTGATCTTATAGCAGGTTGGTCGACCTTCCTTGACAAAAATAAGATATTGATCACTTTCCCATTGACATGGGTATCCCTGTTGGCACATATTGGTTATAATAGGGGTGTAAATAAAGGCATTACCCTGAACACATGAGGCACAATTTTGAGTAAGGCTGATATCTTGAGAGCATAGGACACCCTCCGTCCTGTTGCACTTCTGATAAGTCTTTTGACCCTCGACACAGGTGGTCAGGTCAAACTGGGTGCAAGTGGTGGGCTTCCCATATTGAATATGGAGTATGCCTTTCTGGGTCCGGCACGAACTACAGGAGCCTTTGTTTATCAAGGTCTGGCGGGGGACTCTCCGATTGTGAGGATTACCATGTCTGGAAATTTGGAAGGAGTGTACAGGGTGGCATCATTGTAAGGGATCATCATCACATCGCAGAAAGCACTGCCCTTTATGACCACAAGGGGGGGGAGGTAACTGGAAGAACAATTTGGGGCACTTATAAGGGTAAAAGTAAAGCGTTTTCTGGTAGGAAAGGGCAGGTAGCAATCTATGCACTGGGGGGGTTCATACCGGGGGAGTTTCTCCCTTCCCTTAGGGGTTCTTGGGCTCCGACTCATTCTCCCCGAAGGCTCGTAAAGAATGACTGGAGCCAGGGTGGATGCCTGGGAGTCCTGAGAGTCCTGAACCCATGTCCAGATGTCATCGTCCGTTGGGATTGCCCCTCCCTCTTCCTGGGAGTTGTCTACTGGACCCTCCACATTCCCCCCTTTCCCAAGCAAGACACGATATAGGTAAAAGGAGTTGATGACAATACTAATAAATAATAAATAAAATCTAAAAAAAAAAATCTAATCAGTAGGAGAATCACAATCACCCACATAGTTGGCATAAGGCCTATGCGAATGCAGGCAGTTTGTTTCAACCTTTGACTTGACTCCATCCTGTAAATCCCTCTTTTAACTCCCAAGTAGTTGACCATTAATCTGGCTGGAGCTTCCCATCTGTATTGTAACTGACGTTTTTTGAGTCCATCCACTAGGAATGCAAAAAAAGAGATTTTTTGGAGGGGGAAGCAAGGAGCCGAGGAGTTTCTTGCTCCCCCCCCCCGAGTCCCTCCGAGGGGGGGAGGAGAGAGAGAGATGATGATGATGATGACAATTAAGTATCAAAAGCCTTTTGAGTTTGACAATATAATACGTTATCCAAAATTATAAATAATCTTATTTTCAGATGCATTTTTTTGCCATCTCTGTTATTTTCTTTTTAAAAAATCAGACTTGCTTCCAATTTGGGCCTTCTGGCAAACTATAGTTTTCTTGGCAAGAGATCTAGCTTGCCATTGCTTTCATCATAGGTCTGAGAAAGTTAGTTTCTTTCTTTCTTTTTTCTTTCTTTTCTCTTTCTTTCTTTTCTCTTTCTTTTCTCTTCCTTTCTTTCCCCTCATTTGTTTCCCTCTCTTTTCTCTCTCTCTCATTCTCTCCCTTCAGCTCACTTTCATTTCCATCTCCCTCTCCCCCTTCTCTCTCCCATTCTCTTCTTCCATCTCTCTCTCTCTATCTCTCTCTCTCTCTCTCTCTCTCTCTCTCTCTCTCTCTCTCTCTCTCTCTCTCCTGATTCTAGCGCTAAGGAGTCTCCTGCACAGCATGGCTCTTCTCTGCAACGCAGCCAGTGGTGGCAGTGGAAGGAGTCACTGTCCCCACCACTGTGATCCTGGGGTATTTTGCTTGCACGTGCAAGGAAGAGATGAAAAGAAAAGGGGAGAAAGAGAGATATAGATAGAGAGAAATGAAAGAGAGCTGGAAGGAGAGAATGGGAGAGAGGGAAAAGAAAGGGAAACAAATCAGGGCTAAAAGCCAGCCCCATTCTCCCTCCCTTCCTCTCCACAACCTTCCCATGAAAGCTTTTTCCCAAATAATACCAGCAGCCATTTCATCTCCACCAAAGTAGATACATACACACACGCATGCAGGCCACACACACACACACACACACACACACACACGCATGCATGCACACCAAACAATTTTTAAAAAAAAAAAAATGGCAGAAATGGAGAAAGAAGTGAGACCTCCCAAAAATAAAAGGAGCAGGAAGCTGGCTCATCCCATAAAAAGGGAAATCAATGAAGAGATGAAGGTACATCTCTGTGCTCTTCCTTTATTATCACTGTATCTCAAGCGAGAATGGAAGAAAAAAGGAAGAGGGGTAGTTGAGTCACAGGAAGAATGAGCGCCCTCTACTATGAAGCAGGAGAACTGCGTGCCTCACCTACCTGGGGACTTTTTAGGCTTTTAAGCCTCACTTAACTCTGCTTGAGTGATCATAAAATGCCTAAAAAGTCAGACTAGATGAGGCATGCAGTTCTCCTGCCTCATAGTAGAAGGCACTTTTTAGAGGCTTTTTTAAACAATTAGGCAGTCATCCACGGTGAGGCAGCAGCTAGCTAGCCTCACCTCAGCACTCGCCTTTTTCCTTTTACATTTTTTTTCTTTTCATTATGAGAGCCTCATCTGCCTCACCTGACTGCACGTCACTGATTAAAAGTGTACAATGAAAGATGCAGAAATCATTAACATTTTTTGGCTACTTCTCAAGTAAATATATGCAAAAATATTAGCCTTCACCTTGAGTAGCAGCACCTGTAACATGTCATGAGGACCACAATATGCCATGCATCAAGAGATTATATAAGCAATTGTATAATCATAATGTTTCGTGAAAATGAATATGTTGATCTATATAAACTCATGATTTCACTAGACCTCTGGTCCTTTGGGATGCTCATATTCATGATACTTTTTCCAGGATTCTCTTCTGCTTTGAAATAATTTCTAAAGCAAATCCAATTTCATCAAATTAAATTAAAAATGGTAGAATAGATTGGATACCAAAAAAGTTCTGTGGGAACTACTAGTATGTTTCCGAGGGCATTCCAAAGTACTGATAATTGCCTCTAAAACTCTGTATGGTTCACGATTGTCCCGCCATCTGAAAGTTGAAGTTTTCCACATACCAAATGGTATAATGCAGGTGTGTCTATCAGAGTCTGTAGCTATCCAGCCAGCACACAAGTAAATAACTCAGCAGGATTCAATTTATAGAAGAAATTTCTTTATATACAATAACATAAAACATGATGCATCTATACAATACCCATGCAGCTCTTGCAATGTGGTAGAGAGAAATAACAAGTACAGGAAGTAGAAGCAAGAAGACTCAAGCAAAGACAAACTCTTATATACACAGAACAGTTAAGCTAAGCCATGCCCAGGTTCCTAGCCATCTGACATGACTCACAACAAATCCTATTTCTCAATCACCAAACAGTTCCCATTGGCTGATTTGTTATTATGGCTATTCCAGTTCATAAAACCTTATACAGTGTCAAACTCAATTTTATTGAGGGCCGGATCAGCATTATGGTCACCCTCAAAGGGCCAGGTGGGCATGGCTGGGTGGCCACATGACTGGGTGGGCATGGACAACTCAACCTGGCCTGCTCAACATCACTCACATTGAGGGGCATCTGTGATGGGCCAGACAAGGCTGGGAAGGGTGATCCAGGATGAGCACCAAAACCTGGGGAGAAAGCAGAAGGGAGAGTGCTGGGGGAGTGTCAAATGGTGCTGTAGCATGATGGGGGGGGGGGCAGCCAAACTGCTTATTCAGTTTTAGCCTGGAGTCCAGGCTCAGAGGCAACATCAGTGAGGAGAGGTCAAAATAGGAAGCCCCTTTTCACTGCTTGCCTATTGCCTGTGGCGGCTTCCCATTTTCACTCTGTGCAGTACTGTTCTATCCCCAGGCACCCTCCTCAGCTGGAGACAAGCAGCAGTGCCCTGAAGTTCATGTAGTACTGTAGTGTGTCAGGATTCTAAGTTACACTCCCAACAGGATTAAAACTCCAAGGCAGTTATCTTCCTCAAAATATAAATTTATTAGAAATGTCATATTGGCACATCTGGGGAAAACCTGAATCTGAGAGTGTGTTTTTCTCACCCAAAGTAAAACTAAAGTTCCTTCCCCTCCATTCATAGCTGTATCACATGGTCCAATCAGGTCACTGTCCCAACTTCAGTTAACTTCCAGTCCCACATTTCCAGGTGCTAGTGAGATGTATTTGACTCCCAAAGGAAATAATTTTGTTATGATTACATACCCCACACTATCTTCACCTCCCATTCCCACAGTTTTCTGTGGCAACCCTGAAGACACTACCTAAAGATGGCTCCAGGGCTGACAGGCCGTCCCCCTCAGCAGACGAGGACCTCCTGAAATGAGATAGGGATTGGAGTTAGTAATGCTTTTCTTAACCACCTCTACCCTCCTCCAGGGTGTCCCTTTGGCTTACTAGTGAATTTCTTATGGAACACCTTTACTAGTCTGCCTGCTTTTACATCCCAGCTTTTCACCCATGTAGCTTCAGACCCATGAAGCTTTTCACCCATGTAGCTCCATCCCTTCCAATGGATTAGATATTGCAAGCGACACCGATGCAATTTAGAATCCAGTATTTTCTTAACTTCATAGAAGTTACAGTGTGTCTCCCCCTGTACGACAACTGATTTAGGTGCTACCCTATCCCTTAGTCTTAGCTGTGAGTCAACTGTGGGCTTTAACAAGCTGCTATGGAAAACCAGATGCACTTTCCTTAACAGGCATGGGAGATTAACTTGTACTGTTACTGGGTTAATCACTTTCACTATTGTAAATGGCCCTAAAAATTTAGGTCACATCTTTTTGCTAGGCAATTTTAGCTTAAGGTATTTTGTTGATAGGTACATAATTTCCCACCTGAAAGGGAGGCTGTAGAGACAGGCACCTTTCTGCCTGCTTTTTATATGCCTTTGCTGCATCAGTCAGGGCTCGTTTCATATTTTCAAAACCCAGCTTTAGCAATTCCATCCACTCTGCCAGGGTTAGGGCGGTTCTTGCAACAGCTCAGGCATGGGGACAAAGTCCATGCTGCTAGTGACCTGGAATGGGGTTACTACCTATTCTGTGGGCATGGCTTGGCAGTCATGTGACAGGGTGGATGTGGCTGTGTGGTCATGTGACTGGATGGGTGTGGCCAATTTAGCCATCCATTTTGCCAATTAAGCAGTCCATTAAACAATACACAGCAGCACCCTTTTCTATTCTTCTTAATACTGCATTAAGATTTTCTCTAGGTTTTTTTTTACTAGGAGGGAGAGGTTGGGAATGCCTGGGTTTTTCTGCAAATTTTGGCACCAAAATAAGATGATATAAGATCTCCTGCTAGTCTAGTTGGACTAGATGATCTCTGGGGTCTTTCCAGCCCTGGATTGCTGTGCTGTTTCAAAGCATCCTGTGAAGTTGCATCTAGTGCCAGGGTTTGTGGTCCTTCCTTTCTCTCCTTTTTTTCTCCCTCCTTCCCTCTATCCACCCATCCATCCATATCTCATTCACTTTCCCTTCCCTCTGTCAGCTCCTCTTCATTTACTAATTAGGAAAGAATGACCACGAGTCTCCATGTGTGGAAATCAAAGTGTACTTTTACTAATTAAAAATGATTAAAGGCATAGCGAAGCGAAATCTGAACATTTAGGCGCGAAAGCGATTGATATATAGAATAGCCCATTCCCCAACCCTTGGCATCACAGTTAGAGGCCAATCATAATTCTCCCAAGTGTCAGGTGCGAGATAACTTCAAAAGGCATCACGAAGATGGAATGTCGGTGCCGTTAATCCTGGCGGGAAACTCCCACGCATGCGTAGTCCGATCAGCCGGTGAATTCCAGAACCTTCCTCCAGCACACAGAGTAACCCCACCCAAATACCATGCCCTCCCTCCCCGTTTCATGGCAGCCGAAGCAACAGCGAAGCAGAGGCTGACATCCGGCCGTCCCCCGGAAAAAGGCGGTCAGGCCTGGAAAACGAGAAAACACAAACAAACAGACGAACAACAAAAACATAGAAGAGAGAAGAGGGGGGGGGAATTAAGGCTTGTCAGGATAAGCAGAATAAAATTGTCGAAGCAGTTGGGGGGCACGAACATGGGACTTGTCAACCCATTCCGTATGAGAAGGAGGAAAATGCTTCCAAGCCACTAAGTATTGGACCCGATTACGTCGCCGTCTAGAGTCCAGTATCTCGCGAACTTCAAAATGACGTTCACCGTCAACCAATATGAGTGCAGGTGGAGGGTCGAGAGGTGGACGCAAAGTAGAGACACGAACAGGCTTAATAAGGTTAATGTGGAATACGGGGTGAACACGGTTGAGATGCTTGGGCAGCTGCAAGTGAACGGAAACAGGATTGATGAGTTTGAGGATAGGAAAAAGACTAACATACTTAGGCCCCAATTTCTTCGACTTTTGCGTAGTTTGAAGGAATTTCGTGGATAAATAAACAAGGTCACCCTCCCTGTACTGATAAGGTTGCGTACGTTTCTTATCAGCTTGTTTCTTATGAGTACGATGCGCAGCATCTAAAGTAGCAATAGCAATAGCAGTTAGACTTATATACCGCTTCATAGGGCTTTCAGCCCTCTCTAAGCGGTTTACAGAGTCAGCATATCGCCCCCAACAACAATCCGGGTCCTCATTTTACCCACCTCGGAAGGATGGAAGGCTGAGTCAACCCTGAGCCACTGAGATTTGAACAGCAGAACTGCAGAACTGCAGTCAGCTGAAGTAGCCTGCAGTGCTGCATTTAACCACTGTGCCACTTCGGCTCATAGTAGCAAGAGTCAAGGGCCAAACATGGCTCAGACATTCGCTCCACTCAGCGACGGAGGAAACTTGCGGTTTGTCACGAGGCAGCTCAGGAATAGGAACAAAATCTTGACCAAAAACAACACGGAAAGGGGTGAAACCAGTGCTGCTATGAACAGAATTATTGTAGGCCACCTCAGCGTGTGGTAGCAAGTCCACCCAATCATCTTGCTGATAATTGATGAAACAACGTAAATATTGTTCTAAAACAGAATTAGTCCTCTCACAAGCCCCATTAGTCTGAGGATGGTGGGTGGAGCTTAGGCCCTGGGCGGAGCCAATGCATTTAAGAAATTCCTTCCAGAAGGCTGAAGTGAACTGGACACCCCTATCAGAAATAATGCGGTCAGGTACTCCATGCAAACGGTAAATGTGGGAAATAAAGAGCTTAGCCAATGCCTTAGCAGAAGGAATCTTGTGGCACGGAACAAAATGAACTTGTTTTGAAAATAAGTCCGTAACCACCCAGATGACGGTGTGCCCCTGGCTCTCAGGAAGTTCGACAATGAAATCCATTGAAATTTCCTTCCAAGGGGTGACAGGGCGGGCCACAGATTGAAGCAGTCCTTGAGGCTTTCCAGGTGGCCGTTTAGCAGCTGCACAGACTGGACAACTGGCAACATAAAGTTCAATGTCCTTTTTCAAAGAGGGCCACCAAAATTGTCTTTTCACCTGGTGCAATGTCTTTACGAAACCAAAGTGACCCGCCAACTTAGAATCGTGAGCCCGTTGGAGGACGACGAGACGAAGAGAGGCTGGGACATAAAGCTTGGCCCCGATCCATGGTAAATCGTCCCTCATTGTGCACTCATCCTGATGCTGCTGAAACCAGTCATCCTGGGGAAGGGCGCGTCTGAGGTCAGAAAGAAAATCATGAGGCACCTCCACTTTTGAGCGTGCCTGCTGGCGAGTGACCACCGGGGCCGCAAGGCTGGATGTTGGAACGACAGGCTGAACAATACTTAGTTTAGAGCAGTTGTATTGAGGGAGTCTGGACAAAGCATCAGCCATGAAATTCTTCCCTCCAGGGATATACTTGAGGGTGAAGTTGAAACGGTTGAAATGTTGGGCCCAGCGCATCTGTTTAGGTGACAGGCGGCGTGGGGTCCGCAAAGCCTCCAAATTTTTGTGGTCAGTCCACACCTCAAATGGGTGTTTAGCACTCTCTAGAAAATGGCGCCATGTGGCCAGGGCCCACCGCACTGCAAATGCTTCCTTTTCCCAAACGGCCCAACGCCTTTCAGTGTCTGTGAGCTTGCGGGAGGTGTAAGCACAAGGTTGCAAATTACCTTGGTCATTGGTCTGAAGCAAGACGGCCCCAACAGCGACGTCACTGGCATCGGCTTGGATGACGAAAGGCTTGTCCATGTCGGGATGCTTCAGAACCGGTTCCGCAGCAAAGAGGCGCTTCAACTTTTCGAAAGCAGCTTGACACTCCATGGTCCAATCTAGTAGCTTGCTAGGCTTAGGCTTAGGCCCACCTTTGGACTTCAACAAATTAGTGATAGGAAGCACAATTTTGGCAAAAGAAGGAATGAACTGACGGTAGAAATTAGCAAAACCCAAAATTTTTTGCAATTGCCTGCGTGTTCGGGGCGCCTCCCACTCAGTGACTGCCTTCACTTTCCCAGGGTCCATCTCAATGCCGGCGGGGGAGATACGATACCCTAGGTAGTCAATCTTCGCCTGGTGAAATTCACATTTGGACAACTTGGCATAAAGTTCAGCGGCCCTGAGTTTTTTCAAAACAGTTCGGACCAAGGCGACGTGTTCGTCGTAAGTCTGAGTATAGATAAGGATATCGTCCAAATATACGATAACGCCCTTGTAAAGGTGGTCATGCAAGATCTCATTAATCAATTTCATGAAAACTGCAGGCGCCCCCTGCAGGCCAAAAGGCATCACCCGGAACTGGAAACAGCTGATGGGGCAGTTGAAAGCAGTCTTCCACTCATCCCCCTCTTTTATGCAGACTCTATAATATGCCTCTCTGAGGTCCAGTTTAGTGAAAATACGGCCCTTCCCCAACTGGGCAAGCATGTCCTTCATTAACGGCAATGGGTAGACGTTTTGGGCCGAGATCCCATTCAAATTTTTGAAGTTAACACATAATCTCAGGGAGTCATCTTTCTTCTCTTTGAATAACACAGGGGCAGCGACTTTTGGGCGTCCTGGCTCAATGAAACCTCTTTCCAAATTTTTATCAATGAATTTCCTCATTTCTTCCATCTCCCTAGGAGACATGGAATATATTTGGGGTTTTGGAAGCTTTACCCCGGGCAAAATGTCAATGGAGCAATCAGTAGGCCTGTGGGGTGGAAGTTTATCTGAAGATTTTTCACTAAAAACTCCTCTCAGGTCCCAATACACTTTTGGAATCTTTTCCTCTCCTTCAATCCTCTCCTGCCCTCTGGTGGCCAAAGCAGAACAGCAGCCAGCAGGCTCTGGGGAAACGCCCTTCCCCTCAGGAGGTGTGCTCGTACGAATGCGTAACCATCCCTCCCTCCAATTTATGCGAGGGTTCCATTTTCGAAGCCAAGGGAGGCCTAAAATGAGGGGCCTGTCCATTCCAGGAGCCACAATAAAAGAGATCAATTCAGTGTGGGAGCCCATTCTCATCTCTAGAGGTTCGGTATAAAAATGGGCTGGGCCACCCCCTGCTATGGACCCATCTATCTGACAAAAGACAATAGGGGTTTTTAAAGTTTTTAACTTGAGGCCCAATTTCTCCACCATAGCAGGATTGATCATACAGCGGGAACATCCTGAGTCAAGAAGGGCGGGAAGGTGTTCTGACACCACATCGGGTGGAATCTTTAACTCTATTGGGATTAGCATGGGGCCTTTGTTTGAACTCACCCAGCGAGGTGAAGCGTCGTCATCGGAATCATCAGACGAGCCGGTAGAGGCGTCAGCTTCTCCCTCCATGTCCTGCATGAAACGCGGGGGGGCAGCATCCGCAGCGAAAGCAGCTTCCTTCTTCTTTTTGTCTGGGGCCTTGTTTGATTTCCCTTCCCTCTTGGCAGGGGGTGGGGGGGGTCATGGGTAGCTTAGCATGGCACTCCGGCGCCCGGTGGCCTCCCCTTCCACAACGAAAGCATGTGAACGGCTTGATTTTCCCCGTGGGGCCTCCTTTTCCTTTGCTCCTCACTCGGAAAGGGGGCTTGTGTGTTGGGGGAGGAGATCTTGCTGCTCTTTCCCTCTCTTTTTCTCTCTCCTCCTTTGCCCGTTGGAGTCTAATTAAATCAAGCTTAATATCTGCTGCATTTTCATACCAAGCAGTAACGCGCTTAGAAAGATGGCGATTAACACATTGTTGATAAATGTCCTCATTCAAGCCCAAAGCGAACTTATCCAAAAGGGCTTCTTCACCCCATCCTCTCATATAATTACAAAGGTGTTGAAACTCCTGAATGTACTGCGTCACAGGTCTATCTCCCTGTGTGAGGGTCATAAATTTCAGTTTTCCCCGTTTCTCAGTTAGGGGGTCATCAAATCATCGCTTGAACGCAGTCATAAACACATCA
The DNA here is from genome assembly GCF_009769535.1 of Thamnophis elegans. Lineage (NCBI taxonomy): Eukaryota > Metazoa > Chordata > Lepidosauria > Squamata > Natricidae > Thamnophis > Thamnophis elegans. The sequence continues at coordinate 60,354,194 of NC_045558.1, read as the reverse complement.
AAATCCCTCAGGAGGGGGGAATTGCTTTGGTGCAGACCCATCATCCAGTCCGCGGCTTCCTCCTCCAAAGCCAGTAACACCATACTTTTTTTTTTTTTTTTACTTTTATTAAACATTTATAGGCCGCCCTTTTCCCTGAGGGGACTCAGGGCGGCTTACAATAATAGGGGAGGGAAGTACAGGACAAAACACAAAAAGAAAATGTGAGTAAAAATAATTAGCGGTAAAACACAACATTCACTCAACATTCGGGAGGGGCGAGAGTAAAGTCTTATCCCCAGGCCTGACGGGATAGCCAGATCTTGAGGGCTGTGCGGAAGGCCTGGACGGTGGTGAGGGTGCAGATCTCCACGGGGAGATTGTTCCATAGCGTCGGAGCTGCAACTGAGAAGGCTCTCCTCCGCGTAGTCGCCAGTCGGCACTGACTGGCGGATGGAATTCGGAGGAGGCCTACTCTATGCGATCTGATGGGACGGAGGGAGGTAATTGGCAGAAGGCGGTCTCTCAAATAGCCAGATCCACTACCATGGAGCGCTTTATGAATGGTAAGTAGGACCTTGAAGTGCACCCGGAGATCAACAGGTAGCCAGCGCAGCTCACGGAGGATCGGTGTTATGTGGGCGAACCGTGGTGCGCCCACAATCACTCGCGCGGCTGCATTCTGGACTAGCTGAAGTCGCCGGATGCTCTTCAAGGGCAGCCCCATGTAGAGCACATTGCAGTATTCCAGCCTAGAGATCACAAGGGCTCGAGTGACTGTTGTGAGGGCCTCCCGGTTCAGGTAGGGCCGCAACTGGCGCACCAGGCGAACCTGGGCAAATGCCCCCCTGGTCACAGCTGACAAGTGATGGTCAAAACTCAGCTGTGGATCCAGGAGGACTCCCAAGTTGCGGACCCTGTCTGAGGGGTATAAATTTTGACCCCCCAGCCTGAGTGATGGAACGCTGGCCAAATTGTTGGGAGGAAAACACAACAGCCACTCGGTCTTGTCCGGGTTGAGTACCAGTTTGTTAGCTCTCATCCAGTCTTTAACAGCCTCAAGACCCCGGTTCATCATGTCCACCGCTTCATTGAGTTGGCACGGGGCAGACAGATACAACTGTGTATCGTCCGCGTATTGATGGCAAGGTGGCACGGTGGTTAAATGCAGCACTGCAGGCTGACTGCTAGATCAGCAGTTCAGCGGTTCAAATCTCACCGGCTCAGGGTTGACTCAGTCTTCCATCCTTCCGAGGTGGGTAAAATGAGGACCCGGATTGTTGTTGGGGGCAATATGCTGACTCTGTAAACCGCTTAGAGAGGGCTGAAAGCCCTATGAAGCAGTATATAAGTCTACTGTTATTATTACTGTTATTATCCCGTGCCTCCGAATGATCTCGCCCAGCGGTTTCATGTATATGTTAAATAGTAGGGGGGATAAGACCGAACCCTGCGGCACCCCATAAGTTAGGGGCCTCGGGGACGATCTCTGCCCCCCCACCAACACCGACTGCGACCTGTCCGAGAGGTAGGAGGAGAACCACTTCAGAACAGTGCCGCCCACCCCCACCTCCCGCAGTCGTTGCAGAAGGATACCATGGTCGATGGTATCGAAAGCCGCTGAGAGGTCAAGGAGAACCATACGAACTCTCATGGCATCCGATTCTAAATCGGGTCCATAAATTTCCATGAAGTTATAAACTTGCATAATGAAGAGGCCCAGCTTCTTGGGATTTCCGTCAAATCTTACAGTTAAGGGAAGGACTTTAGCCATTCTGCGCCTTCTGGGGGGGGGAACCCCTGGTCTGGCAGCCCCCCTGGCTGGGGGGGGGGTGAAATTGTCTCTGGGTTAGCTTGCTCGGCCTCTTCACCCTCCCTGAATCTTTGCTCAGAGTACCTTTGTTCCAAGTCCTCCAGCTGAATTCTTTCTCGGGGCCTCCGCTCGGCCCCTGCTTCAAGCGGCCTCTCCTGATGTTTTCTTCTGGTAAATCCAGCATCCCAGCTGGCACCCTCTTCCTTTTGTCCCACGGACAAGGACCAACGGGGGGGAATCGCAGGGCCCGCTATTTCCAGCTCAGCCATCCTCTCAGGTAATGATAGATCAGCAGTCTCCTTTTCAATTTCTTCATTGCTTGCGTGCAAAGACATTTTCTCCGTTTCTCCTTGTAGTTTCACCCCCCATGGTAGATTGTATTCTCCTGGTGGGGTGTTAGTGAGATTTCGCTTACTGTCAGCTCCTCTTCATTTACTAATTAGGAAAGAATGACCACGAGTCTCCATGTGTGGAAATCAAAGTGTACTTTTACTAATTAAAAATGATTAAAGGCATAGCGAAGCGAAATCTGAACATTTAGGCGCGAAAGCGATTGATATATAGAATAGCCCATTCCCCAACCCTTGGCATCACAGTTAGAGGCCAATCATATTTCTCCCAAGTGTCAGGTGTGAGATAACTTCAAAAGGCATCACGAAGATGGAATGTCGGTGCCGTTAATCCTGGCGGGAAACTCCCACGCATGCGTAGTCCGATCAGCCGGTGAATTCCAGAACCTTCCTCCAGCACACAGAGTAACCCCACCCAAATACCATGCCCTCCCTCCCCGTTTCATGGCAGCCGAAGCAACAGCAAAGCAGAGGCTGACACCCTCTTTCTTTCTTCCCTCCCTCCCTCTTTCCTTCCTTTCTTTCTTTCACTCTTTCTTTCTCTCTTTCTCTGTCTCTTTCTTTTTTCCTTTCTTTCTTTCTAAATCACTCTAAGGTTTGATGAGTCACAAGCTTAGGGTGAATTAAGTCTCTAGGTCAGCATTAAACTCAGGTTTCAACTTTTATCCAGAGCCCCCCAGCTTCAAAAGTTCAGACAGACCAGATATCTCCAGCTTAAATTTCCTGGCAATCAGGAAACCATGGGTATGGGCCACCTCTGAACCTTCAACCAACCTTGATATTACAAGAGGACTTATTGATGCTCCACTATCATGGCCTTTGGGAGAATGGCCATCACAAGGGATAGAAAGCAAGCAAGGGTAGGAGGAACCAGAAAGGAAGGCTAGAGGTTAGAGGTTTATTTGATTTATATGCCACCCTTCTCCCAAGGAGTCAGGGCAGCGTACAACATTAAAAGAAACACATACTACAAAAGTTAAAAAGAAATTAAATAGGCTATCCCCAAACCCAATTAAAATTAACAATAACATATTTTTAAAAAAGAATTCAAATTAAAATTAACAATAATCAATACTTTGATTTGTTTTGTTCAGGAAAGGCTGGCTTGCTGGAAAAGCCAACTTTTTAGGGCGCTTCGGAAGGACTGGAGGTCGGGGATTATACGAAGCTCTGGGGGCAGGTCATTCCAGAGGGAAGGCGCTTCCACAGAGAAGGCTCTCCCCCTGGGGGTCACCAGTCAACACTGTCTGGCCGACGGCACCCTGAGGAGGTCAACTCTGTGGGATCACACTGGACGATGGGAGGCTACCGGTGGCAGTAGGTGATCTTGCAGGTACCCTGGGCCTAAGCCATGGAGTGCTTTAAAGGTCATAATTAGTACCTTGAATCGCACCCAGAAGACAATCAACAACCAGCACCCCACAAGTGACGCTCTCCAGTCAACACAAACTGTGACCGATCCGACAGGTAGGAGGAGAACCACCATAAAACGGTGCCCCCCACTCCCAACCCCTCGAGTTGTCGCAGTAGGATACCATGGTCGATGGTATCGAAAGCCGCTGAGAGGTCTAATAGGACCAGGACAGAGGAACAGCCCCTATCCCGGGCCAGTCAGAGATCATCGACCAATGCGACCAATGCCGTCTCCGTGCTGTATCCGGGCCTGAAACCCAACTGAAACGGATCCAGGTGGACAACTTCATCCAGGGACTGGGGATGACAACTTCATCCGGAGACCGGGCGATAGTTGGCTAAAGAAGCTGAGTCCAGGGAAGGCTTCTTAAGGAGGGGCTTCATCACCGCCTCCTTCAAGGTGGTGGGAAAGAACCCCTCTCTCAAAGAACCATTGGTAATCGCCTGGAGCCAGCCTCGAGTCACCTTCTGGGAAGCCGAGACTAACCAAGAGGGACATGGGTTCAGCACACAAGTGGCAGCACTGAGTCTCCCCATAATATTGCCAATGCCCTCGGGGGTCACAGGATCAAACTCATCCCAGATGGTCTCCACAAGATTCATCCCTGTCAACTCACCCGAATCTACCCAGTCAGAGTCCAGGCCCGTCCGGATCTGAGCGATTTTATCCTGCAGATACTGAATAAATTCTTCAGCCCTACCCTGCAAGGGGTCTTTCCCAGCTCCTTGGCTAAGTAAGGAGCGGATCACTCTAAACAGGGTGGCCGGACAGTTATCTGCAGATGTGGTAAGAGCGGAATAATGTTGCCATTTTGCCGCTTTTATTGCCACTAAGTAGGATTTAATATGAATCCTTACTAGTGTTTGATCAGATTCGGCCGGCTGGCCCTCCAACCACTCTCTAGGCATCTTTTCCGGCTTTTCATCTCCCGGAGCTCCTCAGTAAAGCAGGGACCTACCCAGGATTGACACTGGGTCAGAGGCCGCAAAGGCACCACACGAGCCAAAGCCCCAGTGGCCGCCCTATCCCAGGCTTCCACTAGGGCTTCGGTCGAGTTGTGATCAAGGGATTCAGGAAAAGTCCCAAGCTCTATCAGGAACCTTTCAGGGTCCATCAGGCGCCTGGGGCGGAACCATCTAGTCGGTTCCGCCTCCCTGCGGTGAGGGGTAGCAGTATGGAAGTCAAGCCTGATGAGGAAATGATCCGACCATGACAAGGGTTGGATAGAAATATCCCCTAAATCTAGATCATTCATCCACTGCGCAGAGACAAAAATCAGGTTGAGCGTGCATCCCCCATTATGGGTTGGGTCCTCAATTAACTGAGTTAGGTCCATAGCTGTCATGGAAGCCATGAACTCCCGAGCTGACTCAGATGTCTCGCCAATGGAAGGCAGATTGAAATCCCCCAGGATCATAAGCCTGGGGAAATCAACCGCCAATCCAGCTAACATTTAGTAGCTCCGGCAGGGACGATGAAACATAGCAGGGAGACAGGTACATAACAAAAAGGCCCACCTGAACCCCAAGGCCTCATTTCACAAAAAGGGACTCACATCCGCCTATCTGAGGCACAGTGACCTCCTGAGGTCTGAGACTTTCCCTAATAACCACTGCCACCCCCACACCCCTGTCCTGGGCTCTCGGCTGGTGAAATGCCCGGAAGCCTGGAGGGCAAAATTCACTAAGGGGAACACCCCCCTCATGGCGCAACCAGGTCTCCGTAATGCATGCCAGGTCTGCTCCACCCTCTTGTATGAGGTCGTAAATGAGGGGAGCCTTATGTACCACGGACCTGGCATTAAGTGATACCAGCCGGAGACCAGGGTCCTGTAATCCCGAGCACCCAGGGGTGTGAGAAGGGTGATGAGGGTCGGAACGCGTGATCGCTCTTAAACAGCGGACCCACATCCCCCGAACATAATTTGGCCCTCAGCCCCCACCATATCTGCCTCTCCCACAAACAGTAGAGATGGTGGACCCCTCAATGGAATGGCTTAATGTCTCCCCTGGAATCCCAACCCTTCCCAGCACTCCTGACCCACACCCCTTAGCTAGCTCTGGCCTGTGCCCTGGCAGACTCCCCCCCAAGCCTGTCTGAGCAATCCGTATCAACCCCCCCTGCCCTCCCCTTAAAATTTGATTTAAAAACCCCTGTAAAAAACCCCTAAGCAGTCTCTTCTTGGTATGCCACCTCTCGGGATCCCAAAATCTGTCCTTGAGGAAGCGTCTTGATAGGCAAGAAGGCCATCCCCAGGAAAGGGGGAGTTCCCGAAGGGAATAAACTTCTGTCGCAGTATAGCATAGAGGAGAATGTGGCATCAACCAAATGGGATGATATCACGGAGAGATGGAACAAGGAGATGACATGTCCATGGGGGGGGGGAGCCGACAGTGTTCAAGGGGGGGTAGCGGGAACCTGCTGCTGGGCATACCCATACCGGCTGCAGAGATCCCAAGCCAGGCGACCGACCGCCGCTGCCGTTGAACACACCAACATCGGCTTCAGAGGCCCCAGGCTGGGCGTTCTGATGACCACACCCACACCAGCTGTGTTCAAGGGGGGTTAGCAGGAAGTTGCCGCTGAGCCCATCCATGTCGGCTGCAGAGATCCCAAGCCGGGCGACCCGGCACTGTCGCTGAGCCCACCCACGCTGGCTTCAGAGACCTCAGTCTGGGCGTTCCCATCCACGCTGGCTGCAGAGATCCCAAGCTGGGCACCCCGCCGCTGCCACTGACCGCACCCACATTGGCAGCCGCTGACAATCTTCATTCTCTCACCACCAGCTGTCCCCTTTCACTCACGATGTTCCAGCTATGAAGCAGTAAACGGCAGTTCAAGGGTATCCCCGAGGTCCCAGGAAGTTCTCATAGCTAGACCTGGAACCAACGATGGAATAGGGTACCCCTGAAAGCCCCCGAGAAGGACAATCATCTCCCCGAAGCTCTCCTCAAACATGACAGGACACCATCTTGGGCATGCGCAAGATTCTTGGCCTAGGATGAGGAGTGTCTTTGGAGATTCTTGGTCATTCAGGATGTCCCAAAAATGCTTTTCCCCCCAAGAGACAGCTGGACTTTCTGCTTTTTCTTTGAAGACCTTTCACTTCTCCTTCAAGAAGCTTCTTCAGCTCCTCCAGAAGCTTCCTCAGAGCTGAAACATCTTCAAAGAAAAACCAGAAAGTCCAGTTGCCTCTTGGAGGAAAAAAAGAACCTTTGGGAGAAATGGATGTGGGTATCCGGTCCTAGCCTGTACCCCTCGTGTCCGGGCATCCATCCCAAGAAAGGACTCAACCTGGCTTGAAAAAGGGCCATGCCCCATAGCCAGCCAACTTGCAAAAGTGTGGAGGGGTATGTGTCACACGTTCAAGACCAATCATGCCCATGTTCCCACAACATAGTGCCCAGACATGGAGGGGTGAGGGATAAAAGTTGTGGCCATGGGCAACCTGGTCCTGGGAATCCCCCCCCAAAAAATACTGACCACCAGTTGCTCCAGATCTTGTGTCTTTTTTTGACTATATCGATTATCATAATTTAATTCTTTTTTATTAATATTTATATGTAATCAAACCATTTCTCATCTTCCTTTCTTTTTTATTTTATTTTATCAATTTCATATATACATTCACAATTATATGATCTCATAACTATTATTAATAATATGTATTTATAACAATTTTTCCCTACTGTTGACAATATACTTGAGGATTGCTTTTTTATCATCCCATAGATCCATCTTATCTTACAACGGTCCTACTTCTTCTTCCCTCCCTCCCTCTTTCCTTCCCTCGTTTCTTCTCTCCTACTCCCCTTCCTTCCCTCCCTCCTTCTCTCCTTCCCTCCTTCCTTCCCTCCTTTCTTTTCTCCTTCTCTCCTTCCTTTCCCCCTTCCTTTCTTCCTTCCTTCCCCCTTCCTTCTCTCCTACATTCCCTCCTTCCTTCCCTCCTTTCTTCTCTCCTTCCTTCCCTCCTTCCTTCCCTCCTTTCTTCTCTCCTTCTCTCCTTCCTTCCCTCCTTCCTTCCCTCCTTGCTTCCCTCCTTCCCTCCCTCCTTCCTACCCCCCTTTTTTCTCTTTCTTCTCTCCTTCCTTCCTTCCTCCTCTCCCTTCCCTTCTCTCCTTCCCCTTCCTCCCCTTTACCCTTCCCCTCTTCTTCCCATTCCTCCCCTCTTTCCTACTCTTACATTCCCTCCCATTCTTCCTCTGCCTTTCCCTTTCTCCTATTCCTCTCCTTTCTCCTCTCCTTCCTATCTTTCCTTCTACTCCTCCCTCCATCCACTCTAACCGTTGTTGTGTTTACATATTCTCCTCTTCAGAGGGTGACCTGGTTCTCTTTTTCTTTTCTTTTTTTCCCTTATTTGAAGATTATATAAAAAAGGCAAAATTTACAAAATACAAGATACAAAAATAGATAAAGCTCTTTACATATTTTCATCTCCCATTGCTCATCTCGCCTTACCTAGTATGAAACTAGGTTGCTAATTCCATGCAGGTAGTTATAACGGATTACCTATCAGCTTTTCAAGTTATTCCAACGTTGTGGTCTAATGGTGTTACTCAACGGTGAATTCTCACCTCTAATACATTTCTACTCTCATTTGTCCCTCTGTCTTTGTGTATTGTTTATTTGAGTTGTTGCTTAGATCGTTTTAAATTAGTCAGCTATCTCCTTTTATATCTGAATCTTCACTGTCTCATCAAGCCATTTGTACAATTTCTCCCAGACTTTATAAAACTCTGTGTCTTCTTTATCGTTAATCTGCATTGTCAATTTGTTCATTTCTGCTAATTCTAAGATTTTGTTCATCACCATTGTGCTAGTGGGGGCATTTTCACTCTTCCAGCACTGCGCGTAAGTGATCCTTGCCGCCGTCAAGATGTGGATGAGAAGGTATTGATTGGTTTTACATATTTTTTGATCTGTTATCCCTAATAGAAAGATTTCTGGCTTAAGACTTAATTTAATTGACATGATTTCATTCAGCCATCTTAGCGTTCGCTTCCAATACGTCTTAGCAACCGGACACGTCCACCACATGTGGTAGTACGTGCCCAGAGTTGTTTTGCATTTCCAGCATTTGGCCGATAATTTTGAGGAAATTTTTGCCAATCTTGTCGGAGGGAGATGCCAGCGGTAGAACATTTTGTATATATTTTCTTTATAGGCCATCGATTTCGTCAATTTCAGGTTCCACTCCCATACCCTTTCCCAGTCATCCAGGTCAATTGTGTGGCCGATATTTTGGGCCCAGGTTACCATGACTTCTTTTACTCTTTCTGCTTCCATTTTTCGGATCAGCAAGCAGTTATATATTTTCGAGATTAATTTCTCGTCTGGTCCTATTAAGATTTTATCCAGTTCCTGGTCCTTGTCCTGAAAGCCAAATTGTGCTAGATCTGATTTGTATTTATTTTGTATTTGAAAGTATGGCCACCAATCAATATTTATTCCTATTTCAGCCAAATTTTCCCTGGAATTTAGTCTATTTTGATCATCTAACAGCTGTTTGTAAATAACATTTTTGTCAAAATTTATCAAATTTGGGTATATCAGGGCTTCCGTCGGGGATATCCATTTGGGTATAAAATTTCCTTCTAATTTCCAGCCAATCCTTAATCAGTACCCCTCTTAAATGGTGTCTTCTAAAATAATTGTGGACTTTATTTCCCTCACACCATAAGTAATTGTGCCACCCTCATTGCAAGTCGTGGCCCTCTATCGCTAGGATTCTTTTGTTGGTTAACATTACCCACTCTTTTATCCACATTGTTGTTGCTGCTTGATGATATGCTTTCTATTCCGGTAGGCCCATTCCACCTTGCGCTCTTTTATCTTGAAGATGCTTATATTTTATTCTAGGCTTTTTGCCATTCCACAAAAAATTTCGTACCATTTTATCCAAATCGTTATAAAAATTTTCTCCTAATTTGACCGGTGCCGTTTGAAATAAATAGAGGATTTTTGGCAAGACATTCATCTTGATTACTGCGATTCTTCCCATCAATGATATTTGTAGCTTCAACGAATTTTTTAAATCTTTTTGGATGTTTCGTAATAGTTTATCATAGTTATCTTCTTTTATAGAAGAGCATTTCGCAGATAGCCAAATCCCTAAGTATTTGACCTTTTTAGTTACCTTTAATTCCATTGCTTTCTCTAGTTCTTCTATCTGTTTTTTGGGAAAGTTCTTTATAATCATTTTTGTTTTTTCCTTATTTATTTTTAATCCGGCCACACGCCCAAAGTCCTCAATGTCCTTCATTAATTTCGGTCCTGAGATTAGAGGGTGTTCCACAATAAAGACTATGTCGTCAGCGAAGGCCTGTGTTTTATATTGTTCTTTTTTTATGGTCAAACCCCTAATTTCCTGATTTAATCTTATCTGATTTAGGAGAACCTCTAACGACATAATAAATAGTAATGGGGAGAGCGGACACCCTTGTCTAACACCCTTTCCGATTCGTACCCTCTCTGTTAATTCTCCATTAATTATAATGTTTGCTGATTGCTGTGAATATATAGTTTCTATAATCTTAATAAATTTGTCGCCGAATTTCATCATTTTTAGTTGTGTGATTAAAAAATTCCAATCTAAGTTATCGAATGCTTTCTGCGCATCGACAAAAATTAATGCTAATTGTTTCTCAGATCTTGTTTCGTAGAATTCCAAGGTGTTAATTATTATTCTTGTATTGTTCCGAATGTGTCTTTTAGGGAGAAAACCGTTTTGGTCCGAATGGATATTTTGATTTAATATTATTTTTAATCTTTCCGCCAAGATTGATATAAAAATTTTGTAATCCGCGTTTAACAAGGATATAGGTCTATAGTTTTGAATTTTACTACTATCCGCCTCTTCCTTTGGTATTAGGGTAATGAAAGCTTCCCCCCATGATTTTGGAACCTTGCCGTTTTGTAGTGCCTCATTAAATAATTCTAATAATTTGTCTTCTACGGTATTTTGGAGTTTTTTATAGATTTCCGACGGAAGCCCATCTGGACCAGGTGTTTTATTGTTTTTTTGTTTTTGAATGGCCTTTTTCAATTCCTCTTGTGTAATTTCCTTATCAAGCATCTCTCTCATCTCCTCCGGCAAGACTGGAAGTTTCTGTTCTATTAGGTATTTTCTGATGTCTTGTTCACTAATTTCGTCCGGTTCATATAGTTTCTTATAGTAGTTCTGTACAATCTTTTTCTTTTCCCCTATTTCCTGTTTCAAGTTCCCCTCCTCGTCGCTCAATTGTTTAATAGTTCTTTTTGCCTCATCTTTTCTTATTTTGTGGCCCAGCCATCTCCCGGTTTTATTTGCATGTTCAAAATAGTTCTGCTTCATTCTCTTAATGTTTTGTGCTACTTCCTCTTGAGAAATCAGATTTATTTGGTGTTTAATTAACTCTCCTTTTTCCCTGTATTTAATATTGTCTGGCTCTTTCTGAATCAGCAGTTCTATCTCTCTTAATTCTTTGTTCAATGTATTAAGTTTTTCCCTATGCATTTTATTTCTTCTTGCTATATAGGCTATTGATGTTCCCCTCACGACTGCCTTCATCGTATCCCAGACGTTTTGTATTGATGTCTGCTCTTTACCGTTTTCTTTGAAAAAATATCCCAATTCCTTTTCTATTGATTGTACAAATTGTTTCTCTTGTAATATGTTCTGGTTTAATGTCCACCTAGCTTTTATCCTTGTCTTTCCTTTCCATTGCCATAAGAGTGGATGATGGTCGGCCCACTTGTTTGCTGTTATTTCAATATTTACAGTATCCATAAGTAGTTCCGGGTTTGACCAGACCATATCGATACGGGACCAAGAATTATGTGGTTGAGAGTAGAATGTGTACTGTTGTATCTTGTCATTCATTGTTTGCCAGACATCATAGAGGTCTAGTTCCTTCACCATATTTGCATAGGCAGTCGGTAGTTTCCTTCTAGTACTTTTCTTATGTATACCCTTGTAATCCATTTTACCGTCTGCTACTGCGTTGAAGTCCCCAAGAATACATATATTTTGCCACTTTATTTCATTTATCCTCTTGTGTAAATTTACATAGAATCTTTCTTGTTTTTGGTTTGGGGCATAAATTCCAACTAGTAAAAAAATTTATCCACCATTCGTTATCTCCACCATTAATATTCTACCCTCTTTATCTGCATATATTAATTTGGGGTTCAACCATTCTTTTTTTTTTTAAACAGAACTTTTTTATTTTTCTTTAAAAAAAAACACAAATATGTCATCATTTGTCAATCATTAAGACATTGAAGTACAATTTTTTTTTGTTGTGTGTACCCCTCCCTCCCTCCACCCCCCCACCCCCCCCTCCTCCTTCCCCCCCTCCCGACTTCCCAGAACCCGTACACGGTATGGATTTTTAACTAACACAGTCTAAAATCTATTGAGAAAAAAGAAATAAAGAAATTAATGACATTCTAGATTGACCTTAGCTTCTTCTTACTGAACTGACTTTTAACAGTTTAAATCATTTCTGATCTTAAGCATAGGCTAACTGGAATTTCTTAGTCCCGTATTTATTTTGTATATAGTCAATCCATTTTTTCCAGTCTCGTTTATATATCTCATTTGAATGATCTTTGAGATATGCCGATATTTTAGCCATTTCAGCTAAGTTTGTTACTTTCAATGTCCATTCTTCAGTAAAAAAATTCCTGAAATGCCTTTTGAATCTCTTCCTGTTGAAACACCTCCTTCCCTCTATAAATCAGTTTAGATATATTTCGAGTTTTCCTTTTTTTCCAAATCTGATAAGCTAACCATCTGCCAGGTTTGTTTGCATTACAAAAAGTATTGTGTTTTGCACATAATAGATTAGTAGCCACCTGGTCAGAGATCAACATGTCAAATTGAGATTTTAATATGTTAATAGCTTCCTTAACCTTTGTATCGTCTGGGTTCATTGTTAACTCCAGCTCTTTTCTCTTAATTTCCTCTTCCAGTTCTGTTCGTTTTAACCCTTGCTTATTTCTATGTGTTTTATTTATATTCATCAAAACTCCTCTCATATACGCTTTGCTTGCGTCCCATACAAATTCCATAGATGTACCCTTATTCATATTCAAAACAAAATATTCAGATAGTAATTTTTTACAATCATTAATATACTTTTCATATCTAAATAAGTTTTCATTCAATCTCCAAGACCTTCTTGCCTGCACTACCCTTCCCAACTCCATCCAAACTGGGTTATGGTCCGAAAGGACCCTAGCTGCAATCTTTGTTTTCTTGACCCTAGAAAGCAAATCATTAGTGGTTAGAATAAAATCAATCCTTGAGAGGGATTGATGCCTGTCCGAGAAGAAAGTGAAGTCATATTCCTCTGCATTTCTTTCTCGCCAAATATCTCTCAATTCAAAATCATCCATAATGTCAAAGAAAGATTTGGGTAACTTTGCTCGCATCTTGGTATTTAGGCGGGAAATCTTCTTATCTCTCTTAGTGTCTATCACTCCATTCCAGTCACCCAATAGTATACAGGAACTATAGTCCCACTGTACTAATTTAGCATGAAGATTTCTATAGAATCTATCTTGCTGTTGATTTGGAGCATAAATTCCCAAAAGTAATGTCTTTTTCCCTTCTAAGATTAAGTCTAAAGCAATATATCTTCCGAAGGGATCTGCTTCTATTAATTCAGCTTTCATATCTTTTCTTAAGTATACAACTATACCATTCTTCTTTTCCATAGCAGAAGCTGCAAAATGTTGACCAAGTTTTGAGTTGATCAAATATTTTTGATCAGTTGACTTGATATGAGTTTCTTGCAAACAAATTACATCGTTCTTAAACTGTTTGAGATAATGAAATATTTTCTTCCTCTTCTGTGGAGAGTTCAGTCCGTTGACATTCCATGTTAAAATCTTAGTTGTCATCTTTGGTTGGTTGAAGCATTTTTAGAGCTTCCTGCACGGCCTGTTTAACCTTAGGTCTAGCTCCTCCCACTGCTTCCAGATTTGTTATTGTAGTTCCTTGATCGATGGCCGATGATTGTTGATGCTGTTGCTTTTTAGCTTGTTTCTCCATACGTCTAGTAGTCATGCGGCTAGGTCTTGGTTCCATAGCACCTTGCACTTCTAGAGAAGAGAGATGCTCCATCTTGTCTGGTGGTTGTGTAGTTTGCTGTCTATCCTGTCCTTCTTGTGGTCTTTCTCTAGGTCCAGATGGTGCAGGGTGTCCGGCCTTCAATATATTATAATAAAAATCTCGGGCTTTCCATACAGAGTTGAGGCGGTACCTTTGCTTATCAAATGTAAATATGATGCCAAATGGTGCATCCCATCTATACTGTATCTGACGATTTCTGAGTTCTTCGACCAAAAAAGCGTAGTCTCTCCTGGCTCTTAACATTTGAGGTGGTATCTCTTTCAAAACAGCCAGGTCTTGACCGCCAATTTGAAGCTTAGTGTTATAAGACGCTTGCAGTACCATATTTCTAAGCTCTCTTGTAGTAAAATATATAACGATGTCTCGAGGAAGCTGCTTCTGCTTTGCCAGCCAGGAGTTAACGCGGTAAGCTTTGTCAATTTGCCAGTCTTGGTTGGTCCCTGGTCTTCCCATCAGGTGGTCAAAAGCTTCCGATAGGATCTGTTTCAGGTTCTCCTGTTTCTCCTCACGCAGCCCCCTTACTCTTAATGCGAACTCCATTTGTCGGTACTGTATCATAATAATTTCTTTTTCAGCATTTTCCACTTTTTGTTCCACCACCTCTGTTTTCAATGTCAAGTTAGCATTGGCATCATTAAGAACCTCTAGAGCATCTTCCACTCCAGAAATATGTTCTGTTAATACAGTTACAAGACTCAGCATGTCGTCTCTAATTTTATCAACCTTAGCCTCAAATTTCTCATACAGCTCCTGTTTAAGTCCTTTTATTTCACTTTTAATTTCTTCTTTCATTTCTTTTATTTCCTCTTTTCTCTCCTCTCTATTATCTCTAAATTTATCTTCCATTTTAATTGTCTGTGCATTAAGAGCCTCGCTTAGATTACTCAGGAAAAATTCTTTCGTTAACACATCCCCAGCAGGGGGCGTAGGAAGCGGAGGCTGCAGCTTTGTGCCAGGCACTGAGGATGTGCCCCTGGAAGTAGAGGGTGACGACTTCAAGTTAATATTTGGTTTTGAGGCCATTTCAAAATTTATCTGCCTGCAGTTAATAAAACTCTATTGCCTGAATATGCAGCTTTAAGTAAAGAGGCTTTTATTTTGAAGTTTAAGGCTTGGCAAAACTTTCAGTGAGTAAACATTGTAACGAGACCGTTCAGCAGATTCATCACCATTTAACTTCCAGATAAGCAAGGTTAATGAAGGAGTAAAATTCTTCTATTGTGAAACCAAAACATATGATAAGCAATCTCTTTTGTTTTGAATTCTTGTGAGGATTAGCAAAAAGTGTTCGTTATTACCGGAGAAACCAGCCTGCTCGGCGCCATTTTAAAAGCCTCTAAGTAAATAATTTTTCGGAGGAGAAAAAGAAAAGAAGCTAAAATGTTGATAAACAATTATTGTCCACGCAGTAAACGGATTCAGCTCGTGATAAGATTAAATCAAACAAAACTTTGAGCAGAGTGGGGGAGACCTACTTTGTCCTGCACAAGGCAGTTTGAAGTTCCCAGCACGGACAGCCGTTCTGCTTTGGGCTAGCCCCCCTTTCCTTGCAAGCACAAAGCTGCAAAAATCGAAGAGCATTTGCCAGCAAAACAGTTTCTTCTTTCCTTCTTGCCTGAAGGATAAGAAAACCTGATAAGACGTCAGATGGAAGATCCTCTAAACAGGTATGTAGCCAGGAATTCGGAGGCAGCTGATTTTTTGCTGCCACCACCAGCAGGCTCCTCCCAGGAAGTCGGGTTCAACCATTCTTTTATATACATCACAATTCCCCTTTTTCTAGTTTGTGCTGACGAACAAAATGTTTTACCTAATTTTGGGCATTTCAACAGGTTATTATATTTCTCTTTAATGTGGGTTTCCTGAAGACAGATTACATCTAATTTTTGTTTCAATAAATCCAACAGTACACGTTTTCTTTTGGATGTTATGTTAAGACCATTTATATTTGCTGATAGTATATTCGTTTCCCATTCCTCAACTCCTTTACATGTTATTTGCTTTGAGGGCACCTTTAGATCTTGTCTCAATTGGTGACCTTGCTCTTGATTCTTCTCTGCCATCTCTCTCTCGCTCTCTGACCTCTCCCGTCCCTTGCCCCTCCAGTTGGGATTCAGTTATAATATCTTCCTGTCTTCTACTTAAGGTTCCTTCTTTATTAAACCTCTCTTCGTCTGCAAGTAAAAGTTCCTGGAATTCCAGAGCTTTCTCCAAGGTGTCTATCCGGTACTTCTTTTCCCTCCATGTTACTAGCATTCCTTCCGGAAGGAGCCATCGAAACTGGATTCTATGTCTATTTAATTGTGAGGAGAGGAAGTTATATTTCCTTCTCTTCTCTCTAACTCTCCGGGGGATCTGCTTTAAGATGAGAATTTCTTTACCTTTATATGTTAATGAGTCCCCTCTTATTGTGCTTAGAATATCCTCTCTCAATTGTCTTCTTAGAACCCTCACATGGATCTCCCTTGGAAGACGATGGCGTCTCGCAAAGCTTGTATTAATTCTATAAACTTCATCCAATTCATTAATGACCTCATTTTTTGGCCTGTCGAGAACTAGTCCCAGAATTTCTCCAATCAGATCCCGAAGATTTTCATCTCTCGCTTCTTCTACATTTTGTAGTCTCAAATAAAATGCTGATCTCTCTAATTCTAGGTGGAGGATGGCCTCCTCCAGATTTGTGTTTATGGATTCCAGTCTATCCTCTGTCTTATCTATTCTTTTTTCTGCTACTTCCGTTCTCTCCTTAACATTTTTGATTTCCTGTTCATTCCTTGACAAAGCTGTTTGGATAGCCCCTATACGCTCCTCAATCCTCCCCATATTATTTTTAACTTCACTCATTTCATTCTTTACTCCCTCCAGGCCTTTGGTGATGTTTTCATTCATCTTCAGTATTGCTTCCTGTAGAGAGTCCATTGTTACCTCCTGGCCTTGTGAAGTTGAGGCTGTCTTATCTCCAGTCTGCCTGCCCTCAGGCGACTTTTCCCTCACCGGAGTGGATAGAGAAGTTTGTTTTTTGCTTCCTTTAGTTAAAGTTACTGTTCTTGTTGCCATTTAACTTAATTCAGCTCTCCCCCTTTGATATGTAGTTCCAGTACCTTCTAGCTGCTGTTAGAGTATTTATACAGTTCTATTACATTAATCTATAAACTTTTTGAATAGTTTATACTTAATTAATTAATTGGTTAACCAATGAGTTAGGTATCTAGACAGTAATGTTAACAATATATCAGTTACCCAAGTCTCAGTGTGTTGTTCAACCACAATCAATCCACTATAATGCACACCCAAAAAAAGCAGGATAGTTAAATTAGAGCAGTACTATACAGTATACAATAGAACAGTTCTGTAGTATCTAGGAGGCGTCCACTAGATAGGGAGAAAACGTTTCAGCATGGAGAGTCAAGAGATGGGAGAGGTCAGAGCTCCTGAAAGTGTTTCAGAGCTCACCCATCAATCACTTCTTGTTGTCAGTGAGGTGAAGAAAGAGGCAGGGGGGGGATGGTTTGTTTGTTTTTTCCCCCCAGCGCTCAGTTTTCGCTTTCAAGGTGTCGCCTTTCTGTTGTCTCTATCAGTATGACTTGGCACCGCCTCACCGGAGTTTTAAAGCTGATTCAAACCCTCGTGGCTCACAGATCATTTTCCCCTTTTTCCCACGAGGAGGACAGATCCAACCGACTGTCTTTCTCTTCTCCAACTGTCTTTCTCTTCTCCGTCTCGCCCACTGTTAATCCTCCAAATTTAAATATTCAAAAACTCAGTCCTTCTCTATCCGATCTGCCACTCAGCTCTCTTAAATCTTTCCCTGTCCGTCTTTACTAGCCGCTTCAGCTTAATGCACCCACTTACATATCCGTGCTCAGTACAGTTAAATTATTAATTTCTTCAAATTTAGGCTCTTAAATCAAGGTCTTTCGTTTACCGACTTTCAATCCGATATGTTCCCTGCAGCTGTCTTTCCCTTCCTTGTTAAAGGCTGGCAGTCACGTCTTCTGGTCGGCCATTAATCAGCCGACCTCCTTTGCACTCGATCTGAGGGAGCCTCTCGCTTCGTGGGGGGAGATCGCCTTTCTCCCTCTGCTGCTCCGATGCTTCCCCTCTCCACTGGTCCTCGCACCTCGAAAAGACCTTGCCTGCTACAGCCACGCTCATGCAAAAGGCCGGGCGAACCGAGCAGAGGATCTGTCGGCAGCTCGCACCGGCGTGAAGCCAAACCGGAAGCCCTCTCATCTTCCTTTCATGGGTACCATTCAATATTCATATCCAATTACTATTTGCTATACCAATACATATATATACATTATTATCATTTTCAATTGTTTATTTAACCATATCTATTGTCACTAAATTTCACTAAGTCCAACTAGTTTTAGATTAAACACTTTCATCTACCAGCCTGTATCTTTCCAGTAGCGAAACAGTCTCATGTCTTCTGCCATTTGTGGCATCAGTCCTCTAATCGTCTCCTTAATCAAGTTTGTATGGACTCTTCTTTGCAACTCATTTTTTATTGATTCTCTCATGTAATTTTGATGCCCTTCTTCTTTTTCCTTAATCAGCTTGTCTTTAATTGTCAGTGTTGTTATCAATGGTGTTACTAGTAAAATTTCTCCCTTTAAGTCCATAAGTTCTTTTACTTCTTCTTCTTCTTCTGTGTCTTGCCATCTAGGGTAAGGTTCCCATCCATCTAGTTCCCCTTTCCATATTCCACTTTTTCCATTTCCAGTCAGAAACCATTCACCATAGATGTCAGCAGATTTGATTTTTTGTAGTCATTTTTCTCTTTTTGCTTGAGACTCTACCCTCTATTTCTCCCATTTGATAAGCATCTCCATCCTTTTCATCATATTTTTCTGTTAGGTGCTCTAACTTTTCAAACATTTTCTCAAATGTATTTGATAGTTTCTGTATTGCAAACATTATCTCTTGCAAGCTGACAGTTTCTCTCTGTTGTTGAAAATAAGCCATTGTTTCCAGCTGTTAAAACACTGCTGTTCTGACTTGGAAGATTTTTACAAGGTTACACCTAGGTTCACCATGAGATCTCTGGTTAAGGATATACTTTAAAGGAACATTTGTATAAACAAATGGTGCTTTACTTCTTATCACTTTCTATAAACAAATTGTGAGTCTTTAAAGTTCCAGACTAGGATAATCAGTAGTGAAAATAAAGTATTTTGTTTTTAATACACAAGTTTCCAGTCTTCGAGTAGCAGTGTTATCTCTCCCTTTGTTGTTACAATTGTTGCAATTCTCTTTGTTCTCTTTGTATCTTTTAATATTCCAAGTTTTAAAAAAGTCAGATTCTTACCTGAAATAGAGAAGAAAGAGTAAAAGACACACATAGTGATGAATAAGGAGAAATTTAGTCCATAGGTTGTGAAAATAATAGTAAAAATTATAGAAGAAGAAAACTTGATCTATTCATTTCAAACGGTTTGCATAAATTCCATCCATAAAAATAACATTTAAAAATTAAGATAACACACTGACCAAAACCATCCAAAGCTTAATTCTGCTCCTTATTTCTTTTATTCTTAGATTTAAATTAGCTTTATTTTTTTTATAGGCAGTCTCTTTTAAAACGGATAAGAATTCCTCACCAGCTGTAAACACTTTCTCTTCCATTTCCTTCCATTTTGGAGCAGCCCCTACTTCATCAGCCTAGGGGCTGAGCTTTTAACACCACCTAAAAGACCTTCTCCTGGATCAATCAGGGACACTGCGATGTCCCTGTGATCAGCAGAACATAGTCTCCTGCTCACCATCTCTACAGGATGGTTTAGGTCCTATTGGACCACCCAGTGATAAAAGTATTAGCAGCTATCTCAGAGCATCGAGATCAGGCGACCATTTCATAGTGACATAGGCTCCTCCCTCCTCTTCATCATTTTTGAGTTGGTCCGCTTTGCCAACCAGGGAACAACTGAGTCAAACCGCTCCTGCCTGGCAGCACCCCCCACTCTCACATTTGACCATTAAGTCAACCGATGGTGCACAACTGGAGATGACTGGATACAAAGTTGGGGTGACAACAAGGTCACCCTCCTGACTGCTTGCCCAGCACTTGCTCAGCCACCCCCTCCAATCCCCCAGCTGGTTGCAGCCACTGGAAAGTGAGGTCGTCCACTGCCTGTTTGTCCAGCGCTCACTCAGAGACCTCCTAGATCCTACCCACCCACTCACCCACCCTTCCAGACCCCCAACATCCCCCAACTGGGTGCAGCCACTCACTGATTCTTTCTTCTTCTGGTTCCAAACTAAGCCCCAGTTGCTTGGTTAAAGTGCATGTTGAATCCTAATGCCCCATCACTGGAGGCTTTTAAAAGTGAGAACTTTTCGGCGGCCAGCTGGCAAAGAAAGCTCTCAACCAAAGGCAAAGGAAGTGGGAGGCAAGGGGAGGTGGGGCAAGCATGGTGCGGACAGGCGGGGCAAGAAAGAGAGAGAACAGTGACTAGGCAGCTGGGGAGAGTGAGTGGGGGCAGGTCAGGGGACCATATAGGTACAGAGGCATGGCCAGGCTGCCACCACTACCGGTATGCAAACCTATAGCCAATTTCTGCTAGCTATACACCTTTATTGGTTCATATCGGGACCAACCCCCCTCTGAATTAGTCCAGTTCTTTTTTTTTTTTAATCTGTAAATGTGTTTTTATTTTCCATTTTCATTTCGTACAGTCACATATATACTGGGCATAACCGGGGCCATATAACATTAAACAATAAACATAGCCATTCCTCTTGTCAATAATACCCCCCAAAATAGAAACCCAATGTACCTCTTCGACCCTCCATACACCCTTTCTTTCACCCCCCTCCAACTTTCCATCTTCCCTCCAACATTCCCCTCTACCCTACTTCCCCTCCCCCTCTACCACTCCTCTCTCCCAGTACACTCCCTCCCTTCCTTCTCACCCTCCCTCCCATCCTCTCTCCCACCCTCTCTACCCCTCTTTCTTCTATCCCTCTACTCCTCCCTTCGGTGTATTTCTACTATCTATTAATATATTCAGCTTGTCCTATTTTACAGTGAAATTAAAGAGCAACAGTATACAAGTGCAGTCGCGTTACTTTAAAATCTAACACATACTATATATCCCCCTCCCCCCTCCCCCCTAACACCCCCCCTCCCTTCCCCCCCTGACTTCCCAGAGCCCGTACACGGTATAGGTTTTTAACAAATACAGTCTAAAATATATTAAGACAAAAGAAATTTTAAAAAGTAAATAAAATCTCTGCATTAAACTCAGCTTCTTCCTGTTGCACTAACTTTAAGCAGTTTAGATTATTCCTAATCTTAAGCATAGGCTATCTGGAATTTCTTAGTCCCGTATTTGTTTTGTATATAGTCAATCCATTTTTTCCAGTCTCGTTTATATCTCTCATTTGAATGGTCTTTAAAATATGCCGATATTTTAGCCATCTCGGCTAGGTTTGTAACTTTCAATGTCCATTCTTGAGTTGTAGGCAAGTCTTCCTTCTTCCAGTATTGCACCATCAACAGTCTTGCTGCCGTTATTAAGTGCAGAACCAAATTAGTCTCTACCGCTGTAAATTCAGTACATATACCTAGTAAAAATAACTGAGGAGTAAACTTTATCCTTCTTTTAAAAATATTTTGCATAATCCACCACATTTTTATCCAAAATGCCTTAACCTTTTGACAAGTCCACCATATATGAAAATATGTAGCATCGAGAGAACCACATCTCCAACATTTAGGCTGTACATTCGGGTACATAGAAGCCAGCTATTTAGGATCTAAATGCCATCTATAAAACATCTTATAAAAATTTTCTCTCAGGTTTTGTGCTTGTGTGAATTTCTTACCCATATTCTTTCCCATGTGTCCAACATTATTGGTTCTTCAATATTTTGAGCCCACTTTATCATACAATCTTTAACTAGTTCTGTTTCCGAATCCATCTGTATTAGTACATTATATATCCTCTTTATATGCATTAAACTTTGATCTCTTATTTGTTTAAACAAATTATCCTCAACTTGGATAAAACCATTTTTTTGGTCTATTTTCCACCTGGCCTGTAATTGGCCATACTGGAACCATGTTTGAACTACCTTCTCCTCTTTCAATACCTCTAAAGATTTTAGTTGTAGAACCCCCCCTTTCCAAAGTGAGAAGTTGTCTGTAGGTGGTTCTATCCTGTTTTTGTGCTATATTCATATTTTCAATTGCATGTCTAGGAATTGCACACATGGGTAACTTGTCATTTAGTTTATATTGATATTTTTTCCAAACCTGCAGTAAAGCATTTCTTAAGATATGACTTTTAAAATTCTTATCCAATTTTTTGTTGAATAACAAGTAAGCATGCCAACCATATACCAGATTGTGTCCCTCGATATTCAGTATTCTATCGTTGGTTAAATGGGTCCAATCACTAATTGCTGATAGCACCACTGCATCATAATATAATTTTAGGTTAGGTAATTTCAAGCCTCCTCTCTCGCGTACATCTTGCATTATTTTCATCTTTACCCTCAGCTTCTTTCCTGCCCATACAAATTTGTTGATACCCTTCTGCCATTCTAAAAGATTCGCATCTTTTTAAAATATAGGTAACATTTGAAAAAGAAATAAAAATTTTGGTAAGATGTTCATTTTCACTGCCGCTATCCTACCCAGCAAGGATAAGTGCAATTTCTCCCATTTTTTCATCTCTATCTGTATACTCCGCCAAAGTGGTTCATAATTGTGCTTATATAATTTCCCGTTTGAGGCTAAAATATTAACCCAAAGATATTTGACTTTTTTGACTACCTCACATCCTAGCATCCCTCCTAGTTCTTCCTTTTGTTTAGTATTCATATTTATAGCTAATATTTTGGTTTTTCCTAAGTTTATTTTAAAACCAGACACTTGACCATATTGATTAATCGTATTCATTAAAACCATACTAGATTCCTGCGGTTGTTCCAATATTATGACCAAATCATCCGCAAAAGCGCGGACTCTATATTCATGCTGCCTAATCTTGATCCCTTTTAGACCATCCAAGCCCCGTATTTTATTCAACAATACTTCCAAGGTTATAATGAACAATAGTGGGGACAAAGGACAGCCCTGTCTTGTACCTTTCCCGATTTGAAAGGGGTCTGTTAAACTTCCATTGATGATGATTTGAGCTGTTTGCTGTTGGTATATTGCTTTGATTGACTGTAAAAAGCTATCTCCTATATGCATTTTTTGCAATATCTTCAACAGAAATTGCCAGTTAACTCGATCAAAGGCCTTCTCAGCATCCAAAAATATGAACGCAGCAGGAATTTGGTTGTTCTTTCCCAAATATTCTAATGCATTAATAATTAATCTAACATTACTTTTCATCTGTCTCCCCTGTATAAAACCTGTTTGGTCGGTATGTATCAATTGCTGAACAACCACCATTAACCTATTTGCTAGTATTTTAGTAAAAATTTTATAATCTACATTAAGTAATGAGATAGGTCTATAATTTTTTGGTTGGGTAGTATCTTGATCTTCTTTGGGTATCAAAGATGTCTTCCAAGATGGGGGCACTTTACCTTCCATTTGAATTTTATTAAATAGTTCTCTAAGAGGTTCTACCATTTCTAACTGTAAATTTTTATAGTAAACCGCTGTCAAGCCATCTGTGCCTGGCGCTTTCCCTAACTTTAGTTGCTTAATTACCTGCAAGATTTCCCCTGAGGTTATTGGTTGGTTCAACTTTTGCCTGTACTCTTCTCTAACTAGGGGTATTTTCTCTTTATCTAAGTATTTGTCTATATCTAAACCCTTAATTTTACCCCCTTTATACAATTCAGTAAAAAATTCCCAGAAAGCCTTTTGAATCTCCTCCTGTTGAAACACCTCCTTCCCTCTATAAATCAATTTGGTTGCATTTCGAATTTTCCTTTTTTTCCTAATCTGATAAGCTAACCATCTGCCCAGTTTATTTGCGTTACAAAAAGTGTTGTGTTTTGCATATAATAAACTAGTGGCTACCTGGTCAGAGATCAACATATCAAATTGGGATTTTAATATGGTAATTGCTTCCTTAACCTTTGTATCGCCTGGATTCAATGTTAACTCCAACTCTTTCCCTTTAATTTCCTCTTCCAATTCTTTTCGTTTTAGCCCATGTTTATGTCTATGTATTTTGTTTATATTCATCAGTACTCCTCTCATATACGCTTTGCTTGCATCCCATACAAATTCCATAGGTGTACCCTTATTCATATTCAAAACAAATATTCAGATAACAATTTTTTACAATCATTAATGTACTTTTCATATCTGAATAAGTTTTCATTCAGCCTCCAAGACCTTCTTGCCTGCACTGTCCTTCCGAATTCCATCCAAACTGGGTTATGATCCGAAAGGACCCTCGCTGCAATCTTTGTCTTCTTCACCCTAGAAAGTAAATCATTAGTGATTAATATAAAGTCAATCCTCGAAAAGGATTGATGTCTATTGGAAAAGAAGGTGAAATCATATTCCTCTGCATTTCTTTCTCGCCAAATATCTCTCTATTCAAAGTCATCCATCATGTCAAAAAAAGGTTTGGGTAACTTAGCTCTGATTTTAGTATTTGGGCGAGAGGTCTTCTTATCTCTTTTAATGTCAATCACGCCGTTCCAGTCACCCAATAGTATACAAGACTTATAATCTGACTGTACTAATTTAGCATGAAGATTTCTATAGAATCCGTCTTGCTGTTGATTAGGAGCATAAATTCCCAAAAGTAATGTCTTTTTCCCTTCTAAGATTAGGTCTAATGCGATATATCTTCCAAAGGGATCTGCTTCAATTAATTCAGCCTTACTGTCTTTTCTTAAGTATACAACTATACCATTTTTCTTTTCCGTAGCAGAGGTCACAAAATGTTGACCAAGTTTGGGGTTAAACAAATATTTTTGTTCAGTTGATTTGATATGAGTTTCTTGCAGACAAATTATATCATTCTTGAACTGTTTAAGATAGTGAAATATTTTCTTTCTCTTCTGTGGAGAATTCAGTCCATTGACATTCCATGTCAAAATCTTAGTTGTCATCTCTGGTTGCCTGTTTAACCTTTGGCCTAGCTCCTCCCATGGCTTCTGAGCTTGTTGCTGTGACTCCTTGATCAATGGCCGGTGATTGTTGAGCTTGTTGCATTGTGGCTTGTTTTTCCATTCGTCTGGTAATCATACGGCTAGGTCTTTGTTCCATGACACCTTGCCCTTCCAGGAAGGGGAGGTGGTGCGTCTTGTCTGGTAGTTGTGTAGTTTGCTGTCTATCTTGTCCTTTTTGTGGTCTTTCTCCAGATCCAGATGGTGCAGGGTGTCCCACCTTCAGAATATTGTGATAGAAATCTCGAGCTTTCTATACAGAGTTGAGACGATATCTTTGCTTGTCAAATATAATTATAATACCAAATGGCACATCCCATCTATACTGTATCTGACGGTTTCTGAGTTCTTCCACTAGAAAAGCATAATCTCTCCTGGCTCTTAGCATTTGAGGTGGTATTTCTTTCAAGACAATCAAATCCTGTCCGCCAATTTGAAGCCTAGTGTTATAGGACTCTTATAGTATCATGTTTCTGAACTCTCTTGTGGCGAAGTATATAACTACATCTCGGGGGAGTTGCTTCTGTTTTGCCGCCCAAGAATTAACGTGATAAATTTTATCAATCTGCCAGTCAAAGTTGGACCCCGGTCTTCCCACCAGACGGTCAAAAGCCTCTGAAAAAATCTGTTTCAAGTTCTCCTGTTTGTCCTCACGCAGCCCCCTGACTCTGAATGCAAGCTCCATCTGTCTGTACTGTATCATAATAATTTGTTTTTCAGCGTTTTCAACTTTTTGTTGCACCACCTCAGTTTTGGATGTCAAATTGGTGTTAGCTTCATTAAGAACCTCTAGATTATCTTCAATTCCAGAAACATGTTCTGTCAATACAGTTACAAGTCCCAGCATATCATCATTTATTTTGGCAATCCTAGTATCAAGTTTATCATATAAGTCCACCTTAAACTCCTTTATCTCGTTCTTTATCTCCTCTCTGAATTCTCTAAAAGTTTCTAAATTCTGCTCTCTAAATTCTCTAAAAGTTTCCAAAAAAAGTTCTTTCGTTAGCAAATCTCCAGTAGGGGGCATAGAGGGTGGAAGCTGCAACTTTGTGCCAGGTATGGGGGATGTGCTTCTAGGAAGAAGTTTCGGCCCAAGATTTAATTTTGATGCCATTATGTCTTATCTTCAATCAATTAATCAAACTCTACTGGCCCGCTGTGCAGCTTACGAGAAAAAAAAAGTATTAAATCGCCCCTTTGTTAGTTCTTTAGGATTTTTTAAAAGGTTTCAGAAAAGGGCGTTGTAACAAAGCAGGTCGGCATATTCAGCGCCATTTTGGACCTCTATATCAGAAATATATATTAGCAAAGTTGATAAGAGGAAAGTCTTGTAAACTCTTCAGAGAAGTGAAACTAATTAATAAGATACTGCTAGCCGACTGTTCCTCCCTTTTTGCAGAAAGTTTGCAGAAGGTTTCAAAAAATTAGCATTGTAACGAAACAGTTCAGCATATTCACCTCTGTTTGGAATGTCTCTATATTAGCAAAGAGTCTTTTAAAACTTTGAAAGTGAAACTAATTAGTAAAGATCTGTTGGCCGACTGTGAAGCGAAATTTCCTCCCTTTCTTTGAAGTTTTGAGACTCCGTATAATTAGATAAACAATGTTAGTCACAATTCAACTGGCTCATCGCCATTTTAGACACTTCTTTAAATAGGTAAAGTAACGGAAGAGGATTTTGTAGCAAAGAAGCTAGATTTAAATAGACAATTAATTATCTTGCATACGAATTCTGCTCGCTTTGGAATCAGGTAATTCTATCTTTGAATTGAGTGGGAGGGAAGCTTACTTGGGGCTGCAAGACAGCCGGAGATTTCCAGCGTGGAGCAGTTCTGCCTTCAGCTGGCCCCCCTTCTCTTCACAGACACAAAAGCTGCAAAGATCAGAAAGGCATTTGCTTGACAAAACTTCTCTCCTTTCCCTTCTTTTCCCGAAGAGGAAGGTGTCTGGCAGATGTCTGATGGATCATCAACTTAACAGGTAACGCCACTGGTAATACGGGAGCAGCTGTGTTTAGCTGCTACCATCAGTAAGTCCTGCCCAGGAAGCCTGAATTAGTCCAGTTCTACTGCGTACTACGTTATTGTAAGCCACCTCTGCAAAAGGCAGCAAATCTTCCCAATTGTCTTGTTGGTAGTCCACATAGCACAGCATTAGTGAACCTTTTCAGCACCGAGTGCTGAAATGGGAGTGTGTGCTCATGCGCGTACCAAGAAGATGATCTTCTCATTTCCAGCATGTGCCTGTGCATGCGCACCAGCCACCTGGCCCTCCAGTTTCCAGTTTGTATTTGTGTGCAAAGACCAGCTGACTGGTGCACATATGCAAGGCAGAAACTGGAAGAGTGTCAAGGTAGTACCCCTCCCACCCACCACCAAGAACAAGCCAGCATAGGCCCCCCTCCTGCCACTTCTGCCAAGGGAGCATGACTGCTTCCCAGCTGGCATGCCTCAGCACCAGACAGATGTTCCTCTCATGCAGGCTCAGATCCTATGCAGCCCTGCTGCCCCAGAAGAGCAGCAGCAGCCACAGGGCGAGGAACAGGAGCAACAAGCTGGCCCCTGCAGCCACTCCCCCACTGGCGAGCCAGGTCCTCAGCAGCATCTCCATGACTGAGGAGCTGCACTCTCCTCTCACCCTCTTGGGGCAGCGCGCCTCCCTGATAGTGGGTCCTCCTCCTCCTGACTGCTCCAGCATCCTGGCCAGAGGTGGCAGTATTGAGGCAGCCGTGAGAAAACGGCCAAAATATGACCATATCACCTGGGTATATGAGCCCCCAGGCTCTAACTTTTGAATATCAATATAGACTTAATATGGATTTTTATTAAGTTGGAACAAACCTTACTGGAACAGTGTGGCAAGATGCTGTAAAGGAGGGGCACAGGAAGCCAAGCATGGGTGTAAGATAGAACAGAGGTGAAACTGCCGATAGCTTAGGACATTATAGGAACTTCTCTTTTTGTATTTTTCCTATGTACCTCTCTGTTTGTAACATTCCAAAATGAACTTCTCCTTTTCAAAATGTCATGTTTGTCTTGTGTATGGAAACGCCTTGAGAATGCTCAGTGTGGAACACCGCATAAAAGTAGCATCCTGGGCAGATCCCGGGCAGTTCAGATTTTGGTGTGTGAACACGCTGAACTTGATGCATCAATAAACCTGTTTCTCTGGCACCTTCGTGGTCTCACGTCCCGTTTTTCTTGAGCATTGTGGCAAAAGCCTCAATCTGCTGCAAGAGTATGAGAACTGCCATCACCCCCTCGCCTCAGGCAGCAGCAGGAGTAGTGGACTGGGCAGCCAGTCAGCCAGCCAGGTGCTCCAAACTGCAGATGGGCATCGATACCATGGACTGTAAGACTGGGACCACACAAAACGCCCATTTGGGCAGGGTGGGAGGGAAGCTCTGGCCTGCCCATCCTAACCAACAGCTTTGCTCTACTACGAAGGGATCTACTATTTGGGATCCCCTCTTGCTCATTGCTCTTCTAGATTTTGGTGCTCTGGGCAGCTGGTCTTTTTCACCAACTGTTAGCACCCTCGGCTGCCAACTCTTCTTGGTCCAGTTATTTTGTCGGTTTCAACTGTCTCATAGACACAGAAAACAAGGGTATTTGGTATACCCAGCTTGTTGCCTGAGCAGCATGCACAAGACCTTCAAGTCCCCACACACTTGCCAACCATGGTCTTCATATTTATGTTTACGAAGAACAAATTCCAAGTTCTCATAGGTTTCCTTCAAGTGTATGGAATTACCTACAGGTATGGAAGCGTAAAAACGGTTGTGGAGTAAAAGTGCTTTGAGACATCTTTTTGAAGAATCTATAAAAAGACGCCATTGCTCTGAATCATATTGGATTTTAAATTGACCCATCAGACCTTCAACATCGATGCAATAAACCAACTTGTCTTCCTGGGCGAAGTAAGGAACCAACTCCTTTTCACTCCTGGCAACAATAAATTCCTGCTTTTCAGCCTTGATCCAAGTAACTGAGTGGCATCTTTGGGAAGTTTCAAGTCTCTTACCAAATCATTCATCACCGCCTGAGAAAACAATTTTGGTCTTGTATCATCTTCAAAGTCAGAACTTGATTTGTTATCTGGTTCAGGTGTGACTTAACCTTCATCGGAGCTAGGTATCTCTTCCAAGGTAGCAGAGGGCTTGGGTACTGGTATATCTGTGCCAAGGGGATGGGACGAATTGCTGAGTGAAGATTGGGGTATGAAATGGAATGCTTCCATTTGGAATTAAACATTTTCACATCGCATGAACAAAGTAACAGTCGTCACTATGGTTCTTTTGCTCTTGCCATACCATAGGAATCCCATAACGGAAATATTTTTTCTTACCCTTGAACCAGTTTGCACACTTTATGAGGCACCTAAACTTTATCTTGATCTCCAAATTTTTAGTCCAAAGTATGCAAAGTATACTTTTTTCACAAAGTCTGTAATATTCTGCTTCAACGCTGTATATTCACCACAGATGAAACAGAAACTGTCTGGTGAATTAATACACTTTTGCAGAACCATAACATAACGGTTGAAGAACGATGAGCTAACATGAATTGCAACGAAAAAGTGTAAACAGCCTAGAACCAAGAACCTGATGATGATTCGTGCGCAAGTGTGGCATGCAGGAGTGAGCAGCTCTGTGTCTGTACACGAGACGTCACAGTGCTGGCCACGCCCCCTGCACTGACTGGAGATGCTGCTATCTGCCCTGTGTCTCCCTCCCACTGGATTCTTCAGGAAAGATTAACCCCTTCTACCATTAGAAGCACAGACTTAAAACTTGCCTAGCTTATGTATATATTGCTGACCATCAGATTTAGAGTGCTATATTTTTTTTACATAACTCGGACAAACCCTTTAAGGTTTTTTTGGCATTTTATATCTTAAATGCACTTATGTGAATTAATTAATAGTAATTTGGACTTTAAATTTGGTTAAAAACCCTTAATATAAAAAATAGCAAAAAAAATTTTAAAAATAATAAATTTGAAGACAATTTTGCATGTTGTGGCAAATCATGACATCTAGGAGTTTTTTCAATATTTTATTTGTTTTCAGCACACCAAAATACATGGAAATTAGTTGAAAATAATCAAACAGCTTTTTAGTCGCAGACCTGTAAGTTATCCCTGGAAAGTAATTGACTTTCATTACCATGCTTTATTCAGAGAGTAATATCAGTCAATCCTTCTGTCATTCTCTAATTTGAATGCTATACTCAATGTCCATTTTTGGGTCCAATCTCATTATACCGGGGGTGTCAACTCAAGGTAAGCGGCTAGATCCAGCCTATGATGTGGTTAGATCTGGCCTGCAGAGCTGCCCTGGAAACATCAAGGAATTGCCTACAGCATCTCAGCCCAGCCCAGGTCAACTGAAAGCTGAGCTACAACTTGGTGGCAGCCATCTGGGCTAGAACTTGATGAGCCAAAGTTCTGTGACTTAGAGTCAGAGATGTGCAATCTCCTCCCCCTCCCCCTCCACTAGGCATGTGTACAGAAAGCAGTGAGCACACATGGGGCCTGAGGACCATCTTGGCTGCAGGTGACTGTGTTCTGAGCTCTTCCATTTCAGACAGGACGTCATCACTCACCGCCTCCTGTGCACATGCCCAGGGGGTGGGGCCGAGGCAGTGGGGTAGTATCTCGCTGACTCCAATGCAGCTGCACACATCAGATCTAAGGTTGACTACATTTAGGCCGGTATTGCCTCCACAAGTTGTAGACCAGTGCCCACTTGGCCTGGGATGGGTTAAGGGCAGCCCCATGGGCCCAGGGGAGAGTTTAGCAGTGCTGCTGGAGGCCATGTTACCAGCGGCTTTGGCTTTTCCATGTGGGCGTTGGGACAGTCCCAGTGAAAGGGAAGTCTCACAAGCTGTGAGGCCAGGCTCAGAAAGAGATCCGGGGATGGGGAGAGACTGGCAGCATTTCCCTTTTCCTGCCCCCTCCCCATTGGAAAGCTCATGCATGGCACCTGCCCTGGCATCCATGGGCTCTCACATCCTTTGAACCCACAAGCCAGGAATTTCATTGGCAAAGCTGGTCTGGGTTTTCCAATCTGCTGGTGGAGGAAAGATTGCCGGAGCCTTGTCCCATGCCCTGTGCTCCGAGGCAACACCCTGGATGGAGCTTGGCCAGGAGCATTTGCGGGCAAGGCTGTTAACTGTCACATCTGGAGGGCACAACAAGTGAGTTTGGGGTGAACTGCAGGGGCTGTGCCCTGGCCTGGTATTTGGATAAGAACTGCAGCCTGGGCATCTGGTGAGGAAGCCTCTAGGCATGTGCAGAGCACCTCTCACTTGCTTTTCCTGGGTTGGGGTCTGCAGCTGAGAAGCCTGGCTATGGTAGTCCCAGTGAAAGGGAAGCCTCATGGACTGCAAGGCTAGGCCAAAAAGCCTCATGGACTGCAAGGCTAGGCCAAGAAGCAGGGCATGGAGGCTCTGGTGTGGATGCAGCACTGATTTATCTGGCAGCAGCCATCTGAGCCAGAATGTGGTCAGCCTTATATCTGACTTGAGAGGCTGCTGTGCTGCCTCATCCTGCCTTCTGGGCATGGCAGTGTGTATGTGCAGGGCCTGACATCCCTGGGGACCTTCTTGCCCCACAAGCTCACTGCATTCTGAATGTCTCCCTTTCACACAGGATGCCTTCCCCAGGATGAAAGCTTGCTGCCTCCTGTGTGCATCCCAGGGGTGTATGGCTGAGGCTGCGGGTTGGTCTCTCACTGGCTCCAGGGCAGCTGTGCAGGTCAATCTAAGACTGACCATGTTCTGGTTGGATGGCCATACCAATTTATAGATCAGTGCCATGCCTGCACCAGCACCTCCGTGCCCCACTTGCTGATCTGGCCTCACACTTCTCTTTCACCGGGAATTGTGGAGGTGGAGATAATGCAGGGTATGTAATCATAACAACATTCTTTCTCTTGGGAGTCAAAGATGTCTCACTAGCACCTGGAAAGGTGGGACTGGAAGTTAACTGAAGTTGGGACAGTGACCTGATTGGACCGACCACGTGATGCAGCTGTGAATGGAAGGAAAGGAACTTTGGTTTTACTTGGGGTGGGGAAAACATGGGGCTTTCAGATTCAGGTTTTCCCCAGATGTGTCTAATAAATGTATCCTTTGAGGAAGATAACTTAATTCTGTTGGGGGTGTTACTTGGAACCATGACATTAACCCAAATCTCCTTTTAAAACTACCAAGCAGATCCCCTTGCTATGGGGCCTCTGTCTGGGATCTTGAGCCCTGGGTGCCTTCCCGGTCTACCGGGTAGCACAAAGACTCAGGGAAGATGAAGAAGATAGCAACTACTGAGGAAGCCACCAGGACTACTTCATAGATCATTTGTTGGACCCTCTGCTACCCCTCGTCAGCTGTGGTAGCTGAAGTGGAAGATGTGGAAGCCAAGCATTGGCCCAAAGATCTGGTGGCCTGGCAGATCACACAGATGGATCCTTCCAAATGGATTGAATCTACGGCAATCCCACCACCCCAAGAGTTGGCCAGCAGACAGACATTCCAGGAGCCCGAGATCACATTGCACCAGACTGATGAACTACAGTCTTCGGATGAAGAGCAATGAGAATGGGGCCTCCCATTGCCATCTCGAAGCCAATCACTAGCTGGCCTCCTGGAAAGATCTGGTCAGCTCATCATTGGCAGCATCCCTCAACTCTGTCCAAGTGGCCAGCCCGACTGGGTCTTAGCTCAACCACATTCACCTTCCCAGGTCAAGGGAATATGACAGTCCAAAGTGGAATGTCTGCTTCGTTCCCCTTGGCTCAGAGTGGATCATGCCTGAATCCTTGCTGGTCTACTGAGATGACAGTTCAACCAAGATTAGCCACCAGCCAGCAGCTGGGACCCCTGGGTCATTCCATCCCAGGAACACAGAGGCAGACCATGGGACTGCCAAGTAGCCCACCTCATCAACCACCCCTCTGACTGCCCCAAGCAGACCAAATCCCCCCTGGATGGGCATTCTATCCTGGGGAGAGCTATGTGCAGTGCCAATGGATGCCAAGCTCCAGTGCCCCAGTCGATTCCTGTTCCTCTGCCAGCACAGCCATCCACCTCTCCCCCACAGTTTAGAGCCACCTTTGACAGAATCCCAGGGAAACTGGCATATTTCCTGAACCAGATCTGGTCTCATCTTGATATCTATGGGAATCAGTACCAATTGGATCAGGAAATAATTGTGGCAATAGCAGAAAATATGACAGAAAGAGACGCAGCAGACTGGATAGCCCAATTACATTATGAGGGGGGGCCAGAACTAGAGGATGCCAATGAATTTGTCCAGCTGCTAAGGACCCGATTCGAGAATATTTCCCAGAGAGAAGACGCTGAAGATGAGATAAAGGACCTGAAGCAGAGGGCTGGCCTGCAAAATAATTTGTCTGGGAATACTGAAGAGTGGCAGGAAAACTAAGAGACTGGCCAGAACATCTCTTCATTCAGCAGTTTAAAGAGGCTCCATACCAGGACCTCAGACAAGCTTGCCATTTCAGAGGGGTTTCTGACCACATATACAAGAGTGGTATTGGATGGGAGAGGGGTGGAGTGGCATTGCAGCATGAAGACAAGCTTCTGTAGGGCACTATAGAGGGTTGCCAAATTTTCCCTTCCAGAGGGTCCTGACAGACATAAGACATCCTGGAGGGATGGTGAAGAAGAGAGGAAATCCTTGTAGATCACAAGGAGATTACTAACTCCTGGTCCAGAGTTAGCTCTCAAATTGGCAGAGAAGAAAAGACAGCCATTGCATGCTGTCCAAGGCTGCGACAGCTCCAGAATAGTGAAGAATGAGAAAAGATTGAAGAAAACAGTGTGGAGCCTGGGTGAGAACTTTTTGACTTTTCTAACTTCTACCTAAACTGTCCTTTAAAAAAGATCAAGTAACAGTGGAGGTTTAAAAGGGGGTTGATTTGTTGAGCTTCCACCCCCTGAAATAGCTGCAAATAGGCATGGAGCTGAGAGAGATCTGAGAAAGGAATTTTGATTGTTTGGCTGATTAGATGTTATAAATGTGAAAGAAGATTGGATTGGTTACAGAAGGAGTTAACTAAGTGGATATTATTGAATTAAACTTTGTTTGGGGACTTAGTTCCGTTCCAGAATTCCAAAAGGAGAAATGGCAATTGCTAATCAAGTTAAGAGAGAGTAGTGGAAGAGAAACAGTGCAACAGCAACATCTCCTGCCTGAAAAAAAACCTCAGAGGAAAAGTGTGTATTGACAGTGTAGATAAAAGCCTGAGCTTGGTAGCTATTGGAAACATTGCGGCAAGATTATTACGAAATTTAGATAAGCTGCCTGCACCTGGAAACTGTTTATTTAAAAAAAAATATACAGAAAGACAGTGGAAATAATGTAAATTGTAAACACTGCAGCTCTCTGACTGGACATTGCTTTCAGCGGCTAAATAATTAAGCAACTGAAAATGGGAAATAACAGAGGTTCGGTGGTAGGTTGCC
This sequence comes from Thamnophis elegans, assembly GCF_009769535.1. Lineage (NCBI taxonomy): Eukaryota > Metazoa > Chordata > Lepidosauria > Squamata > Natricidae > Thamnophis > Thamnophis elegans. Next base: position 60,319,934 of record NC_045558.1, on the reverse strand, counting down.
AATTTTTTTACTACCAGTTCAGGTACACTTGTGTGCATGTGGGTAAGTGGGCGGAGCCTCCCGCCACTACTACTACTGGTTTGCCTGATCCGGGCTGAACTGAGAGCAACCCACCTCTGCAGAGGTTGCTTTTAAATAGAAGATTTGTATATATAGGCTTTCAACTCTTTTCCCAGGGGATTTACACTGGTTGGATATATTTTGGGGGGACCTTGTGGATTATAATTTGGTGAACCCTTGTGGATTACAATTTATAACCTTGTGGGTTATAAATATATAAGTGACTAAAAGGAATGAAAGAAGAAAGAATACAAATGTTGTCGCAGAGACTTGGACTATGAATATTATGGAATTGTGAAAAGTAATTCCTAAAAGTAGGAAGTGACTTGGGATCTGAAAATAAGAACTGGGAATAAGGAAGAAAAATGTTGGATAACGTCAGATATATTTTATAAGTGGGAAACAGTGCTAATAGTGTTTTGACTTGTAGTACTGTTAATTGTTGGGTTATTGATTGGTTCTCTTCATTTAATAATTATAATCATTTAAAATGTGGACTATTTGAAATATATTATATTTAAATTAAGATAGCAATAAATTCAAGTAAATCAGGGAGGAAAACTCCATCATCGGTGGCATCCTGCATGGCATCCTCTGTGGTATCGAGCACAGTAAGTCAATGCTCCATGGACACCTTTTTGCAGAATGAAAGATTTAACGCCTTTCAGTCAGAGATGATGAATATGATTCAATTAATGCAGGAATCATTACAAAGAGCTATAGAAGAATCACGAGGACATGGCAGGTAGGATGCAAAAGATGGAACAAAAAATGGAAGATAAAATAGACAATATCCATCAAATAATTACTGAAAATGAACAACGGATCCAGAAAGTGGAAGAAAAGGCAGAGCAAACAGATAAGTAGAAGAAATGTAGAATAAACTATCCAAGGTAGACAATGGCCTGGAGCGATCCATTATTATTTTGGAGATGGATAATGCAGAATATTTTTTAAGATTCCAAAATATTGAAGGAGAAAAGAGGGAAGACCTTGAGGAGAAAAGGGAAGAACTATTGGCAAAAGCTATGGAGATGGACAAACAGAAAGCTCACTATGGGATGGAAGAAATATTCAGAGCATACACAAGCTATGCAAGAAGAAATAAACTCCCTAGGGAGGTACATGTGACATTATCAAAGAGGGCAATGAGAGCGGGAATACTTCAAAGAGCAAGAGATGCATCATTGAAATATAAAGGAAAAGAAATAGTAGTTATGGAGCAGATACCCAGAAGAGTAAGAGATACAAGGAGACAATACCAGTTTCTGACAAGACAATTGATCAAACATGAGTTAAATTTTAGATGGCTAATACCCGAGGGACTATTGGTGACTTGGAAGGAAAAAAGACATAGACTTGATACAGTGGAGAGTGCACAACAATTCTATGTGTACTTCATAGAACATGAAGGAGAAGAGAAAAGAAAGCAAGTAGAGAAGTTGGAAGTAACAAAAGAAAGAAACACATAACAAAAAAGAATTGCAACAGAGGAAAAAGAGAGAAGGGAAAGGGAAGGTGTAAGACAGAAAGAACAGAGAGAAATAAGATGAACTAGGACAACAAAACCTATCTATAAGTAAACAATGGAAGAAGAGATAAAACTATTATCAATCAATATAAATAGACTAAATTCACCAACAAAAAGAAAAAGAATTTTAATAAATTAGAGAAATTGAAATTAAATTTAATTTCCTTGCAAGAAATGCATATTAAAAAGCAAAATAGTAAGATATTAGTATATAAATAGTAAGAAAAAAGAGTAAGAACAGGAAGGAAGAGACCTCACTACAAACTGTATAAACATGGGGATTAGCCAGGGGTGGATTCCTGCCAGTTCTAACTGGTTTGCTAGAAGAGGTTCCACAAATCTAGCAAACCATTTAGAACTGGCTCCAGCGGTTGAATGCCCCCTCACTCGCTTACCCCCAGGCCACGCCCATCCAATTACTGCTGGTCTGCTCTCTCCCCCCACCCATCCATACCACACCTCTAAGAGCCCTATAGAGAGGCCTTGACTCTCTATTGCTGCCTGCTGAGGAGGAAAGTAAGCTCTTTGCTGGTGCAGTGGCTTTTGGGACTAATGGGGCTTGGGTTTCCAGCCCGACAGCCCCTGCCACTTCTGGATGTCTATTGCAGTTGTGAAGAGCCAAGGAGAGCATGGACAAGAGCGTGAAGGTTCTTGGCGCTCCGGGAAGTTGCAAAAACAGCTGGGAGAGGCATGCGGCTTGGTTTAGCCACCCTGGACATTGAGCAGCAGCAATCTCAGCGTTTTTCATATCAGGGCATGCTGCAAGAGTGAGTGAGTGAAGACCTTTTCTGGCCAGCGCAAAGGACTTCCCCAAACTTGCTTTGCTGAGCACAGGGTGACAGGGCCTGCACCTCCACCACTAGCAATCTGGAAAAGGTCTTCACTCACTTCCTCTTGCAGCATGCCCCGATACAAAAAACACTGAGATTGGCATGCTTGGGATTGCTGCTGCGATGTCCAGGGAGGCTAAACCAAGCTGCACACCTCTCCCAGCCACTTTTTTTTTTTTTTAACAGAACTTTTTTATTTTTCTTTAAAAAAAACACAAATATGTCATCATTTGTCAATCATTAAGACATTGAAGTACAATTTTTTTTTGATGTGTGTACCCCTCCCTCCCTCCACCCCCCACCCCCCCTCCTCCTTCCTCCCCCCCGACTTCCCAGAACCCGTACACGGTATGGATTTTTAACTAACACAGTCTAAAATCTATTGAGAAAAAAGAAATAAAGAAATTAATGACATTCTAGATTGACCTTAGCTTCTTCTTACTGAACTGACTTTTAACAGTTTAAATCATTTCTGATCTTAAGCATAGGCTAACTGGAATTTCTTAGTCCCGTATTTATTTTGTATATAGTCAATCCATTTTTTCCAGTCTCGTTTATATCTCTCATTTGAATGATCTTTGAGATATGCCGATATTTTAGCCATTTCAGCTAAGTTTGTTACTTTCAATGTCCATTCTTGAATTGTAGGCAAGTCTTCCTTCTTCCAATATTGCGCCACCAACAGTCTTGCTGCAGTTATCAGGTGCAGAATCAAATTGGTCTCTACCACTGTAAAGTCAGTACATATACCTAGTAAAAATAACTGAGGACTAAACTTTATCCTTCTTTTAAAAACATTTTGCATGACCCACCATATTTTTATCCAAAATGCCTTAACCTTTTGGCAGGTCCACCATATATGATAATATGTAGCATCGAGAGAACCACACCTCCAACATTTAGGCTGTACATTCGGATACATAGAAGCCAACTTTTTAGGATCTAAATGCCATCTATAGAACATCTTGTAAAAATTTTCTCTCAGATTTTGAGCTTGTGTAAATTTCACATTTCTTACCCAGATTCTTTCCCATGTATCCAACATTATTGGTTCCTCAATATTTTGAGCCCATTTTATCATACAATCTTTAACTAATTCTGTTTCCGAATCCATCTGTATTAATACATTATATATCCTCTTTATATGCATTAAGCTTTGATCTCTTATTTGTTTAAGCAGATTATCCTCAACTTGAATAAAACCAATTTTTTGATCTATTTTCCACCTAGCCTGTAATTGCCCATACTGGAAGGTTTGAACTACCTTCTCCTCTTTTAATACCTCTAAAGATTTTAATTGTAATACCCCCCTTTCCGGGGTAAGAAGCTGTCTGTAGGTAATTCTGTCCTGTTTTTGTGCTGTATTCATATTTTCAATTGCGTGTCTAGGAATTGCCCACATGGGTATCTTGTCATTTAATTTATATTGGTATTTCTTCCAGACCCGCAATAAAGCATTTCTTAAAATATGACTTTTAAAGTTCTTATCCAATTTTTTGTTGAATAACAGGTAAGCATGCCAACCATATACCAGATTGTGTCCCTCGATATTCAGTATTCTATCATTGGTTAAGTGAATCCAATCACTAATTACAGATAATACCACTGCATCATAATATAGTTTTAAATTAGGTAGTTTCAATCCTCCTCTCTCACGTACATCTTGCATTATTTTCATCTTTACCCTCGGCTTCTTTCCTGCCCACACAAATTTGTTGATACCCTTCTGCCATTCTAAAATGTTCGCATCTTTTTTAAGTATAGGTAACATTTGGAAGAGAAATAAAAATTTTGGTAAAATGTTCATTTTCACTGCCGCTATCCTACCCAGCAAAGATAAGTGCAATTTCTCCCATTTTTTCATCTCTGTCTGTATGCTATGCCAAAGTGGTTCATAATTATGCTTATATAATTTCCCATTTGAAGTTAAAATGTTAACTCCAAGATATTTGACTTTTTTAACTACCTCACATCCTAGCATCACTCCTAATTCTTCCTTTTGTTTAATATTCATATTTATAGCTAATATTTTAGTTTTTCCTAAGTTTATTTTAAAGCCCAACACTTGACCATATTGATTAATCATATTCATTAAAACCATACTAGATTCCTGCGGTTGTTCCAATATTATGACCAAATCATCCGCAAAAGCGCGGACTCTATATTCTTGCTGCCTAATCTTGATCCCTTTTAAACCATCCAAGCCCCGTATTTTATTCAACAATACTTCCAAAGTTATAATAAACAATAATGGGGACAAAGGACAGCCCTGTCTTGTACCTTTTCCAATTTGAAAAGAGTCTGTTAGACTTCCATTGACTATGATTTGTGCTGTTTGCTGTTGGTATATTGCTTTAATTGACTGTAAAAAATTATCTCCTATCTGCATTTTTTGCAGTATCTTCAACAGAAATTGCCAGTTAACTCGATCAAAGGCCTTCTCAGCATCCAAAAATATAAACGCAGCAGGGATCTGGTTGTTCTTTCCCAAATATTCTAATGCATTAATAATTAATCTAACATTACTTTTCATCTGCCTCCCTTGTATAAAACCTGTTTGGTCCGTATGTATCAATTGTTGAGTGACCAACATTAACCTATTTGCTAATATTTTAGTAAAAATTTTATAATCTACATTCAGTAATGAAATAGGTCTATAATTTTTGGGTTGAGTAGTATCTTGATCTTCTTTGGGTATCAAAGATATAAACGCTGTCTTCCAAGATGGAGGGACTTTACCTTCCGTTTGAATCATATTAAATAATTCTCTAAGAGGTTCTACCATTTCTAACTGTAAGTTTTTATAGTAAACCGCTGTCAAGCCATCTGTACCTGGTGCTTTCCCTGACTTTAATTGCTTAATTACCTGCAGGATTTCCCCCGAGGTTATTGGTTGATTCAATTTTTGCCTGTGTTCTTCTCTAACTGAAGGTATTTTCTCTTTGTCTAAATATTTGTCTATGTCTAAACCATTAATTTTATCCCCTTTATACAGTTCTGTAAAAAATTCCCAGAAAGCCTTTTGAATCTCTTCCTGTTGAAATACCTCCTTCCCTCTGTAAATCAGTTTAGATATATTTCGAGTTTTCCTTTTTTTCCTAATCTGATAAGCTAACCATCTGCCAGGTTTGTTTGCATTACAAAAAGTATTGTGTTTTGCACATAATAGATTAGTAGCCACCTGGTCAGAGATCAACATGTCAAATTGAGATTTTAATATGTTAATAGCTTCCTTAACCTTTGTATCGTCTGGGTTCATTGTTAACTCCAGCTCTTTTCTCTTAATTTCCTCTTCCAGTTCTGTTCGTTTTAACCCTTGCTTATTTCTATGTGTTTTATTTATATTCATCAAAACTCCTCTCATATACGCTTTGCTTGCGTCCCATACAAATTCCATAGATGTACCCTTATTCATATTCAAAACAAAATATTCAGATAGTAATTTTTTACAATCATTAATATACTTTTCATATCTAAATAAGTTTTCATTCAATCTCCAAGACCTTCTTGCCTGCACTACCCTTCCCAACTCCATCCAAACTGGGTTATGGTCCGAAAGGACCCTAGCTGCAATCTTTGTTTTCTTGACCCTAGAAAGCAAATCATTAGTGGTTAGAATAAAATCAATCCTTGAGAGGGATTGATGCCTGTCCGAGAAGAAAGTGAAGTCACATTCCTCTGCATTTCTTTCTCGCCAAATATCTCTCAATTCAAAATCATCCATAATGTCAAAGAAAGATTTGGGTAACTTTGCTCGCATCTTGGTATTTAGGCGGGAAATCTTCTTATCTCTCTTAGTGTCTATCACTCCATTCCAGTCACCCAATAGTATACAGGAACTATAGTCCCACTGTACTAATTTAGCATGAAGATTTCTATAGAATCTATCTTGCTGTTGATTGGGAGCATAAATTCCCAAAAGTAATGTCTTTTTCCCTTCTAAGATTAAGTCTAAAGCAATATATCTTCCGAAGGGATCTGCTTCTATTAATTCAGCTTTCATATTTTTCTTAAGTATACAACTATACCATTCTTCTTTTCCATAGCAGAAGCTGCAAAATGTTGACCAAGTTTTGAGTTGATCAAATATTTTTGATCAGTTGACTTGATATGAGTTTCTTGCAAACAAATTACATCGTTCTTAAACTGTTTGAGATAATGAAATATTTTCTTCCTCTTCTGTGGAGAGTTCAGTCCGTTGACATTCCATGTTAAAAATCTTAGTTGTCATCTTTGGTTGGTTGAAGCATTTTTAGAGCTTCCTGCACGGCCTGTTTAACCTTAGGTCTAGCTCCTCCCATTGCTTCCAGATTTGTTGTTGTAGATCCTTGATCGATGGCCGATGATTGTTGATGCTGTTGCTTTTTAGCTTGTTTCTCCATACGTCTAGTAGTCATGCGGCTAGGTCTTGGTTCCATAGCACCTTGCACTTCTAGAGAAGAAAGATGCTCCATCTTGTCTGGTGGTTGTGTAGTTTGCTGTCTATCCTGTCCTTCTTGTAGTCTTTCTCTAGGTCCAGATGGTGCAGGGTGTCCGGCCTTCAATATATTATAATAAAAATCTCGGGCTTTCCATACAGAGTTGAGGTGGTACCTTTGCTTATCAAATGTAAATATGATGCCAAATGGTGCATCCCATCTATACTGTATCTGACGATTTCTGAGTTCTTCGACCAAAAAAGCGTAGTCTCTCCTGGCTCTTAACATTTGAGGTGGTATCTCTTTCAAAACAGCCAGGTCTTGACCGCCAATTTGAAGCTTAGTGTTATAAGATGCTTGCAGTACCATATTTCTAAACTCTCTTGTAGTAAAATATATAACGATGTCTCGAGGAAGCTGCTTCTGCTTTGCCAGCCAGGAGTTAACGCGGTAAGCTTTGTCAATTTGCCAGTCTTGATTGGTCCCTGGTCTTCCCATCAGGCGGTCAAAAGCTTCCGATAGGATCTGTTTCAGGTTCTCCTGTTTCTCCTCACGCAGCCCCCTTACTCTTAATGCGAACTCCATTTGTCGGTACTGTATCATAATAATTTCTTTTTCAGCATTTTCCACTTTTTGTTCCACCACCTCTGTTTTCAATGTCAAGTTAGCATTGGCATCATTAAGAACCTCTAGAGTATCTTCCACTCCAGAAATATGTTCTGTTAATACAGTTACAAGACTCAGCATGTCATCTCTAATTTTATCAACCTTAGCATCAAATTTCTCATACAGCTCCTGTTTAAGTCCTTTTATTTCACTTTTAATTTCTTCTTTCATTTCTTTTATTTCCTCTTTTCTCTCCTGCTTTACCACCTCTCTATTATCTCTAAACTTATCTTCCATTTTAATTGTCTGTGCATTAAGAGCCTCGCTTAGATTACTCAGGAAAAATTCTTTCGTTAACACATCCCCAGCAGGGGGTGTAGGAAGCGGAGGCTGCAGCTTTGTGCCAGGCACTGAGGATGTGCCCCTGGAAGTAGAGGGTGACGACTTCAAGTTAATATTTGGTTTTGAGGCCATTTCAAAATTTATCTGCCTGCAGTTAATAAAACTCTTTTGCCTGAATATGCAGCTTTAAGTAAAGAGGCTTTTATTTTGAAGTTTAAGGCTTGGCAAAACTTTCAGTGAGTAAACATTGTAACAAGACCATTCAGCAGATTCATCACCATTTAACTTCCAAATAAGCAAGGTTAATGAAGGAGTAAAATTCTTCTATTGTGAAACCAAAACAAATGATAAGCAATCTCTTTTGTTTTGAATTCTTGTGAGGATTAGCAAAAAGTGTTCGTTATTACCGGAGAAACCAGCCTGCTCGGCACCATTTTAGAAGCCTCTGAGTAAATAATTTTTCGGAGGAGAAAAAGAAAAGAAGCTAAAATGTTGATAAGCAATTATTGTCCACAGTAAACGGATCCAGCTCGTGATAAGAATAAATCAAACAAAACTTTGAGCAGAGTGGGAGAGACCTACTTTGTCCTGCACAAGGCAGTTTGAAGTTCCCAGCACGGACAGCCGTTCTGCCTTGGGCTAGCCCCCCTTTCCTTGCAAGCACAAAAGCTGCAAAAATCGAAGAGCATTTGCCAGCAAAACAGTTTCTTCTTTCCTTCTTGCCTGAAGGATAAGAAAACCTGATAAGACGTCAGATGGAAGATCCTCTAAACAGGTACGTAGCCAGGAATTCGGAGGCAGCTGATTTTTTGCTGCCCCCACCAGTAGGCTCCTCCCAGGAAGTCTCTCCCAGCCACTTTCATGGCTTCCTGGAGTGGCAAGAACCTTCGTGCTCTTTTCCACGCTCTCCTTGACTCCTCGTGATTGCAATAGACATCCAGAAGTGGCAGGGGCTGTTAGGCTAGAAGCCCCATTAGCCCCAAAAGCCGCTTTTGGACATCTATTGCAGTCGTGAGGAGCCAAGGAGAGTGCAGAGAAGAGCGCGAAGGTTAGGGTTACTGGGCAATGTGGGGAGGCTGGAGCAGTTCCGCTCTGAATGGAGAAAGAGAAAAAAAAGTTGGGATTCTCCCTACTGCAGCTCTTAAATTGCAGAGAGAAGCCACACCTTTTCCCTTCCATACACAGGGAGCTGCTGCTCCCTTTATGCCCCTCCCCCAAGCCCCCTCTCTCCCGGGGTCAAAGTACCTGAAAGGGACAGGCAGGCTGCCACAGCTCCACTGAGAAGACATTTCTGAGAAGAGAAAGGGCTCCGGTCTGGCTGCACCCGAGCTGGTGGAGTGCCCGTGCAACTTAGCCAAGCCTGGGACAGACTCTACCAAGCCTGACTGACCACTCTTACCAGCAAGCCAAGCCTAATGCCATCCAGCAGACATGAAAGAAAAAACCCTAAAATGCACAAGAAAGACTCTCTTCTATCCTCAGAAGACAGCTGTAAAGACAATGGGGGAGGGTGAAAATTGATTGTAAAGTTTTTTCCATTGCCTCCCTCACAGAAATTCATTGCAAGGTTTTCTTTCTTGTCTCATTTATATTGTAATCACTTTAATGTATCCATGTAAGAATTGTATTTGAGAATGGCTAGCACAGCAAGTTCTGAACACCTTAGATTTCTGTCTAGCGGGAGAGAATGTTTGTCCAAAATATCTGTATTTTCTGTATTGTATAAGTAGCTACACAGAGAGAGGTGGGGTGAGGGAGGGAGAGAGAGACCATTCAGAATTAGATTGAAACTATCTCCTTGACTCTCCTCCACACAAAGCTTCTCCTAGGTTTTTGCCCTGGCACAAAAAAGCCTAAGCAGTGATATCTCTCTTTTTAATCCCATGGGGGAGGATCAATTCTCCTCAGATAATTCCCCCACTTGAAGAGTAGTAGAAAGGATCTTCAAAACCTGAGCCCTGACTAACTCAAAAATGATGCTGCCTCATTGCCCATTAAAGCAGGATATGTTGCACTGGTGTGTCTCATGAGTAGGAGTTCCCGGGCTCATTGTGTGTAATTTTAAAAATACTAAATAGCTTGGATTGCACACTAGCTAAACTCAATTTGGCCTCACTAAAATAAGAGCTAGGGCAGATTCAAGAATCACCCCTTCGAAATGGGCAGCATGTAACTTAAAGGGAAAGCATGGCTGTGAAGAATTTTGTGGTTTCTGCTTGCTTGAAACCTGTCTGGAAGCTCACAGAAAGTGATATCTGATACTAATGGCATAGAAAATTGGATACTGTAAATTTCTTTCCAGAAATTGTGCCCTGGTTGCTAGACCTTCATGGTTGAAAGCTCTCTGGGAGCCACTGAAGAGATCCTTCTGCTGTCTCTCTCAATGCCTTTTCATCAAAAGAATTAAGTCTCCCTGATCTGACCAATTTTAATCTTTTGTCAAGAATATGTGTGTTCCACTCACATGTTTTTTTTTAAAAGGAGGGAATGTAGGAAGTTATCACCCAGCCCTCTCCCAGAAAAATGAAATATCCTAGGAAATATTGAAAAAGCAGAATATTTCTCTGGATGTGAAAAGAAAGAAACATGTTTTAAAAGACAGAATAGCTGCCTGTAGCTTCCTTCCCATCCCCACTTTGTCAATGGGCCATTAAGAAGGCCAAGAAAGGGCTGCTTTCCTTTAGACTCCACTACACTAAGGTAAATCCTAATGTAGGAAGTTATCACCCAGCCCGCTCCCAGAAAAATGAAATATCCTAGGAAATATTGAAAATGCAGAATATTATATTTCCCTGGATGTGAAAAGGAAGAAACATGTTTTAAATTGAGCTCCCTGTAGCTTCCTGCCTCCACCCACTTTGTCAATGGGCCATTAAGAAAGCCAAACCAGTCCCTTTACATAATAAAGACTTCTCCACTTCAGCTCCAGGGGGATGGGATTAAAGCATGATAATATTGACCCTTTACCCAATTCACCACATGGCATCTGAGAACTCAACCAAACTTGGATTCAAACACAGCCTAGAGAGTTGCCCCTGCATGGCCTCATGGGAGTCTGACTACCAATCAGAATACATTTCTTACACAGGAACAGGAAACAGTGAGATGGGACTGAACAGGTTATAAAAAGCCTAGCAAGCCCCTCCCTCAGCCCTTCTCTTTTCTCCACCAACATTGAAGTATGAGATCACCTTTTCTGTTCAGGACTCAAGCCATGTGGTCCTGGCCACCAATAAACCATCTTTCCAATCAGCCTCCATGTCTCCAATGTCTTTTTCCCCACTTGGAGCTGAACCCAGAAGGACATTTCTTTCATCAGGCCCAAGAAAAAAAATAAAGCAGAAAGATTTAATTAAAGGAGAAGAGAAAGAATGGTAAAACATCTACTAAAGGCCTTTCTAATGTGTTTTCAATTATAGGATTGGAAGTATTTGAGTTATTGTATGATTTAATGTTGAAAAAGAATAATCTTTATCAGTATAAGTAGAGGTGTATTCTTTAATCTTTAATGCAGTTTGCAAAAATCATTGTAATAAACTGAATACCACTGTAGAACATCATTTCTCACCAAAAATGCAATTTAATAGAGAGTAAAGTAAGATTTTAAACAGGCAAGAAAAAAATGTATAGAATATGTGGTGCCTAGCTCAACTGGAAGTAACTATGAGATGGATCTGTGAGATGGAAACTTATCAAAGAGATCCAACCTAGGAATGAGAAATTTCTTCTTTTTTTTGGGGGGGGGGGATATATTTTTATTATTTTTACATTTAAAACAATGCAGTACCGCGAAGTCAAAGTGACCATACATTCACATTATATACAACTAGTCTCAACCATTAACTACCAGGTATACAATTAAAAAGTGCCTTATTAGGATTATAAATTTCAAGGGTCATATACAATAAAATATAGCTTCAATTATTCCTAGTACTGACCTGCCAATTAACCAATTTCATTATATTTATTTTGTACAATGACAATAAAAGATTATACTACATGCCATTTGAATTGGATCCAGAAATAAATAGCAATATTGAAGCAGTTGGTGAAAATAATCCAAGACTAGTATTATAAGATATTCAAACTACATGCTAATAATAATTTTGTTGTATCAGTTTGTTTCAACTATTTGTTATTTTTTAATATTTTTCAAGCACAAATAATGTAAAATACTTTCCAGTAATCTAAATAAATATGGGAAATAACAAAATATGAATAACTGCTATTTTGTGTTCGATTTCCAAGCAAAGGTGAGTCAATGAACCAATAAGACTTAGCAAAGCACTTTGACCACAACTTCTCCTTGCGCTTTCCTTGAAACCGCTATGGATCCAAAAGCATTCCTCAGATTGCACATTTAACAACTCTGCCTTAAGACATCTTAAGTTTACTTGTCATTTTGATCTTGACTTCTTCATCTACATTCACATCCAATTCCTCATTCCATCTACACAATACTTAAGTATTTGTAATAGCAGAAAATGACTAAGAACTGAATATTAAAAGCCCATAGATGAGAATTACTCCCCAGATTCCAAGGATACCCTTTTAGTAATCTCAGCTGTAAATTACAGAACAGAGACAGATGGCGGCGGGGGGGAAGGGGGGGGGAGAGACGATGACACTCTAAAGGGCTAAGTCTTCCAGTGCTACTGTATAGGAATTGTTATCTGTTGAATGTATATAGTTATGTTAAGTCTTGCTAAACTGAAACTAACATTTATATGACCCTAACTGTTACCTGCTAAAGTGAAATTAACCTTTAAATGACCCTAACTGTTAGCGTCAACTGTTTCGGAGGGGAACTTAGAATATTCATATTTGGGCAGGGTTTTTCATGTATTATGATTGGTTAAAGCCCCTGTGGGCCCAGAGAATAAATTACAGGCATTTGCCTGCTGTTCCTCAGTTCCTTTTTTGCGTCAATAAAAGCTGTTGCAGCTATGTTGGTCTGGTTCTTGCCTACTGAAGCCCACTACACAATAGGAATGGTTAACAAAGTTCAAAATCACCTTCAAGAAATAGTCATTAATACTAAATATCACTCTATATTGAAATGCTCAAAATGCATACAGTAGCCTTTCTGAATAAGGTATTCCTAACCTAAGGTGACCCGCTTTTGGCGGGACAGTCATGATTTTTAAAAATTTGTCCCATGTCCCACGGCATGTTCAAAAAGTCCTGATTTTCCAAAAGAAAGAAAAGATGCCGAATCATCAATTTAAAAAAGGATGCCGTTAAAAAAAAGTTTTTATTTCTCTGAAGTGTCGTTCCTGATGTGGCCTTTAGAGGGCAGTGGTTTCCCTCTCTCCCCTCCTGCGCATGTGCATGCCGATGCTTGACGTTTTTCTGCAGGGAGAGCGATGGCTTTCTGGTGGCAGCAGCATGGCAAGGAGGAGACTTGGTCCCGGGCCAAGCGGCTCAGCCATCGGAAGGTTTTTTTTTGCCCGCTTCTCTCGGGCACCGCTCTCCCTGCAGCCATGCCGTGCAAGCTGCCATCAGCAACCTGGTCTGGGTGAGCCGAGGGGAGGCAGGTGGGGATCCGGTTGGGAGAGGCTGGTGATGGGGGTGGCTTTTGAAAGGGTTGGGGGGCGTTGGAGGAAGGCAATCGGGGGAAGGCTGTTTTGCAACCGCCAGTGAAGTCCCATCCCCCCGCTCTTGCCTTTCCTTCTGCTTGCTCCATCCCAGCAGAGGCTGAGCCCGCCTCTTATTTGGACCTCTGGCATTCCCCCCCCCCAAATGGAGCATCCCATTTCAAGCAACAAGGGGCACCAAGCAGGGCAGGGTTGCAAACACCCCCTCCCCCCAAGGCTGTAGGTGAAAGCTGCTCTCCAGCATCCCGTCCCTGCCCTGCCTTCCCGGAGCCATCTCTGTGGAGGTCCTTTTTGGCTTTAATGCGAAGCTTTGAGGGGGGAACAGGCCGCACCCAGGCACCTGTCTGGGACTCTGCCCCTGAATCAGGAATGCTGGAGAAGGGGGCGCGGATTGCTGGCTTTTTAAATCAGCTTTTTGGAAGGAGGATGGGAGGATGGTTGGGGCGAGTACTGAAGGCATCCTGGCTGAAATCAGTTTTTAAAAAGCCATTTAAAAAAAATCCCACTTTTAAGGCAGTGAGCAGATCTAATGCTCCTTCCCACAACAGAGAAAGGGAGGGGGGAAGAAAGTTAGGGAAGGAAGGAAAGAAGGAAGGAAAGGAAAGAAAGAAGGAAGGAAAGGAGGAAGGAAGGAAGGAAGGAAGGAAGGAAGGAAGGAAGGAAGGAAGGAAGGAAGGAAGGAAGGAAAGGAGGAAGGAAGGAAAAAAGGGGAAAAAAGAGTGACTGGCCTCATTTCATCCAAGCCTAAAATGGGACTAGAAACTCCTGATTTCTTGTCTGGTGCCTGAACCACTACTAGGCAAACTGGCTCTCTTATCCATATTTGATCTACTGTGACCAAATATCTTCCAAATCGTGCCAGGAAAGCAGCTCAGCACAGCTTCATTGAGCAACAGGAATTATTTTTACGGCTGTGTAGTTTCTCCTTTTGCAAAACTAGCAGATCAAACAGCAAAACCGCAACAAGATTGCAAGTAACTTCTAAAACTTCTCCTCAAATAGCAGTTATCTGAAACTACCCAGTGAGCAGAGTTGGGTGTTGATATTATTGTACCTCTGTATAAAGCCATGAATTTGTTATAGAAGGTCATAGACAAATAGCTGTCCTTTGGGATCATTACAGGTGTCCGGAATAGAAGAACATGGGTGTTTTCTGATACGAAAGCATTTTGTATAAAATAGAGTGCAACATTGGCTAATAAACAATAGCTCCAAATTTAGTTTTAAATTCATACATTTAAATTCATTGCTATTTTCACATACTATGTGAATGAGACAGTTTTTATATTCCAACACTTCATGATACAGTGTTAAGCTTATTGCATTGGGAGATTTTGTACAACATTTGCTTAAAATATTTAAGAAAAAAAATGGTTGGATATTTTGTTGTTTAGAGTGCAAGGCAAGCACACTTCAATTTTAAGGGACTGGGATTATTTCCATATACTGTACAGGTAGACCTCAATTTACAACCACAACCTAAAATTTCCGTTGCGAAGCAAGATGGTTCCTCATTTCATGACCTTTCTTTCCAAGTTGTTAAGTGAGTCACTGCAATTGTTAAGTGAACCATGCAGTCATTAAGCAAGTTTGGCTTTTCCCGGTCATTTTGCTTGTTGGAAACCAGCTGGGAAAGTGACAAATGGTGATCGCATAATCCTGAATACTGCATCTATCATGAACACATGCCAGGTGCCAAGCAAATTTTGACCATGTGGTCATGAGGATGGTGCAGTGGTCATAAAGGAGAAAAACAGTCACAAGTCAGAAGAGCAACAAAGATGATTAGGGGACTGGAGGCCAAAACATATGAGGAACTGTTTCTGGAACTAGGTATGCCTAGTTTAATGAAAAGAAGGACTAGGAGAGACATGATAGCAGTGTTCCAATATGTCAGGAATTGCCACAAAGAAGAGGGAGTCAAACTATTCTCCAAGGCTCGTGAGGGTAGAACAAGAAGCAATGGGTGGAAACTAATCAAGGAGAGAAGTTGTGAAAGTTCCAACACTGGAAGTTTTTAAAAAGATGTTGGATAGCCATTTTGTCTGAAATGGTGTGTGGTTTCCTTCCTCAGCAGGGGGTTGGACTAAAAGATCTCCAAGGTGCCTTCCAACTCTGTTATTCTATTCTAACATATACTGTTTTAAAGAAGCACAGAGGGAACAATCCTCCAGGCTTCAGTTATGTTGCACTGTAAAGGGCTTCTGGTCCATTTAAGTGATCACTCTTCCTTTTCAATTTGTCAGCTTTTAATACTTTGGTTTTATTAAATGAATGTTAGCATTCAGAAGGTGCCTTCACTATGTCCATCTGCCCTCTCCCCATCAAAATTGTGCTCTCCAGGAAATAATTTTATGAGCCTGGGAGGCTGCTAGCATTTTCCATTAGAAAGCAGTAAGCCTTCTCTCAAAATTTGATCTATACAATGTAGATTGTTTTCGGCTTTGTGTGATTTGATGAAGACTCTTTATCAATTGCAGATTGTAAGCAATTGTTTCTTTCATCACACTAAAGCAAAGCAAAGAAACCACATTGATGAACCATAATACATAAAACTTTTGCTTATCACCAGAGCCCCTGAGAAGGATTAATTACTGATCTCTATTAATTCTAAAATGTTTATTGAACAGTCCTGCATTCAGAAGGCATACATCTTTAGTAGAGGTCTATTGGACTCTTTCCATAATGCCTAAGAGGGGAAACCAGGGGAGGGATGCAACCACTCAATGAAATAATTCTTCTTGTAAAAAGCAAAAAATTACAAACATTCTGTATGATATTTTTTTTACAGTTTTAAGTCTGTAGAATTTTGAAACGTTTTGATAAATTTCCTTATTTGCATCTGAAGAACTCTAATAGCTTAAAGATTCTCAAAATGTAGGAAAACTTAATAGATGGAAAGTACCTAAATTCAGAAAATAAAGGTGAGGAACTTGTGTGAGGTAGAAAAAAACACATCCAGCCTCTTCTCTTGTTTTTATAGAATTTTGTAGTCACATGAACTAGAAGACCTTTTAGAGAAAGGCAGTTGTTTCATGAATCATGAATATATAATAATTACCTAGAGGGAAATTAAACATAAGTTCTTCAATATGAGACTTTGTTATAGAACAATAGGTGAACAATATAGACCAGTGACTCAGGGGTGAAATCAACCTACCTTTGCTACCAGGTCACAAATGTGAGCCCACATGCCACTTTTACACATGCGCAGGACTTTCCGCACAAGCGCAGAGTGACAAAAATGGGATGTGATGACATCCGGGAGCGTGGATGGAGCCTCCTGCCACCACCATTACCAGTTTGCCCAAACCAGATAGAACTGGCTGAATTGCACCACTGCAGTGGCCCTCAATCTTTTGGGTACCAGGGACCAGTTACATGGAGAAAGGTATTTCTGTGGACCAGAGGGTATGTGGTTTTGTGTGCTGCCCGCGTGCCGTGGATGGGGCTTTGCTTGTTTGCGCGGACCAGTTGCTGGCATGCTGTGGACCAGTACTGGTCCACATATCAGAAGTTGGTGACCCCTGATATAGACCACTATTGGATGAATGTGGGAGTTGTGGAAAAAAAGTGAATGAAGATCTGGAGAACTGCAATGTCCTTTTAAGAATTAAACTTTCATTTAGGAGGCAACAGTGTATCCAGTGATGGAACACAACATACTGTAGTAATATTTTAAAATCAATGAGTAGGGCAGTTATAAATAACCACAAAATTAATGATCTGAAGATGGGTTGCAAGTAGATTGAGCAACTTATATTGCCTTATCCTAAATTCCTCAGCAGTCTCCTCAAACTAAAGAGACCAGACATCCCGCTTTTGGCGGGGCAGTCCCGCTTTTGAACAATTTGTCCCACAGCGTTTTTAAAAAGTCACAATTTTTTTAAAAAATTTAATCAAGAACCCCCCCCCCCCCCCGGTCAATGGTATCCCTCTTTACCAATGTTAAAATCTGGTCGCTTTATCCTAACCAGAATGCACACACTGGAAATGTTTTTTCGTTAGTAGTCACTCTATAAAAGTACACTAAAGATCTTAAATCCAATTTTGTAAATTTAAAAGAAGGAAATCTTTCATATAATCTGCCACCAACAGTTTTGGCTTTAGCATGTTAAAGCCAATAGTTTAAATGTGTCACAATACCAGACTATAAGTTTCTTTCTTCAATTGCATATGCCTGCCCTTAAGCCTTTTAATCACTGTAAGCAGCTCCAAACATTGACCTATTTTTGTTTTGTGCTCATATTCAAGAGTACAAAAAGAGCTTTTGCTATCCAATATCTAGACAGAAAAGCTGTGAAAGAAATGGTAATAACTTGGATTCACCATCATGAATCAGAAACATGTCTATGGATCTGAATTGTCCAATATCAAGGCCAGACAGAAACTGAGAGATTTAAGGAAAAAGAGAGATTGGGGAGGAGGAAGAGCCCTTTTTCAGAGTATATCAGTAATGACATTATTTTTGTTTAGAAGAGTTCAAATGGAAATAATATTTATATTTTAACAAATAGGAAGGGCTGCTTTCCTTTAGACTCCACTACACTAAGGTAAATCCTAATGTAGAAAGTTATCACCCAGCCCTCTCCCAGAAAAATGAAATATCCTAGGAAATATTGAAAATGCAGAATATTATATTTCCCTGGATGTGAAAAGGAAGAAACATGTTTTAAATTGAGCTCCCTGTAGCTTCCTGCCTTCACCCACTTTGTCAATGGGCCATTAAGAAGGCCAAATCAGTCCCTTTACATAATAAAGACTTCTCCACTTCAGCTCCAGGGGGATGGGATTAAAGCATGATAATATTGGCCCTTTACCCAACTCACCACATGGCATCTGAGAACTCAACCAAGTCTGGATTCAAAATACAGCCTAGAAGTTACCCCTGCATGACCCTATGGGGGGTCTGACAACAATCAGTATACAAGCTCAAGATCAAAGGCCAGAGAGGGCATAAAACCAGGGACTCAGCATCTCAGCCCTCCCTTCTCTTCTTCTCCACCAACATTGAAGCATGTGATCACCTTTTCTGTTCAGGACTCAAGCCATGTGGTCCTGTCCACCATTAAAACCATCTTTCCAAGAAGCCTCCATGTCTCCAGTGTCTTTTCCCCCACTTAGAGCTGAACCCAGAAGGACATTTCTTCCAACACTAACACTAAACTGATTCCACTGAAGGAAATACATAATAAGTTACTCTTTTATAAAAGTGTTTAATGTATTAATAAGCTATAAAGTTCTTCCTGTTGCAAATTAACCACAAAATGTAATCAGTAAAGACAATACACAATGACTTGCTAAAACTCCTCTGAAAAACAGGTACATAAGGTCACCATTTGGTGGGATAGGAACATCCGATGCCTAGGGCAAAAACTACAAGGAAACAAAGATTAGATAATTGGAGTTCTGCAGGAAGTGTCATGCTGACCCTTTGTAGTGTAAAATGACTTAAAAGAATGACTTAGAAAATGGGGAGGGCTTCTTCCTAGGGGTGACATGCATTGTGAAGAAAGTATAAATGTATAGCTTGAAAACTGCTTTCTGCTCTCCTTGTTCTCAATCCAACTTGGGAAGAAACTCAGAGGTTGCCTTTGCAAATGCTTTCAAAATAAACTTTTGAATTGTAAACCAGACTTGTTTTCTGCATTGTGGGAATTTTGGGGTTTTACATCTCACAATCTTGGTGCCCAAAGTTGGGCTCAAGGGCCTCAATTGGGGGTGATTCTCAGTAATTGTGGGGGCATGCCTGTTGATTTCAACTGCCTAGTGTTATCTGAGACCAAGCTTCCATTAGCGGGGCTTGAGCCAAACTAAATTGACATCTCTGGTCTGCAATATCAAATGAAAAACAGAGAGACGGGGAGAGAGAGCCAACAACTGAGGACCAGGACCAGGCAACCCAGTGCACAGGCCCAGGTAAGAAACTTTTGACCCAAATTAGGGAAACACGCAATTGTACCTGGGTGGTCAGGAGAGCAATTATATAAAATAGGAAAAATACAACACAAAATTATCAAGAACAAACAAAAAATCCAAAAGGTAGAAACAAAAGTAGAACAAATGGTTCCAAAAGGGGCTTTTATTGAAAGGTTATCACAAACCATTCAATAAAAGCTCCTTTTGGAACAACTGCAGTTTCAAGATTCCTGCTTTCTTGAGAAGATTTTGAGGCAAGACCTTAAATCTGGTTGTTTTCAATTACTATGCAAAGACACTAAATTTGATATCTGCCAGGAAGAATTGTATAATGTTTTGCTTCCAAAAATTTTACCATCTGCTTACACGCAAAGCAATGCAGAAATATTTCCTGAGCTTCAGTTTGTCCTTATGAATGTCAAAGACTGTTTCAGTGTTTACAAATATCACTGCAAAACAAATAAGAATTTAACTAGATAAGTAATGAAATGTCTACAAGTAACAAAGCTCAGGGAGCATCAAAGACTCCAAAGTGTTAGACTTCCTGGGCGTGGCTTACTGATGGAAGCAGCTTAACATAGCTGCTCCCAAGTTCCTGGTCGCATTATCTGTTTAGATGATCGTCTATCAGACGTCTAACAGGTTTCTTACTCTTCGGGCAAGAAGGGAAGAAGATTAGTTCTGTTGTGCAAATGCCCTTTGATTTTTGCAGCTCTGTGTCTGCGGAGAGAGGGGAGCCAGCCGAAGGCAGAACGGCATCCGTGCTGGGAATCTCCAACTGCCTTGTGCAGTACGAAGTAAGCATCCTCCCATTCAGATCAAAGCTTGAACTATTTGATTTTAACACGAGCTGAGCTCGTATGCGAGGACCTTAATTGTTTATCTAAATACTAGCTTCATTTTTTACAAGATCTTCTTCCGCTAATTTATCTACTTAAAGAGGCATTTAAAATGGCGACGAGCCTGCTGAATTCCTTCGTAACAATGATTATTTTCTTAATCTCCTTGTTAAATTCTACAGAGCCTTAAAACTTCAAAGGAAAGGAGTGATTTATTACTCTGCCTCACAGCTGGCCAGCAGAGTTTTACTAATTAGTTTCACTTTTACAAGACTTTCTTTCTTCCGTTAATTCTGCTAATTTAGAGAAACTTAAAATGGCGATGAATATGCTGAACTATCTCGTTACAATGCTTATTTCCTGAAACCTTTTGCAAAGTACTACTGAGCCTCAAAAACTTCAAAATAAAGGGGGAGATTCAGTACCACTTTCCATAGCTGTACAGTGGGCCAGTAGAGTTTTACTAATTGCTTGAAGATAAAACTTGGAATGGCCTCAAAACCAAATCCTAATTTGAACCCCCCCTCACCCCCAGAAGCACATCTCCAATACCTAGCACAAAGTCGCAGCCTCCGCTCACCATGCCCCCTGCTGGAGATTTGCTAACGAAAGAATTCTTCTTGAGGGAATTAAATGAGGCTCTCAACACCCAGACAATTAAAGTGGAAGACAAACTTAAAGACTTTAAAGAGGAGATAAAACAGGAGATAAAACAGGAGATAAAACAGGAGATAAAACAGGAGATAAAACAGGAGATAAAACAGGAGATAAAACAGGAGATAAAACAGGAGATAAAAGAATTTAAAGAGGAGTTGTATGATAAAATTGATGCCAGGGTTGTTAAAATTAGAGATGATATGCTGGGGCTTGTAACTGTACTGACAGAACATGTTTCCGGAATTGAAGATAGTCTAGAGGATCTTAATGAAGCTAATATCAACTTGACATTGAAAACAGAGGTGGTGCAACAAAAAGTTGAAAATGCTGAAAAAGAAATTATTATGATACAGTACAGGCAAATGGAACTGGCATTAAGAGTAAGGGGGTTGCGTGAAGAAAAACAGGAGAACCTGAAACAGATTCTTTCAGAAGCTTTTGATTGTCTAGTGGGAAGACCGGGGGCTAAGTTTGGCAAATCGATAAAGTTTATCGCGTTAACTCTTGGGTGGCAAAGCAGAAGCAGCTTCCTCGAGACATTGTTATATATTTCACTACAAGAGAGCTCAGAAACACGATATTACAAGAGTCTTATAACACTAAGCTCCAAATTGGGGGTCAAGAGATAACTGTTTTGAAAGAGATACCACCTCAAATGCTAAGAGCCAGGAGAGATTATGCTTTTTTAGTTGAAGAACTTAGAAACCGTCAGATACAGTACAGATGGGACGCACCATTTGGCATTATACTTACATTTGATAGGCAAAGATATTGTCTCAACTCCGTATGGAAAGCCCGAGATTTTTACCATAATATTTTGAAGGCTGGACACCCTGCACCATCTGGACCCGAGAAAGACCACAAGAAAGACAAGACAGACAGCAAACTACACAACTACCAGATAAGATGGACAATCTCTCTCCCCTAGAAGCGCAAGGTGTTATGGAACAAAGACCTAGCCGTATGATTACTAGACGAATGGAGAAACAAGCTAAAAGGCAACAACCTCAACAATCACCGGCCATCGATCAAGGAGCTACAGCAATAAGTCCAGAAGCAGTGGGAGGAGCTAGGCCAAAGGTTAAACAGGCCATGCAGGAGGCTCTTAAAAAGCTTCAGGTAACCAAAGATGACAACTAAGATTTTAACATGGAATGTCAATGGATTGAATTCTCCACAGAAGAGAAAGAAAATATTTCACTATCTTAAACAGTTTAAGAATGACATAATTTGTTTAAAAGAAACTCATATTAAATCAACCGATCAAAAATATCTGATTAACCCAAAACTTGGTCAACATTTTGTAGCTTCTGCTATGGAAAAGAAAAATGGTATAGTTGTATACTTAAGAAAAGATATGAAAGCTGAATTAATTGAAGCAGATCCCTATGGAAGATACACCGTGTTAGATCTAATCCTAGAAGGGAAAAAGACATTGCTTCTGGGAATTTATGCTCCTAATCAACAGCAAGACGGATTCTATAGAAATCTTCATGCTAAATTAGTACAGTGGGATTATAGGTCTTGTATACTATTGGGTGACTGGAATGGCGTTATAGATACCAAGAGAGATAAGAAGATTTCTCGCCCAAATACTAAGATGCGAGCAAAGCTACCTAAATCCTTTTTTGACATGATGGATGACTTTGAACTGAGAGATATCTGGCGAGAACCAAATGCAGAGGAATATGATTTTACCTTCTTTTCTGATAGACATCAATCCCTTTCTAGGATTGATTTCATACTAATCACTAATGATTTGCTTTCTAGGGTGAAGAAGACAAAGATTGCGGCTAGGGTCCTTTCGGATCATAACCCAGTTTGGATGGAATTGGGAGGGGTGGTACACACAAGAAAGTCTTGGAGATTGAATGAAAACTTATTTAGATATGAAAAGTATATCAATGATTGTAAAAAATTGCTAACCGAATACTTTGTTTTTAATATGAATAAGGGTACACCTATGGAATTCATATGTGATGCAAGCAAAGCATATATGAGAGGAGTACTGATAAATATAAATAAGGCACATAGACATAAATAAGGGGTAAAACGAATAGAATTGGAAGAGGAAATTAAGAGGAAAGAGCTGGAGTTAACATTGAATCCAGGCGATATAAAAGTCAAGGAAGCAATTGCCATATTAAAATCTCAATTTGATATGTTGATCTCTGACCAGGTAGCTACTAGTTTATTATATGCAAAACACAATACTTTCTGCAACGCAAATAAACCTGGCAGATGGTTAGCTTATCAGATTAGGAAAAAAAGGAAATCTCGAAATATATCTAAATTGACCTATAGAGGGAAGGAGGTGTTTCAACAGGATGAGATTCAAAAGGCATTTTGGGAATTTTTTAGAGTTGTATAAGGGGGATAAAATTAATGGTTTAGATATAGACAAATATTTAGATAAAGAGAAAATACCCTCAGTTAAAGAAGAGCACAGGCAAAAATTGAATCAACCAATAACCTCGGGCGAAATTTTACAGGTAATTAAGCAATTAAAGTCAGGGAAGGCACCAGGTACGGATGGCTTGACAGCGGCTTACTATAAAAATTTACAGTTAGAAATGGTAGAACCTCTTAGAGAATTATTTAATAAGATTCAAATCGAAGGTAAGGTGCCTCCATCTTGGAAGACAGCTTTTATATCTTTGATACCCAAAGAAGCTCAAGATACTACTCAACCCAAAAACTATAGACCTATCTCATTACTTAATGTAGATTATAAAATTTTTACTAAAATTTTAGCAAATAGGTTAATGCTGGTTATTCAACAATTGATACACACTGACCAAACAGGTTTTATACAAGGGAGACAAATGAAAAGTAATGTTAGATTAGTTATTAATGCATTAGAATACTTGGGAAAGAACAGTCAAATTCCTGCTGCGTTCATATTTTTGGATGCTGAGAAAGCCTTTGATCGAGTTAATTGGCAATTTCTGTTGAAGATATTGCAAAAAAGGCAGATAGGAGATAGCTTTTTACAGTCAATTAAAGCAATATACCAACAGCAAAGTGCTCAAATCATAGTCAATGGAAGTTTAACAGACTCTTCAAATTTGAAAAGGTACAAGACAGGGCTATCCTTTGTCCCCACTATTGTTTATTATAACCTTGGAAGTATTGTTGAATAAAATACGGGTCCAAAAGGAATTAAGATTAGGCAGCAAGAATACAGAGTGCAGGCTTTTGTGGATGATTTGGTCATAATATTGGAACAACCTCAGGAATCCAGTATGGTTTTAATGAATACGATTAATCAATATGGTCAAGTGTCTGGTTTTAAAATAAACTTAGGGAAAACAAAAATATTAGCTATAAATATGAATACTAAACAAAAGGAAGAATTAGGAGGAATGTTAGGATGTGAGGTAGTCAAAAGTCAAATATCGTGGAGTTAATATTTTAATCTCAAATAGGAAATTATACAAGTATAATTATGAACCACTCTGGTACAGTATACAGATAGAGATGAAAAAATGGGAGAAATTGCACTTATCTTTGCTGGGTAGAATAGCGGCAGTGAAAATAAACATCTTACCAAAAATTTTATTTCTTTTCCAAATGTTACCTATACTCAAAAAAGATGTGAATCTTTTAGAATGGCAGAAGGGTATCAATAAATTTGTATGGGTAGGAAAGAAGCCGAGGGTAAAGCTGAAAATAATGCAAGATGCACGCGAGAGAGGAGGCTTGAAACTACCCAACCTAAAACTATATTACGATGCAGTGGTATTATCTGTAATTAGTGATTGGATCGATTTAACCAATGAATATTGAGGGATATGATCTGGTATATGGTTGGCATGCTTACCTGTTATTCAACAAAAAACTGGACAAAAATTTTAAAAGTCATATTTTAAGAAATGCTTTACTGCAGGTCTGGAAAAATATCAACATAAACTAAATGACAAGATATCCATGTGGGCAATTCCTAGACATGCAATTGAAAATATGAATATAGCACAAAAACAGGATAGAACTACTTATAGACAGCTCCTCATCTTGGAAAGGGGGCACTACAACTAAAATCCTTAGAGGTATTGAAAGAGGAGAAGGCAGTTCAAACATGGTTCCAATATGGGCAATTACAGGCCAGGTGAAAAATAGATCAAAAAATTGTTTTTATCCAAGTTGAGGATAATCTATTTAAACAAATAAGAGACCAAAGTTTAATGCATATAAAGAGGATATATAATGTATTAATACAGATGGATTCAGAAAGAGAATTAGTTAAAGATTGTATGGTAAAATGGGCTCAAAATATTGAAGAACCAATAATGTTGGATACATGGGAAAGAATTTGGGTAAGAAATGTGAAATTTACACAAGCTCAAAACCTGAGAGAAATTTTTTACAAGATGTTCTATAGATGGCATTTAGATCCTAAAAAGTTGGCTTCTATGTATCCGAATTTACAGCCCAAATGTTGGAGATGTGGTTCTCTCGATGCTACATATTTTCATATATGGTGGACTTGCCAAAAGGTTAAGGCATTTTGGATAAAAATATGGTGGATTATGCAAAATATTTTTAAAAGAAGGATAAAGTTTACTCCTCAGTTATTTTTGTTAGGTATAACTACTGACTTTACAGCGGTAGATATTAACTTGATTTTGCACCTAATAACGGCAGCAAGACTGTTGGTGGCGCAATATTGGAAGAAGGAAGACTTGCCTACAATTCAAGAATGGACATTGAAAGTCACAAATTTAGCCGAGATGGCTAAAATTTCTGCCTATCTTAAAGACCACTCAAATGAGAGATATAAACAAGACTGGAAAAAAATGGATTGATTATATACAAAATAAATACGGGACTAAAAAATTCCAGATAGCCTATGCTTAAGACCAGGAATGATTTAAGTTGTTTAAAGCTAGTTTAGCAAGAAGGAGCTAAGCTCAATGTAGAGATGTTATTAATTTCTTATTCTTTTCTTCTCAATATATTTTAGACTGTGTTTGTTAAAAATCTATACCGTGTACGGGTTCTGGGAAGTCGGGGGGGAAGGACGTGGGGGGTTCGGGGGGAGGGGGAGGGACGGATATATATTAGGTTAGACAAGATGTGTTAGATCTCAATGTAACGTGACTTCACATGTATACTGTTTTTTTCCCCCTCAACTTTTCTTTAAAAATAGGATAGGCCAAGCATTTGATAAGGAGTCGTTCTCTGTAGCTCAAATGGTTAACTCCCTGCCTGGGAGGCAATGGAGCACAGGTTCGATTCCCAAACATGGGTATGGCTAGCTGATGAGAGCTAAATAGCTTGAAATAGATCTATACTAGTCTCCCTTTATTTATTTATCAGCATAAATATAACAAATGTAACAAAAAGGCAACAGTAAAAAATATTGGGTTTCTGTCTGGATGGTCTCTTGTGACGAGCCTAATGACAGAGTGTGGAAGTGTGACCTTCCTCCCATACTTGGGCATACCAGGGGTTGTGACTTTAAGTATATACCTCCCACCCTGGCTGGCTGATAAGGAGTCGTTCTCTGTAGCTCAAATGGTTAACTCCCTGCCTGGGAGGCAATGGAGCACAGGTTCGATTCCCAAACATGGGTATGGCTAGCTGATGAGAGCTAAATAGCTTGAAATAGATCTATACTAGTCTCCCTTTATTTATTTATCAGCATAAATATAACATATATATATGTGTTATATATATATATATATATATATATATATATATATATATATATATATATATATATATATATATATATATATATATATATATACACACATATACACATATACATATATACATACACATATATGTGTGTGTGTGTGTGTGTGTGTGTGTGTGTGTGTACACGTGTGTACACCCCCCACCAAGATTTATAGAAAGACAGTAACTCCGACCACGCTTTACGTTGAAAACACCAGCCTGAAGATGGCGAGTGAGATCTCGCCAAAACGTTGCCAAGACAATCTCAATCTTACATGGGAAAAGACCCAAATACAACAAGACCAGCATACCTATGCCCATGAAAATCTATGAAAACAAATATTTTACCTCTACGGGGAGGAAACCTTCCTGCTCACCAGGACCTACGAGAAACTTGAAGTCCAAAGAGCCACTATCTTATGTGACCTCACATTCCTATGCAACTGCTGAGACAAAAGCCTTATCCCCACATGCTTCCAACTACAATTCCATTCTAAAACCTCAGCCACTGAAAGGATCCTGAAAAGAATTGAATTAGCCCTAATCAGAAATGAACTCCACAGGAAAAGATTCCTACTAGACCAAACAAACCAGGATCTACTCACTCATCACCTCAAGCTCAGAAACAAAATCCACCCAGCACTCTGGGACAAATGCAAACAACTAGCCCGCAGGAAAGCCGAAACAGAAACCTCCTACAAGACAGACCAACACACACCAACAAACTCCACAGACTAGAAAAACAACAGAAGCCCAACCCCCCTCCACAGCAACTCATGAAACCAACAGTACACAACATATCAGACAGAACCCTCACCACAGCTGAAACCAATGTCCTTTCCAGAGGATTCAACTTTGCAGTCACCCCTAAACGCATCCCCACTGAAGACATCATATGCAGAGTTGAAGCTACACTCACCAAATTCAACCCAGATGAAGCCAATAAAATCAGACTTGCAGTCACCAACGTCCTTTGCTCCAGTAATCCACCCAGAAACAACTTACAGCAAGAAGAAGAAAAAGCACTCATCAACCTGAGGAAAGATAACAACATAATCATTCTCCCAGCAGACAAAGGTAATGCCATAGTGGTGATGAACACGTCTGACTACCAAGCCAAACTATCCAACCTACTCCAAGACCCCGCTTACAAACCTCTAAAGACAGACCCCACCATCTACCTGGAAAAAAATCACCAAATCCAAAATAAAAGCCTCTCCCATCAGTGAAGAGATCCAGCAAAGAAACATCCCCAGAGAGAAATCTTCCAGATGCCCCAAACTCTATAGCCTCCCCAAGATACACAAAGAAAGAACACCACTCAGATTCATAGTCAGCTCCATAGGCTCACCTCTACAGAATCTTGCCAAATTCCTCCCCAAACAACTCCAACCCTATGCAGAATCCATCACCTCACATGTACAAAACTCACTCCACTTCATAGAAACAATAAAGAAACAAAACCTACAACCCAGTGATCTACTCGTGAGCTTCGATGTCATATCCCTCTTCACCCAAGTGCCTATAAAAGAAGCCTTGACAGCTATCCAGAAGAAACACAACCTCCCTAAACACATCCTAGACCTGACCAACCACTGCCTAACCAACACATACTTCATCCATAATGGACAAAGATACAAATAGATAGAAGGAGCACCCATGGGATCACCCCCTCACTCATCATCGCAAACTTATACATGGAACATTTTGAAACTAATGCCTTAGATAAATCTGAATACAAACCCATAGGCTCACCTCTACAGAATCTTGCCAAATTCCTCCCCAAACAACTCCAACCCTATGCAGAATCCATCACCTCACATGTACAAAACTCACTCCACTTCATAGAAACAATAAAGAAACAAAACCTACAACCCAGTGACCTACTCGTGAGCTTCGATGTAATATCCCTCTTCACCCAAGTGCCTATAAAAGAAGCCTTGACAGCTATCCAGAAGAAACACAACCCCCCTAAACACATCCTAGACCTGACCAACCACTGCCTAACCAACACATACTTCATCCATAATGGACAAAGATACAAATAGATAGAAGGAGCACCCATGGGATCACCCCCTCACTCGTCATCGCAAACTTATACATGGAACATTTTGAAACTAATGCCTTAGATAAATCTGAATACAAACCCAGACTCTGGCTTAAATATGTTGATGACACTTTCGTGATTTGGCCACACGGGAAATAAAAACTGGACAACTTCCTCACACATCTCAACAGCCTTTACCCCAAAATACAATTCACTATGGAAATAGAAACAAACAAACCACTTCCCTTTCTGGACGTCCTAATCTACAAAAAACCCAATGGCTCTCTAGGACACACCATCTACTGGAAAAAAACATACACCAACCGCTACTTAAACACACAATCCCATCACCACCCTGCACAGATCAACTCTGTAGCCAAACCCCTCATCTCCAGAACCAAACGCCCAGTGGACAAAGACCACCTCAAAACTGAATTACACACTCTCACAAACGTATTAATCTCCAACAGATTCCAAAGAAAAACAATTACCAACCTAATCCAAAGGGAGACTCCCCCAAAAAAACCGAGACACAGAACAGGACAAAGGCATCGCCCTCCTCCCTTACATCAAAGGCACCACAGATAAAATCAGCAAAATTCTCCACAAACACAATATCAAGACAGCCTTCAACACTGACCAAAAAATAGCCAACATCTTAAGAAATCTCAAAGACAAAATCCAGCTAGAAAACCAAGGAGTCTACAAAATACCATGCAAAATTTGCCCTGCAACATACATAGGACAAACAAACAGGAGAATAAATGCACACATCGCAGAACACAAGAACACAGTAAGAAAAAAAGAAAAAACTTCCTCCCTTTTCCAGCACCTTAAAGCTCCAGGACATGAAATTAATTTTGAAGGAACCAGGTTAATCTCCAAAACTGAACACTTCAACAAGAGAATAATTATGGAAGCCATCGAAATAGAGAAACACCCCCACAACATGAATAAATGTGATGATACCTCCTGCTTACCAGACATCTGGAAACCAACCCTAGTCAACAAATGAGCCCTACCCACCACCCAGGCTTTACAACACAAAACAACAATGGACACACAGCCAGCACCAATCAGCACCAATCTACCAATCATAATACAGCCACACATCCAATCAATCCACTTACTGAAACAACACCAGCACTCCACACACCCTCACCAAGATTTATAGAAAGATGGCAGCTCCGATCACACTTTAAGCCGAAAACACCAGCTTGACTGAGACCTCGCTGAAACATTGCCAAGACAATCTCAATCTAGCATTTTGAGCTTAGCCATTGAGCACAAAACACAAACCCTGAAAATGTGGATAGTTTTGAATTTCTTCTAGAAAACTAAATGCTTCTAGGGCATAAATGCTGTATATGTTGAGCATATTTAAGTAAGTAATTTTCTAAAAGGATTTACCTCCCATTTTAATTTGCTTTTAGCCTTACCAGATCACCACTCTTTTCTAAGTTTTGACATATAGAATTAGATTCAGAATTTTTTAAATTTAGCTCCTACTGAAACCAACAGAACAAATCTTTTTTCGTTCAAATCCTATTACATAGGTTGAATTAATTTACTATGTTTCTTTGGAAAGAAATATCCATCTAGTTTAGTTCCAAGTTGGGAGAAAGACATTGGAAATGTGGAGGCCAGTTCTGGGCAACTGAAAAAATGGAGCTGAGAGTGGGTGGGTTTTATATTTTCTTTAGACTTTGCACTTGAGCTTCCTGATCCTGTGCATGCACAGAAGTGTGTGGGTGGGCAGAGCCTCCTGTCGCCACTACTACTCGTTCACCCAGTCTGGGCCACACCAGGAGCAATCCATCTCTGATGTAGGGGATTATAGATAAAATGCTGGTGTTTATTTGAGCTCCCAGGTTTGGTTTGGACTGCTCTGAGATGGGGCAATGAAAGGGCTTATGTTCTGAAAGGATGTTGGTCAATTCCTATTGTGGCTTAATGGCTTTGTTCTGTATTTGATCTTGAGTGAGGGCTAATCCTACCACTCAGCCTGTCAGGGTTCCAAACAACATGTTTCCAGAATAAAAGATATGAAGGTGGGTGTGTGGCATCGCGGTGGAATGGTCGGACTTTCCTGGTATCCCGGGATCGCTGCTGAATTCTGGTCATCTGGATGGTCTATTCGGACCTAAACCATCCGGTAGAGATGGTGATAGGTAGGGGTACATCATGCCAATCCCAAAGACACCCGCAAAGTCTCTGGTGATCCAGGAAAAAGCCTCTCTTGCCGGTGACTAAGAGTCAGCCTCTTGGCTGCTGAAACTTCTGACTGCCCCAAAAGTAAGCACTGGAGAGAAGCATGTCGATTTGGTGAGAGTTTTAGGGTTTTTTTGTTGGAGGGAGAATACCCTAAAATTTGGAGACTTTATTTAAAGAAAGAAAGACCGATAAGAAAATAAGCGGTGGATGTAAGAAATAGTTAATTGAAGGTTTCCTTTTTTTCTTTTCCCTTTTTAATGTCGGAAGCCTGACTGGATTTAAGAAGCGATTTGACTTTGACTTGGATTTTGACTTGGACTAGCTCATTGTGCTTTTCTTCTTACTTGCTTTGTTGGACCTTTTGGAAATTTTGGAATCATTGTTACAATTCAGTTAGAATTGACTTAGAATCCTTTCCCTTTTTATTAATCACTTCCTTTTTTAGAGAAAGTTAAGCAGAGTGTAACAGTGTAGCAAGGATTGAGATTGAAACAAGTATCACTGCCACCTAGTGGTTTTGGAATAATGTCTTTTTTTTTTTTTGCATGAATGTTTGGAGAGAAGCAGTACAAGGCTATTCAGTTAGATAAGATAGTGAGAGAAACACAGAAAAACACAGCTGTTTCTTGGAAACTATCAGTAGTTGAGAAAATTTCTCTGAAAGAATAAACATTTTTTTTTACCTTTTAAAGTGGGAAGCTTAGAGTGACCTTGGAAAGGCTTTCACCCTATAAAGACTTTGAACTTTTTCCTCTTTTTTTGCTCCTTTTTGGGGGCAGTGCTTATCTTACCTTGTTTTGGAAGCTGTGGTTTCACTCTGTCCACTTCTTCTGTTTTGATTTTTTCTTTCCCTTTTGTTAGAGTGTTCAAAGGTGCTGCACTAAGGGAAATTTCTACAATTTTTTCTTCTTTTTATTACTCTCCTCTTCCCTTTTTTTCTTTTCATAACTTTCTGCATTAAAGAGATTAAATAATTTCTATTTTTTATTTTTCCTTTTTCCCTTCCTGATTTTTGGTTTTGCATATTTTTCCTGTTTCCCTTCCCTTTTTTATTGTTACCTTAACTATTAGTTACTGCTTTATTTTTTTCCTATCTTTGTCCCTCCATGGTCAAAACCCAAATATAAAGGGGAAGATGAGCAGAAAAATAGCAACTGTTGGTTCCACAACAACAACTCCCTCCTCTTCATCTGCAGGAGGGCAGAGATCAATACAGATGATGCTTCAACAGGAGAAGGAAAAGGACAAGGTTGTAGCACTAGAGGCAATTATGCAAGGAATACAAAAATTAGAAGTAAGAGGAGAGAGTATTGAGAAGATCAGAGAATATTGAAAAGAGGTTAGAAAATATAGAACAAAAGATAAGTAAAACAGAAGAAAAATTCGAAACTATTCAACAGCAAATGATGAAATATGAAGATAGACTACAAAAATTGAAGAAAGGGATGAGGAAAGAGAGAAGAAAATGAAGAATATTGATAGTAGATTGAATATAGTGGAAAAAGACAACAGCGGAATACTGGGATGGAAAATGGATTGGTCAGATTTTTTTTTAAGATTTCAAAACATAGAAGAAGAAGGTGAGGACGTGGCGCAAATAATATCAGAATTATTGAAAGATGTGTTAGAGATAACCCAAGAGAAGATGATTGATGTCATAGATGAGGTGTTTTGAGTCTACATGAGATATGCGGTGAGAAATGGACTACCGAGGGAAGTCCATGAAAGATTTACTAAGAAAATAATTAAATCACAAATTCTACAGAAAACAAGAGATAGAAAATTGGAATATAAATGGAAGGAGATTATAATGTTGAAAGAAATCCCAAGAAGAGTGAGAGAGACAAGAAGAACATATCAATTCTTGACTAAGATTCTACTTAAGAAAGGCGTTAACTACAGATGGCTTATACCAGAAGGTTTAATATTTACATGGCAAGGACAAAGATACAGAATAGACACAACCAATAAAGCAAAAGCATTTTTCAATGAACATTTTGAGAGGAAAGTCTGAAAAGGCTGAGAAGACCAGAAGAGAAGATCCATTGGTAGACTTGCAAGAGGCATGTGCAGTTGAGATCAAGGAACCTGAAGGTGCGGTAGGTGGGATTCAAACAGAGGAGGGAGTAGGGATGTGCAGTCAGGGAGGCAGGGGAAGCAGAGCCTCATCACTGTCATCATAAAAAGAAAAAAAATGTAAAAAGAAAAAGGCTGAGCTAGTTGCTGCCAGAGTCATAGTGGATGACTCTGCTTAGTGCTTAACTCTTTAATAAAAGCCTCTAAAAAAGTGCCCTCTACAGGAGGCGGGAGAACGACGTGCCTCATCTAGTCTGGTATTTTATGATCACTCGAGCAGAGTTAAGCAAGGGTTAAAAGCCAAAAAATTCCTGACGTAGATGCGGCACGTCATTCTCCCACCTCCTCCTATAGAGGGTACTTTTTAAGAGGCTTGTTAAAACAGTTAAGCACTAAGCAGAGTCATCTGGCAGCAACTAGCTCAGCC
Organism: Thamnophis elegans; assembly: GCF_009769535.1. Classification (NCBI taxonomy): domain Eukaryota; kingdom Metazoa; phylum Chordata; class Lepidosauria; order Squamata; family Natricidae; genus Thamnophis; species Thamnophis elegans. The sequence continues at coordinate 60,286,689 of NC_045558.1, read as the reverse complement.
TGAGCTCAGCTCTTGCCTTTTTCCTTTTACATTTTTTTTTCTTTCCATGATGGCGGGCAAGAGCAGAGTTGAAATCCTCTCAGAAACAGCTGGAAAAGGTACGTGTGTGGGTCGGAGGGAGGGGGAGGAATTCAAACTTCATCCTCAAGTGTAGATCCCTCCCCAAGTGTAGTTTGATTGCATGCAGAGCTATGTTGCCCTTACACACACACACACACACACACACACACACACACACACAACTGGATAAAAGTATATAAGCCCAGCTTCACTGATTAGAAGTTTGAAAAGGCAACGTGGCTCCACCTGCAATCAAAGGCTCGTATCGGAAGGCAGCAGGGGAATGGGGGTGGTGGTATGGCAGAAGAGCTGCTTTCAAGCCATTGGAAAATATATCCAATCCAACTTCTGTGTTTGTGTTTTTGAGAGTGAGTGAGTGAGAGAGGGATCCAACTTCTCTGTGTGCATGTGTCTGTTTGAGAGAGGGGGGAGGGAGGGAGGGAGGAGAGGGAGGGAGAAGAAAAAGAATGAAGGAAAACTTTTTCACAAAGGAGAAAAACAAATGCCGTCTCTTTAAATCGGAACTGAGCATGCCTGGCTGTGGAATTCTGGGAGTTGAAGTCCACAAATCTAAAAAAACAGCATGAACATTTATTGGTGCAACCAAAATTGGGGAAATCATTTGCAGCATTGGCAAGCTGTAAGTAAAGAGGAGTGATCTTCTATGTTAAAGATATAATTCCAGCAAAAGAAATTTATACAGATGACGAGGGAAGAATCTTGATGGTGGAAATTATGGACAATTCAAAGAAAATACTTTTAATTGCAATATATGCCCCCAATGACAAACAAGATGAATTTTACAGATAAGTACATAGGAAAATAATTGAATTAGACTATACTGATATTTGTATGATGGGAGATTTTAATGGAATTGTAGATCAAAATCTGAATTATAAAACAGAAAAAATTACGAAGATAAATAGGAAACCGCTACCCAAAGCCTTTTTTAAAATGACAGCTAAATAAATCTTAGAGATATTTGAAGAGAAAGAAATCTTACCAAAAAACAATATACTTTTTATTCAAATAGACATTTATCATACTCCAGAATTGACATGATGTGGGCCACGACAGAACTGATTTGTAAGGTGCAGGAACTTGAAATTGAAACAAGTACTTGGGCAGATCAAAATCCAATTATAATTAAATGGAAAGGACAAAGAAAGCCATCCAGATGGACATTAAATAATACGATATTAAAAGAGAAGGATTTTATACAGAAAATAGAAAAAGAATTGGCATTTTTCTTTAAAGAAAATAGAAAGGAAGATACATCAATCCAGAACTTTTGGGATACAATGAAGGCTTCTATTAGAGGCTTGACAATAGACTATACAAGAAAGAGGAATATAAAGAAAAGACAACTTTTTAAAAGTTTGGAGAATGAGTACAAGGCCCTTGAAAAAGAACTTCAGAATTCACCACAAAAAAAAAGATCAAAATAAAAATGGATATAATCAAACATAAAATGGACTTACTGGGAAAAGATGAATTAGCACAAAAAATTAGAGGAGCGAAACAGAACTATTTTGAAAATGCTAATAAACCAGGCAGATGGTTGGCGTACAAATTGAAAAAAGAAAGAAAATCAAAGAAAATATTGCAATTAAAAAACAATCAAGGGCAAATTTGCTATGGAATGGTAGAGAAGAAGAAAACTATACAAGATTACTATGGTAAGCTGTATGAACAAGAGAATCTAGAAGAGGGAGGAGTTAAAGAATACTTACAAGAAACCAATCTTCTCCAGATACCTAAAGAAATGGAAACAATACTAGAAAGTAGAATAACTATGATGGAATTAACTGAAGCACTTAAAAAACAAAATAACAGCAATGCTCCAGGCCCAGATGGGCTACCTGCAGAATTCTATGAGACTTTTCAAGATTTGTTGTCCATTCCACTACTGGAAGTTATGAACAAGGCGATGTCAGAGAGTAGGATACCCAAATCATGGTCAGAGGCATATATTACACTCCTACCCAAAGAGGAGGCTGAGCTATCACAAATTAAGAACTATAGACCCATCTCCTTCCTGAATTCAGACTATAAGTCATTTGCTTTGATACTAGCAGAAAGACTTAAAATATATTTAAATGGTTTTCTTCACCCCAACCAAAATGGGTTTTTACCAAAAAGACAAATTAAAGATAATATGAGAATAATTTTGAATACATTGGAATATTGTGAGACGCACCCTGAAAAACAAATGGCTTTGATTTTCTTAGATGCCCAGAAAGCATTTGACAACGTGAATTGGTGATTTATGTTCTTACAATTGGAACAGATGAATTTTGGTAAGAAATTCACACAAGCCATTCGAACTATATACCATAAACAAACAGCAAAGATAATGATAAATGGAGAATTGATGGACTCCATTGAAATAAAGAAAGGTACAAGACAGGGTTGCCCATTATCACCTTTATTCTTTGTCTTAACATTTAGAAGTATTAAATAGAAAGATCAGAGAAGAAAAAGAAATAAAAGGAATAAAAAAAGACTATAGGGAGGGTGGGGCTGAAGCTGTGACGAGACAACGTGCGATCTCAAAGTTCTGAGATCGCAGTCGACACTTTTATTGCTGGGAGGTTCCAACAGATCCAAATCATCCCCGAAGAGATGGTGAATAGAAAGATTACATCTTGTTGATCTCGGGGATATCGCAAAATCTCCAAAGAAGCAAGGAAAAGTCTTTGAGTTGGTAATAGAAATTCCAGTCTTTTGTCAAGACTGATAAAGTCAGGGCAGCCTCAGAACGGAACGATGTGGAAAGAGAAAGTGTTTCCAGCTGGTGAGAAACTTATTGTTTTTTAAAAAACGGACTGCCTATAAAACCTAAAAACTAACTTAATTCAAAGAATAGAAAAACTTAGCGGCGAATTTGTTTTTTGTAATGTTTTTGGACAGTGGTTGTCTTACTTTTTAAATGCTATTTACATGGATTGAATATAAGCAAAACTTTTTCAAATGGATGGATTAAGCTTCTAACATTTCTTTGTGACTTTCTGCAAGCTACAAATTGATTGTTTTGACTTCGACATTGCAAGCTTTTACTGCCTGGCTGTTTGGCTTAAGATCTGATAAGATTTTACAGCTGTCCCTTTGAAGTTTGTTTTCGCTTACAGAGAGCTTGTGAATGTATATTTTAATCTTGCTGACCAAAGAAAAAATTTAACTGTGTATGAATATGGCATCTGCAGAGCTTTTGAATCTCCAAGAAATATTTTCAGAACTGCAAAAAATTATTAAAGATAGAAAAGAGAGAAAATGAGAGAAAATTGGATTATTTGGAGCATTTAACAATAAAATATGATGAAAAAATATTAACCTGTGATGCCTCCCCTTATGACATCGGAGCTGTCCTCAGTCACCAGATGCCAAATGGAAAAGAGGCACCCATTATGTTTTACTCAAAAACATTATCCAAAGCAGAACAGAACTATAGCCAGTTAGACAAGGAAGCACTGGCTGCAGTTGCCAGGGTCAAGCAGTTTCATGAGTACCTATATGGAAGGGACTTTGAATTAATAACAGACCACAAACTGCTCTTGGCATCATTGCAGGAGACCAACCAGCCCCGAACATATTGTCACCTAGAATGACAAGTTGGACTGTTTTCTTAGTTGCATAAACATATCACCTTTTACATCAGCCCGGAGAAACCTTTGTCCATGCTGACTCCCTCAGCCCATGCCCACTTCCAGACCTCATCGAGGACCCAGACCTGGCCACATCTACCCTGTTAATTGGAGACCTTGCAACCGCCCCCCTTACAATGGCCGAGATAGCGAGGTGAACAGCTAAAGGCAAAACCTTGATGCATATTTCAAACTGGGTGTGGAGAGGGTGGCTGGAAGGGTCAATGGGAAATGAATTCAAACCATTTAAAGCTTGGAAACCTGAACTGTCCGCACCAAAAAGGTGTTTACTATGGGAGGATAGAGTTGTGATACTGCAGGTATTAAGGGAAACTATTAGAAATATTGCACAAGGGAAATCCTGGCATTGTCAGAATGAAGGCATTAGTCAGGAGTTATGTCTGGTGGCTATGGATGGGATAAGGAAGTAGAAGAATGCATGGACACATGCATGCCCTGCCAGGAATCCAGACCGGCAACCCCTGCTGCACCCACACATGAGTGGGAGACCCCTAAACCACCTTATAGATTTTTCAGGGCCATTTAGGAATAAACATTACTCATAATAGTAGATGCCTATTCCAAGTGGCTCAAAGAGGCTATCATGACCAGACCACAGCAGAAGCAGTCACCAGGGTTTTGAGGAAACTTTTTTCCATACATCGCCTACCAGACCTTGTGGTATCAGACAACAGGACACAATCCATGGCAAATCAGTTTGAGATCTTCCAGCGGAGTGAGGAATCTGCCATGCCTTGTCCATGCTGGGACATCCAGCCACTAATGGTCAGGCGGAAAGGATGGTGAGACCCCCCAAGAAAACACTAATATGAATGGGCCCATGGGCAGGCAAAGATCAATAAACTACATCATCCTTAGCACCACTACACATAGAAGTCTAGCAGAACTTTTAATGGGTTGGAAAATAAGAACACAGCTGGACAGGCTTCACCCACACTATGCCTATGGACTCAACTAGCAAATGCCAGTCATTTAATGTGGGAGATTTAGTCTATGCCAACAATTACACAGGTTGCACTACATGGGTGCCAGCTAAAATAGTCCAGATTACAGATCCCCAATACTACCAGGTAGAGTTACAAGATGGTAAGATCTGGAGAAGGCACATTGACCAGCTCCAGGGATGGTTAAACCAAAATTGCCCAAAACAAGCAGAACTAGAACCAGCCCTAACAGCTAGAGAAACAGGAAACCAATATACCCACACACCAACACTAATCTCAAGACGGGAGGGTTCACAAAATTACTTATCTGAAGAACCAGGGGTCCAGCAAGGGATCACAGAGGAAGCCATGCCAATGGAACCAACCAGGTATTGTGGTGGTCTCTCATGAGGAATAAGACACGCAGGCAAGATGTCTCGGGATGAGAGCTCAAAACAGATTCCAAAACCCCCTTTTATTATTACACTCATTAGCATACAATGTTATCACTTAGGCGGCCAGAGTTGCCTATGTCCAGTTACTTTTATGAGTCATTTATCCTGTTTTCCACATCCCATGCGCTTTCATTGTTTTGTATGCTCTATGGGACATCCTGTGGGAGCAGGTCTCTGCAATTATTCCCACATCTCCTCCTTTTTTATATTATCAACGGAGACCTCCTCTAAGTTCAGATGGACCTTGGTTCCCATGGCCAGAGCGTCCACCCTATTAGAGGGAAGAAGGGTTTTGCACATTTGTAGCAGGGATGGGAGGCATTGGATACAACAACAAAGTGACACCAGCAATACAATGATGGTTATTACCACAGGAATCAGTGATCTCAGCCAGGAGCCATCAGGTAGCCATGACCACAGAGCCCCCATAAGTCGATGGTACCAGAGCCATCACTATGAAGGGGGTTGTTACGTACCAAGGACTCCATTTTTTCCACTGTGGCAGAAATATTAGGTTGATTATCATGAATGTACATGCAACAATGTAAATGAATCAAAGCACAAACACCACCTTTTGCAGTCAAAATAATATCCAAAGCAAAATGATTCTGCAATGTTACACTATGTATTTCCCCCAGTTCCTGATTAATTAATTTTAGAGCAGTAATAGTTTCATTAAACATAACAACAGTCCAATTATTTAACAAATGCAAATCTCTATAATTCATTGCAATGCCTAGTGGAGGGAGAACACCTCTAGAAAATTGAGTCCAGGATGATCCTCCCAACGTCAGGGGGGATTCGGAGAAGGTGTCTCGTTTATTTTGAATTCTTCCACTAGGTAATTCTTTCATAGCATATATACCTGGGACCAACAATCCCAATGTACATACGCCTTGCCAATTTCGTGGAGTTTGTCGGTAAGCCCTTCTACCACATATGAGCCACATATTAGGTGTGTCATAAGTTCCTTTTTTTGAGGAGTTGGAAAACTGTACCATGGCCTGCATTTGACTGCAAGCCCAGTATTTATTGACTCCATCTGGTGCTGTTGTATTAATGGCATTACAACAAGTAGTCAATCCATTCCACGGAATCAGAGTCTCACAATTAGTATAGGTGCCAAGATATGTTGCATTCGTCCATCGGCCTGTGCTGGAAAAACAGTAATGAGCAGGTTCCTGCACACGGGTGGCTACAGCATATGTGATGTCAAGCAAACTTTGCGTTCTAGGCCAGGTAGCTTGTTTCCATCCTGTTTCATTAAAGGGAATAGTGTGTAACACCATGCCACACTTGCTATCAGCCGGGATATGTAAGCAAATCCAACAATTAGTTAAATTAAAAAGGTGTGAAACCTTCCTTAAGTCCTGTAATTAAGAATTGGGACCCCAGGTCCCCAAGTCATGTGTACTACACCGAGGGAGTGTCAGCAGGCACCATGTAAGGCCGAACACAGCGAGCAGGTGTTCAGATAATTTTACCATGGGCTTCAACTGTGGCGTAACCACAGCCCCAAGTAATGAGGGAGGCAGGGCCTTTCCAGGATGGGTCTGGCAGACATCGGTAGTACACTTGGAGTGGACGTGGAGAGTCTGCGGGAGAAGCAGAAAAATGCCGGCTGGTGGCCGTGAGACCCGGGGTGCCGGTAACATTAAGAAAGTTGAGAGTGTAAAGAGTAAGATTTAAAACATTTTGTATTCCAGATAAGCCGGGGTTATTTTCCCCTTTATTTTTGGAGTGTGAAGCAAGAGCAGTTTTCAAAGTTTGATTAGCTCGTTCCACAATGGCTTGACCAGTGGAGTTATTTGTTTAAATAAGTTGTCCTCAATTTGGACAAAACCAATTTTTTGATCTATTTTCCACCTGGCCTGTAATTGCCCATACTGGAACCATGTTTGAACTGCCTTCTCCTCTTTTAATACCTCTAAGGATTTTAATTGTAGTGCCCCTCCTTCCAAAATAAGAAGCTGTCTATAAGTAATTCTATCCTGTTTTTGTGCTATATTTATATTTTCAATTGCATGTCTAGGAATTGCCCACATAGGTATCTTATCATTTAATTTATGTTGATATTTTTTCCAAACCCGCAGTAAAGCATTTCTTAAAATATGACTTTTAAAGTTTTTGTCCAGTTTTTTGTTAAATAACAAGTAAGCATGCCAACCATATACCAGATCATATTCCTCAAGGTTCAGTATACTATCATTAGTTAAATTGATCCAATCACTAATTACGGACAACACCACGTATATCTTGCATTATTTTCAGCTTTACTCTCGGCTTCTTTCCTGCCCATACAAATTTATTGATACCCTTCTGCCATTCTAAAAGATTCGCATCTTTTTTAAGTATAGGTAACATTTGGAAAAGAAATAAAAATTTTGGTAAGATATTCATTTTCACTGCCGCGATTCTTCCCAGCAAAGATAAGTGTAACTTCTCCCATTTTTTCATCTCTATCTGTATACTATGTCAGAGTGGTTCATAATTATACTTATATAATTTCCCATTTGAGATTGAAATATTAACTCCAAGATATTTAACCTTTTTGACTACCTCACATCCTAACATTCCTCCTAATTCCTCCTTTTGTTTAGTATTCATATTTATGGCTAATATTTTCATTTTCCCTAAGTTTATTTTAAAACCAGACACTTGACCATATTGATTAATCGTATTCATTAAAACCATACTGGATTCCTGCGGTTGTTCCAATATTATGACCAAATCATCCGCAAAAGCCTGCACTCTGTATTCTTGCTGCCTAACCTTAATTCCTTTTAGGCCCTCCAAGCCCCATATTTTATTCAATAATACTTCCAAAGTTATAATAAACAATAGTGGGGACAAAGGACAGCCCTGTCTTGTACCCTTTCCAATTTGAAAGGATTCTGTTAAACTTCCATTGACTATAATTTGAGCTGTTTGCTGTTGATATATTGCTTTGATTGCAATACATAAAACTGTCTCCTATCTGCATTTTTTGCAATACTTCAGCAAAAATTGCCAGTTAACTCGATCAAAGGCTTTCTCAGCATCCAGAAACATGAACGCAGCAGGGATTTGATTGTTCTTTCCCAAGTATTCTAATGCATTAATAATTAATCTAACATTACTTTTCATCTGTCTCCTTTGTATAAAACCTATTTGATCAGCGTGTATCAATTGTTGAATAACCAGCATTAACCTATTTGCTAGTATTTTAGTAAAAATTTTGTAGTCTACATTAAGTAATGAAATAGGTCTGTAGTTTTTTGGTTGAGTAGTATCTTGAGCTTCTTTGGGTATCAAAGATATAAAGGCTGTCTTCTATGAAGGAGGTACCTTACCTTCCATTTGAATCTTATTAAATAATTCTCTAAGAGGTTCTACCATTTCCAACTGCAAGTTTTTATAGTAAGCCGCTGTCAAGCCATCTGTGCCTGGTGCCTTCCCTGGCTTTAACTGTTTAATTACCTGTAAAATTTCCCCCGAGGTTATTGGTTGATTCAATTTTTGCCTGTGTTCTTCTTTAACTAAGGGTATATTTCTTTATCTAAGTATTTGTCTATATCTAAACCATTAATTTTATCCCCCTTATACAACTCTGTAAAAAATTCCCGAAATGCCTTTTGAATCTCATCCTGTTGAAATACCTCTTTCCCTTTGTAGGTCAATTTAGATATATTTCGAATTTTCTTTTTTTCCCTAATCTGATAAGCTAACCACCTGTCAGGCTTATTTGCATTACAGAAAGTATTGTGTTTTGCATATAACAAACTGGTGGCTACCTGGTCAGAGATCAACATATCAAATTGGGATTTTAATATGGTGATTGCTTCCTTGACCTTTGTATCGCCTGGATTCATTGTTAACTCCAGCTCTTTCCTCTTAATTAGATAAGTTTAGTTATGTTTCGAGAGTTTTGTTTTTTCCTAATCTGATATGCTAACCATCTGCCAGGTTTATTTGCATTGCAGAAGATATTGTGTTTTGTGTATGACAAACTAGTTGATCAGAAATCAACATGTTAAATTGGGCCTTTAATATAATAATTGCTTCCTTAATCTTTGTGTCACCTGGGTTTAAAGTTAACTCCAGCTCTTTCTTCCTAATTTCATCTTCCAATTCTGTTCGTTTTACCCATTGTTTATGTCTATGTGATTTATTTATATTTATCAATACTCCTCTCATATACGCTTTGCTTGCATCCCATACAAATTCCATAGGTGTATCCTTATTCATGTTAAAAACGAAGTATTCAGTTAGCAATTTTTTTTACAATCATTGATATACTTTTCATATCTAAATAAGTTTTCATTCAATCTCCAAGACCTTCTTGCGTGTACCACCCCTCCCAATTCCATCCAAACTGGGTTATGATCCGAAAGGACCCTAGCCGCAATCTTTGTCTTCTTCACCCTAGAAAGCAAATCATTAGTGGTTAATATGAAATCAATCCTAGAAAAGGATTGATGCCTATCAGAAAAAAAGGTAAAATCATATTCCTCTGCATTTGGTTCTCGCCAGATATGTCTCAGTTCAAAGTCATCCATCATGTCAAAAAAGGATTTAGGTAGCTTTGCTCGCATCTTAGTATTTGGGCGAGAAATCTTCTTATCTCTCTTGGTATCTATAACGCCATTCCAGTCACCCAATAGTATACAAGACCTATAATCCCACTGTACTAATTTAGCATGAAGATTTCTATAGAATCCATCTTGCTGTTGATTAGGAGCATAAATTCCCAGAAGCAATGTCTTTTTCCCTTCTAGGATTAGATCTAACACGGTGTATCTTCCATAGGGATCTGCTTCAATTAATTCAGCTTTCATATCTTTTCTTAAGTATACAACTATACCATTTTTCTTTTCCATAGCAGAAGCTACAAAATGTTGACCGAATCTTGGGTTACTCAGATGTTTTTGATCGGTTGATTTAATATGAGTTTCTTTTAAACAAATTATATCATTCTTGAACTGTTTAAGATAGTGAAGTATTTTCTTTCTCTTCTGTGGAGAATTCAATCCATTGACATTCCATGTTAAAATCTTAGTTGTCATCTTTGGTTAGCTGAAGCTTTTTTAGAGCCTCCTGCATGGCCTGTTTAACCTTTGGCCTAGCTCCTCCCATTGCTTCTGAGGTTGTTGCTGTGGCTCCTTGATCGATAGCTGGTAGTTGTTGCGGTTGTTGCATTTTAACTTGTTGCTCCATTCGTCTAGTAATCATACGGCTAGGTCTCTGTTCCATAACACCTTGCGCTTCTACAAGAGAGATGATCCATCTTATCTGGTAGTTGTGTGATTTGCTGTCTGTCTTGTCTTTCTTGTGATATTTCTCTGGGTCCAGAAGGTGCAGGATGTCCAACCTTCAAAATATTATGGTAGAAATCTCGGGCTTTCCATACGGAGTTGAGACGATATCTTTGCCTGTCCAGTGTAAGTATGATGCCAAATGGCGCGTCCCATCTGTACTGTATCTGATGATTTCTAAGTTCTTCAACTAAAAAGGCATAATCTTTCCTGGCTGTTAGCATTTGAGGTGGTATCTCTTTCAAAACAAAGATCTTGACCCCCAATCTGGAGCTTAGTTTTATAAGACTCTTGTAATATCGTGTTTCTGAGCTCTCTTGTAGTGAAATATATAACAATGTCTTGAGGAAGCTGCTTCTGCTTTGCCACCCAAGAGTTAACATGATAGACTTTATCGATTTGCCAGTCAAGCCCCTGTCTTCCCACCAGATTATCAAAAGCTTCTGAAAGAATCTGTTTCAGGTTCTCCTGTTTTTCTTCACGCAACCCCCTTACTCTTAATGCGAGTTCCATTTGTCTGTACTGTATCATAATAATTTCTTTTTCAGCATTTTCGACTTTTTGTTGCACCACCTCTGTTTTCGATGTCAAATTAGTATTAGCTTGATTAAGATCCTCTAAACTATCTTCAACTCCTGAAACATGTTCTGTCAGTACAGTTACAAGCCCCAGCATATCATCTTTAATTTTAGCAACCCTGGCATCAATTTTATCATACAAGTCCTCCTTAAGTTCTTTTATCTCCTCTTTTATCTCCCCTTTTATCTCCTCTTTAAAATCTTTAAGTTTGTTTTCCACTTTAATTGTCAGCATGTTATGAGCTTCACTCAGTTCTCTCAGGAAGAGTTCTGTCGTTAGTAACTCTCCAGTAGGGGGCATAGAGGGTGGTGGCTGTGACTTTGTACCAAGTATTGGCTATGTGCTTCTGGAGGCTGAAGGAGGGGGTTTCAAGTTAGGATTTGGTTTTGAGGCCATTCCAAGTTTTATCTTCAAGCAATTAGGAAGACTCTACTGGCCTGCTATACAGTTGTGGAAAGAGGTACTAAATCACCCCTTTATTTTGAGGGTTTTTTAAAAAAAAACTTCGTAGGACTTTGCAGAAGGTTTCAAAAAATGAGCATTGTAACAAAACAGTTCAGCATATTCATCACCATTTGGAATGTCTCTGTATTAGCAAAGAGTCTTTTAAAAGTGAAACTAATTAGTAAAGATCTGTTGGCCAGCTATGAGGCAAAATAATGTCACTCCCTTCCTTTGAAGTTTTGAAACTCCGTAAAACTAGATAAACATTGTTACTCAGCAATTCAACTGGCTCGTCGCCATTTTAAGTGCCTCTTTAAATAGATAAAATAACGGAAGAGGATCTTGTAAAAAAGAAGCTAGGATTTAAATAAACAATTAATGCTCTTGCGTACGAGTTCTGCTTGTTTTGAAATCAAGTAATTCAATCTCTGTTCTGAGTGGGAGGGACACTTACTTTGTGGTGCAAAGCAGCTTGAGATTTCCAGCGCGGAACAGTTCTGCCTTCAGCTGGCCCCCCTTCTCTTCGCAGACACAGAAGCTGCAAAAATCAGAAAGGCATTTGCTCAACAAAACATCTCTCCTTCCCTTCTTGCCCGAAGAGTAAGGTGTCTGTCAGATGTCTGATAGATGATCATCTAAACAGATAAGGCGACTGGTAACTCGGGAGCAGCTATGTTTAGCTGCTTCCATCAGTAAGTCCCACCCAGGAAGTCAACCAGTGGAGTTATAAGGAATACCAAATTTATGGATAATGGACCATCAAAACGCCGCAAAGGTGGAACTAGTGTAAGCCGGGCCATTATCAGTTTTCAACTCTGTTGGGTTACCCAAAATACAGAAAGTCCGAATGCAATGATTAATTAATGTTTGGTGGCCATAATAAAGCCTGAATGGGTGTCAATGGAAACATGTAAATATTTCCAAGGGGCAAATGGCAAATATTGAGTCATGTCCATTGACAACTTTGCGTCCCCCAAGGGTTGACACCTTGGGGAATTGCATGTGTTTGAAGGCTACAGGTAGGACATTGTTGAATAATGGCTGATGCCTCCTGAGCTGAAAGAGAAAATTGTTTCATAAGAGCTTTTTTATTCTGATGAAAATAGGCATAAGTATCCCATGGAGTAATGGAGGAAAGGATTAAAATGGAGGAGGCTGCAGAAGCAGCTCCATCCGCCCGGGCATTGCCCTCTTGAAGCATGCCCGGAAAAGGCAAGTGGCTATAAATATGGGCGGGGAAGAAGGGGCAAACAAGTTGTTGCAAAAGGAGTTGAAGGGTAAGAAAAAGGCTTAAGGGAGAGTCATCCCAAGAGGGAGAAACATAGGAATTAGGCAAAGAAATAAGAACACAATACACATAAAGGCTGTCCAAAATCAAATTAAAGGGTAAATGGGGAAAAGTCTGAAAAGCCAAAATTGTAGCAGCAAGTTCAACACGTTGAGCAGAGGTTTGAGGCGGGGTGATTTTTGTGTGCCAGGATCCATCCTGTTGCCACACACAAGAACCATATGTTTTTCCCCCATCCACAAAGAGCGTCAACATATCTGAGAGAGGGGAGGTTACCAAGGAAGTAGACAGGGAAAGGAGAACGTTGAGGAAAAGTTGAAAACGGGGATCAGAAGATAAATGACAAGACACAAAACCCGACCAATCGGCCAAGGAAAGTTGTAAGACATCAGATGTGGCCAAGAGGGGTTCCCAAACAGTAAGAGAAATGGGGACATACAAACCAGCAAGATCAAAACCAATAAGGCGTTTAGCTCGAAAGCGGGCCTTATTTATCAAAAGTGCCATTAAATGAGGCTGGGAACTGATGGACTTATGAGGGGTATGAGGGAGGTGTAACCATTCTACAATGTAAACTTTTTTGTCATGGCATTGTATAAGTGCCCTAGTGGGTAACAGAGGAGTAGCAAAAATTGCCAATGAGAGTGGGTGATCTGGTAGAGCTCAATCCACCCAACGGGTGGTCATTGCCTCATTTATTAAACTAAACACTTGCTCCTGGGCCAGAGTAAGAATTACAATAGAAGAGGGGCCTAAAGGTCCCTTTAATGCCATAAATAATGGGGCTAATTGCGAAGTGGTAAGAGCCAAAAAGGGTCTTACAAAATTTATGGTGCCTAAAATTTGCTGCAAGACAACCAAAGTCAAAGGCGAGGGTATTTTGATGGAGGGTACTACCAGAAATGAGTACAAGGCCAAAACCTTATGGCCTAAGTAGGAAAAAGGTTCATGGGTCTGAATCTTGTCTGGGGCTACTTGAAGACCAAATGTGGCCAATAATGTAACATGCTCCGATAGCACAAGTTGTACTGTACCCTTTGGGCCAGGAGACACAACCAAAATGTCATCCATATAATGGTAAACCAAAAAAGTAGGATGAGATTTATGGAAAGGTTGTAACGCAAAATCCACAAAAGCCTGACACATAGTAGGGCTATTAAGCATTCCCTTTTGTACTCTGACTCAAACACCACATACTGGGTTCCATTAAGCAACATCCGAGCCAAATCTTTCCAATCCTGTGGTAGCAGTTGATAGGCATCTGCTAGAGAATTAAGAAGTCCTCTGGAGTAGTGACTGGTAATTCCATAATCCTTTACTGCAGTTTTTAATTCTTTAATCATTACCAGAGGCACGGGTTCCCAGTCAAAAACAATACCTCCTTGTGTATTTTGGTATGTGTCTGGAAACAACTCAGTATCCTGCAAATTGAAGGCGTCTAAACTTTCTTCTTTTATTGCTTTTTGATAAGCTCCTCTAATAATTCCTGGCTGTTGGGTGTGGCCAGAGGGGCTGTCAGCAGTAGTCTGACAGCACGTGGGTTGGGAAAAACCCTCAGGAGCCGTGGGTTGGCAAACCCGTAAGTCTGGAGCAGGAATTGTTAACATAACAGACGTTGTTTGATAAGGAGGTGGATCCAACAACGGCTGAAGAGGGGATTCAGCATGTGTCTGAATCAATGTATAGGCAATTTTCCACAGACAAAGAACATCTGGGGGAGTCCTCGGAACTTGGTGGAGGACTGCGCCAATTTTCCTCCATGTCTCAGCTTTTAAGGAACCATGTTCCGGATAAGATGGACAGTTAGCCCAAACGTAGGCAAGCAATTTTACAGCCTCTGATTTAGAGAGAGGCTTGGTAATTTTTTGGTCTTGGGTGCTTAAATATTTTTTCCTGCCTAATTGCCTAAGCTCTTCAGCATGAACTTTCTGAGCTGCAGACATTCCACCCCCCATACTTACGAATTAGAGTCAGTCGCCAGCGACGTTGTCGGGTGCACCGAGCCTATTCCAGGTGGCAAGCAGAGGGTTAGCAGGGACGTATCCGTCGGCATAGGATCACGTCGGGGTCACCATGTGTGGTGGTCTCTCATGAGGAATAAGACACGCTGGCAAGATGTCTCGGGATGAGAGCTCAGAACAGATTCCGAAACCCCCTTTTATTATTACACTCATTAGCATACAATGTTATCACTTAGGTGGCCAGAGTTGCCTATGTCCAGTTACTTTTATGAGTCATTTATCCTCGTGGCCCGACAAAACCGCGTTCGTCAAAATAGCGGCGACAAAACCACATCGCTAAAACCGTGACGTCATCACCGTGACGTCATCAGCGCAGCGACAACAGCGCGATGACAAAAGGGCGCTTTAAAACAGCGCGCCTTCAGAAAGCTGATTTAAATTAAGGTAAGGGTTAGGATTAGGTTTAGGGGGTTGGTTTAGGGTTAGGTTTAGGGTTAGGTTTAGGGTTAGGGTTAGGGTTAGGGTTAGGGTTAGGTTTAGGGTTAGGGTTAGGGTTAGGGTTAGGGTTAGGGTGCTGAGAGCTTCGGAAGGCGCGGATTTGGTCTCTGCACTTATGTCGTCGCGCTAGGGTCGCCTTTTTCCTTAGTGCTTCGGATGGCACGGATTTGCCCTCCGCGCTTAGGTCAGCGCGGATAAGGGCTTCGCATTTTTGTCTGTGAACCATTTATCCTGTTTTCCACATCCCATGCGCTTTCATTGTTTCATGTGCTCTATGGGACATCCTGTGGGAGCAGGTCTCTGCAATTATTCTCACAAGGTATCCAGAGAGCTTCGAGACAGTTCCACCAGCTGAAGCAGGAGCAGGTGAAGACCTGCCTGTTCAGACTGCTACCACTGAGCACCCACCTACCTACATGGCTACATCCCTTGAATGTACTTGATTGGGTAGCACCTTTACAGGAAGGGAGTGGTGTTGAATATTCAATGAGGAGTGAAGTCTGATGCAGACTTCACTCATTGGTTCATTTTCCAGGTGGGAAAATAAACGAGTGTCAGGGGCTGAACTGGAGCAGCAGGTGGCGGTTGCTGTGTTGTTCTATGAACTGAAATAAAGAACTCTTCCAAACCTCAAGTCCTGCCTCTTCTATCAAATCCCCATCTCAAGGGGGTTTGGTAGAAGAGTCCCAACATCTTTTTATAGTGTGGTGACCAAAACTGGATGCAGTATTCTAGGTGTGGTCTTACTAAGGCTTTATAAAGTGGTATATTATTTTTTCATTTATATAATGTATAACCACATGTATACTATTACATAACCAACACCGTATTATATTATTAAATGTTTACATCAATTCATCTTACAATCAACTCCCTAAAACAATTATTGGCTCTTCTGCTCTCCATACTCCATATTTGTACCTTATCCATCACTTTCTTCTCCCTTTCTCTTCCCCTTCCCTACCTTCCTTCTTCCCTCTGCCGTCCTTCTCTTCTCTACTTCCCCTTCCTCTCTCCTTCTCCTCTCTCCCCTTTCCATTCCTTCTTTCTCTTCTCCTCTCCCCCCGCCCTCTCTCCTACCCTCTCTTCTTCCCTTACTTCTCTCCTCTACTTCACACTCTTCATCTCATTTACTTGGTGTATTTCACCAAGTAAATGAGTTCCATTTTATATTGATGATATTTATAATTCCTTTTCAATATTCATATTTAATTTTAACATATATCTTCCTTCTTCTTTTTTAAAAGAGAAAAAAGTATACATATATAGTAATTGTGTTTTTAAACACCCCGCCAGCCTATTTTTGGCCGAGATGTAGACCTGGTTAAAATTCCCAGCTATTCTCATTATTATACTTATATCATTATGCATTCTTACATGCCCCAAATTTGTGATTCTGTCTTTATAATCTCAATAATTTCCCATTGTAAGTATTATTCATGTTCCCTCTCCATTTTTCCATATCTTGGCTTAGGTTACTGTTAATTGTCTTTAAATAACAATACTTACGGTTCAATGTTCATTACAATTCCTTAATCTACTATATAGAATAGCAAGCAGTACACATCTCACTTTGTTATCATCTTAGGCATTCTATATGTGTCCATATTTCATATATTTTAACCCATACTTAATTGTCCTTCCATTGTCATATTCAATCAATTAGCAACTCAGTTTAATTATCATGTATAAAAATGAATCACATAACTCTGCTTTACATTCTCCCCACAACAATTTCATATTTGTCCATATTCCATATATTTTAACCTTTATTGAATTATCTTTCCATTATCATATTTAATCAGTTAGCAACTCAGTTTTAACCCACCCAGTCACATGATCACCAAGTCATGCCCACCCAGTCACATGACTACCAAGCCACCAAGTCACTCCCACAAAATAAGCCATGCCCACAGAACCGGTAGTAAATTTTTTGAAACTCACCACTGAATTTCCTTTCCCATTTAGCTTCACAAACATAAAATTTTACTGTTTTATGTCATTTTGTTTATTAATTTGTGCTGTCTACCATTTATTCCATATTCTAATGCTTTTCCCCTCCTTTAACCCATACTTCCTTTCCTCTTTTCTCCTTCCCCCACTATCTTTATTTTCATCTATATTTTATATTTTGATATAATAAAATTATATAAAAATATACCACAATGCTAAACCATACAGCTCTGTCTCTGTAGCAGCACATTTGGTCAACCACACAATTATGCACTAGATGCATAATGTGACCACAGCAAAGGACTGTTGAATGATGGCAATGAGGCAGGGGTGGGTTGCTGCCAGTTTTACTACCGCTGCAAGCTTGTGCACTGTTCAATGTAAATTGTTCTTCGCTCATGTGCAGAAAAAATTATAGTGAACTTCACATGCACAGTCACGAAAAACCAAAATGGCAGTGGCCCAGTGGTGGCCCAGCTGTGGCGAGGGAACTGATTTGGGAGCATGGCAGGTCTGGGCTGCTGCCAATTCTGTGACCCAGGCCTGAATTCCACTAGAGGCTCAGCCAAACCAGGAGCAACCTACTGTATCTCTGCAGTGAGGTGATAATGGATGGAGAGCTGGAATCCGAAAAATCTTCAGATGGTGCCCTCCCTGACTACTTCTTCCTGCTGGTTGACATCCAAAGTGAGGTAATCTTCCTCATTCCTCATTCCAAAGTGAGGTGATCTTCCTCATTTCACTTGTATAACCCTAGAATACCTTCACCCAAGACTTATTTGGCTAGAAAGCAGCCATTTCACAGCCTTCCTTGTAAGCAACCTCAGATGCATCCCCACCCTGCTTCTCTTTGCCTCTGGAGTACTTTAGCCAAATAGCAGCAAAACCATCTTTAGTTCTTGTTCTCATTGAATATCACCAGAGTTTTTGGTTAAGAACTTATCTTGTGGAGCCAAGATATCATTGTGTTCTCAATTTTTTCCTTCTGTGCTTTCAGTTTTTCCAGCTTCTTTTCATTCTCATCAACCTGGGCTTTCTGTTCAATGCTGATGATGAGTCACCAGAAAGATTCCCTGGCACTTATATTCTCCCAGGCTAGATGACAGGTTTCTCTCTCCATCTGAAAGAGGCTCATTCAGCTCAGTAACAGATTTGTTTAGTAACTGTTTGAAGTTACAATGGCACTGAAAAAAGTATCTTATGACCAATTCTCACATTTATGACCATTGCAGCATCCTCATGGTCATGTGATGAAAATTTGGGCACTTGGCAACTGACATGTATCCAGTGGTGGGATTCAAATAATTTAACAACCAGTTCTCTGCCCCAGTGACCATTTTAAGTATTTTTTAAAAATGATATTAAGTCTTATTTTCAGGGGATGTCATACTTTACAGAGGTGGGGGGCAGGACCTGCACATAATTCAGCACCTGGTGCCCAGATGTCCTCGCTTATGCTTCTGTATATTTGACTCATATCATGGATAGTACAAATCTTATCTGTGCTAAGGTTATAGAGAATAGCAGACTTAACAGTATCAGAATGATGATGGTATATATCTTATACATGAATTTGTCCCAAATTCAAGCGTTATCATTTAACTACTTGGTGCAGACATTGGATTCTTCCTTATGGCTGAATTAAAGTCCTATTCACTACTGCTTGAACTAATAGAAACAGGGACATGCAGTTAGGGGAGGCAGGGGAGACGGGGCCTCACCAGTGTCATGAAGAAAAGAAAATAATTTTTAAAATAATTAAAAAGGCTAAGGTAGCTGCTGCCAGACTCCAGAGTCACAGTGACTCTGAGTCTGCTTAGTACTAACTGTAGGGGGAGGCGAGAGAACTATGGGCCTCCTTTGCATAAGGATTTTTTTGCCTTTTAACCCATGCGCAGAGTTAAGCAAGGGTTAAAAGGCGAAAAATTCCTTAGGCAAAGGAGGCACGTGATTCTCCCACCTCCTGCTCTGGGAGCAGCAAATCATGCCTTGGCAGCCTTGCCTAAGTAAGTTGCTTTTTTATTTAATTGTTTACATTTTCATCATGGCGGGCGGACAAAAGGAGAGTTGAAATCCACAGCTGGAAAAGGTATGTGGATTGGACAGAGGGAGGGGGGGACTCAAAATGATAATTTAATTTGTAATTTTTTGTGAGGAATTTGTGTGTGTGTGTCTGTGTGCATGTGTTTCTTTGGGGGGGGCGGAGCGCGGCAGCGGCAGGGACATTCTCTCCACTGTGTCCAACAGGCCAGGTGTCTTATGTTTATGTCCACCATAAACATGAGACGCCTGGCCTGTTGGACACAGTGGTGGCGGGGGGAGGAATGGGCTGGGTGGGCTGGCTGGGTGGGGAGGGGGGAATCATGGCCACTCAGGCCCCGGTGGCAGGACTTTAAAGTCCCGGCGCCGCATCCGCCATAGAGCAGGTCCCGGTCCCACTCTATGGTGGACAGCGCTAGGACTTTAAAGCCCTGCTGCTGGGGCCCTGCCACGGCAGCAGGGCTTTAAAGTGGCAGCAACCACCGGTGGCAGGACTTTAAAGTCCCACTGCCACCTCCGCCATAGAGCGGGTCCCAGTCCCACTCTATGGCGGACACGGCGCCGGGGCTTCGGTGGGGCTTTCGTGCTTGCCTCACCAGCCATGAACCTCACCGCACGTCACTGAATAGAAAATAATACCAACTTAAATTTTATTGGTCCAGTGCCAATCTATTCCACTGTAGTAAAGAAGCTGATAACCAACACTATTTTTACTAACTATTTTAGTGTCAAATTAAGCAGACATTGTAGCAGAGGAAGCCATGTTAGTCTATAGTGTCAAAAAAAATAAGATGTTTGGTAGCACCTTCTCTGATTAACAATTTTTATCAATAGGCAAAAGCTTTTTGTGAGCTGTATCTCCTTTCATCAGGAAAGCTTTTGTTTATTTTTTTAAAATGTTAGTCAGAAAAGGCACCATGCAGCCAGATTCTTTCTGAAGTTAAGGAGAGCAGTTAATGTCTTTCCCCTGTAACCAAGCACCACGGATGGTATGAAAACAATCACCAACCGCTTTCTCTAAAGTGGGGATGAAAAAGGATGGGACAGATTGAATAGAAGATTTAGTGAACTGTCAAGTTGCTTAACAGATGGCAAACGCAAGGGAAAGGAGGGAGAAAAGGACAAAGCAGGAGGAGCTTCTTCCAAATGCAACTGCTCCCTTGTTCCTTTTTGGGGGGAGGGGGAAATAGCCCAGTGGAATAAGATGAATAAGGTCATAAGGTGAAGCTGGAGGAGCAATGATATGCTGCAAGGGCATGGCTGTGAAAGTGACCAATAAATTTTCAGTTCTCTTGTGTTCAGGGGTCCCCAGAAGAAGCAATTGGGGCTATCAAAACAGGAATGGAATAGGCAAAATTATGCTAATCCACCCATAGTGCATTGCACAAAAAACCCAAGGGAACTGGCAATGAGCCAAAATGCTGGCTTTCTTGGATTTTAAATCTTGTTTAACAAATGTAATTAATCCTAGATGCTGTCTATCTTGGGGTTTAATTATGTCTAACAAATGTTGCTAATCCTATCCACCTATATTTAGTTAGTCTGATACCGCTTGCAAGCTTCCTTTGTGAATTGACAGGCTGGATTCAAAGTTTCAGCTTTCTGCAACAGCTGAAGTTATTCAGACTTCCAATTGCAACATTGTATTCTTTTAGGCTGAGACAAATGTCTCTGGCTATAATTTGACATTGGGGGGTGGGGGAGATGGTGTTCTTTTTATTTTTAGTGGTTTGTGTTTAGCTTCTCTCTTCCTTAGGGGTTCTTTATTAATTTGGGGGCTTTTCCTTTGGGGAAGTTGTGTCTTTTCTTACACAGTCAAGTACAATTCCTCCATTCTGTGCTAGCTCCACCCTCATGTTTTGCAATTGTCTTTCTTTCCGTCTTTCTTTTCTTTTTTCAAAAAAGAAGAGAGCATGGGTGGGAGAAAGCATCAGTTCCCCAAACCCTGAGAGTGGCATTTTCACTCCAGGACAGAACGCAGCAAGGTTAGAAGGGTGGTGGATTCCCAATGACAGATTATGCAAATCCTGCAGGAAAAGATAATCAATC
The DNA here is from genome assembly GCF_009769535.1 of Thamnophis elegans. Classification (NCBI taxonomy): domain Eukaryota; kingdom Metazoa; phylum Chordata; class Lepidosauria; order Squamata; family Natricidae; genus Thamnophis; species Thamnophis elegans. Next base: position 60,265,480 of record NC_045558.1, on the reverse strand, counting down.
ACCGGGCGGGGTGTGAGCAGAATCTAGTTGATCTCCAAATTTACTTCTAACTCTCCGGAGAGTCAGCATGACATCACAGCAGCTCCTAGTCCTTGAAAACCTTGAGGATGATTAGCTGAAGGAACGGGCTGCTTCTCCCCATCCTCCTCCTTCAGAGCTGCCTCTATAATTCCTATGTAGACATGAGGCAGAGGGTAGAGCATAACTAGACAAGGTGAAAGAAAACAGCAGCAACTGTTAGATGATGTATTCAGTGTATAAGACACACCCTCTTTTTTGAGGGGAAAAAGGTGCTTCTTATACTCCGAAAAATATGGTAAGAAGGTAGCTACTCCTATCTTTGGACTGAGTAAGACAACTGGCCCAAGCAGCAGATTTTGGATGTCATATAATGAAAAGAATTTTTAATGCATTACTCATGGGTTCGTATCAGTGGTGAAATTCAAATATTTTTACTGCAGGTTCTGTGGGTGTGGCTTGGTGGGTGTGGCAGGGGAAGGATACTGCAAAATCCCCATTCCCTCCCCACCCTTGGGAGAAGGATACTGAAAAATCTTCATTCCCTCCCCAATCCTGGGGGAAGGATATTGCAAAATCTTCATTCCCACCCATCCTGGAGCCAACCAGAGGTGATATTTGCTGGTTCTCTGAATTACTCAAAATTTCCACTATCGGTTCTCCAGAACCTGTCAGAACTTGCTGAATTTCACCCCTGCTTCTTACTGCTAGGAAAAGAAGGAGTCACAGAAACTTAATAAACAGCAATCTCCTGTATAATCGGCTTATCAAATGCCTAATCTGTGGGAAAATATGCCCTGCAAATACAGCATTTCTTAATATAAACAAATACTATTATTATAAAGCAAACAGGGCACCAAATGGATTTTTAATCCTGCAAGCTGTTGCAATTTTTGTCTCTAACAATCAGGATATTTTCAAATTTTGACTTATTCCTCTGCACCTCACATTTCAACATTGCCATTTTATAATATGAACATACAATTCTGTATAAATAATAAAACATTATGCTAAGATTATCAGGAGAAACTTAGATCACTTCAGATATTGGTAAACTTACATTATCATAATCCTTTACTTTGACCATTTCTATATATTGCTATAGAAACTGAAATTCCGTAAGATCTAGAGAGATACATGGGCTCTACCTCTACTCTGTAGTTGGTCAATTAGTTTTTGTATGTGAAATAATCAAAAGCATCTACAGCAAGTGGTAATGACACAAAAATGACAAGCGACATGCAGTAATTACATCCTGCAAATGCCATCATTATGCACATGCTTTGAGCTGAAAACAAACTCAAAATTGTACCATTTTATCATATTTTATATTTGCTTCTTTTGCATGCTCCACTGATATCCATGTATTTTATGTGTAGCTGGCAAGGTGATCTATCTTCTGCATTCGTTTACTTTGTGCTAAAACCAACCACACATTCCTTATTAAAGTAGCTTGTTCAAAAAAATTCCAATTTCCTTTTTTTAAATTAAGGTCTTATTTTATTATGTAAAATACAAAGAAGAGAAGAAAAAATAGGAAATTAAGGGGAGTGAGGGAAAGGGATGTGAGATACAAGGGGGAAGAAAAAATGGAAGAAAAGGAGCATTAATTTCCAACTCTTCTTAGCACAGAGCAAGATAAACATACCCCAATCTCAACTTTTTACTTTTACACATTAATATATAACTAGCCATTCCTATAACACCAAATCTTTCTAATCAACAAAACCAAAGTCGAAGTTTCAGTTTTTTCCTTCACAGGCAGAAATTCCAGAAGTGATATTCAAATAAAAACATATTTTCCTTTTTGAATAAAATAATCAATTTAATTTCTGGGAAGATGCAAACTGAACACATGCCCAGAGAGAGATCTCTGAAGATTTTTTTCCTGGAGTGTAGCTCTTCTGCCCTTCTAACTGAAGGGACTCTCATCCCATCAGTTTTTATGACCCATCCAGCCAGGGTGTATCCTAGAACTTCCCCTCTGAATAGCAATAGCAGTAGACTTATATACCGCTTCATAGGCCTTTCAGGCCTCTCTAAGCGGTTTACAGAGAGTCAGCATATTGCCCCCAACAATCTGGGTCCTCATTTTACCCACCTCGGAAGGATGGAAGGCTGAGTCAACCCTGAGCCGGTGAGATTTGAACCGCTGACCTGCTGATCTAGCAGTAGCCTGCAGTGCTGCATTTAACCACTGCGCCACCTTGGCTCTGAACCCTCCAATACAGCTGTAAGCCAGCAAACTGGCTTCTGGAGTTGAACTCTGAAGCTATCAGCATGCCAAAAACTGGGAGGGGAGGGGCTGCAATCTGTTCGGGGTTGAAGAAGCAGAGTTTTAAAATTAACCTTTCAAATGGACAGTGGCTTATGCTTTCGATGACTTTTAATCCTTTTAAAGTCAACTTAAAAAGAGGCTCTTTCTAGCTACTGTCTGACATACCTTTTGGAGGATTCGCTCTATTTTAGGGATTTCTTGGTGTCTCAAAGAACAAGGAAGAAGGCAGCCAAATAAGAAAGTATGGTGAGAAAAAAAAGGTGAAGAAAGATAATGATTGAAAGCTGTGATTTTAATTTACTATTGCAATAACTGGTAGCTTGGTCTTCTCAGCTGTGGGTGGCTAAAATATTCTGATTCTGATTAAAAGTGGAAGTCAAGATGGTGGAGCAAAGTATTAGAGATATATTTGAAAAGCTTAAATAAAATATTATAATTTGTTGACTAGCTGTTCTGTCATGATAAAAAAAAACCTCTCAAATTACTTCTGAGATACAAATGTAGAGAATGTTACCAAACTGCTAAGGCAACTTCAGAAATAGCTGAAGATGCAGAGTTTATTGTAGTTTTGGAAGAATCTGATATTAACTTTCACTACTGTGGTTCACTAATATAAACCTCTCAACACAACTGAATGAAGAGAAAAAAGCCAAATTTGGGACTGTTTCTTTCTTCAACAAGATTGAGGATCTTATGATAAAAAGAAAGGCCTATAAGTCTTTGATAAACATCCATAGAAGAAAAAGATTTTACTCCATGAAGATAAGCTGGAAGAAGTGACTTAAACTTAATGAATTAACTAGAATTAGGATGGATTTTCCTGCTTGATATGTGCAACTGAAAGAAAGGTTTAACCCAAAATTTGAAACTGTATTTTTAATATATATTTATAATGCTTAACTAATTTTTGAAGTAGGCAAAAGATATTGAAAATGTAATTGAGAGTACCTGTATTAAGAGAAAGTTAAAGAAAATGATGTACCAGTTTAAAGAAAAACTGTGTGTCAAAAAGGATGTTTATACAAGAAAAAAAAATCTATAAGGGCAGTTTGGAGGGAGGGGTCTAAATCTAATACTGAAGTTTAAAGCTTGTATGTTAAGAAGTCAAAGAAAAAGATGTATTAGAAAGTTTTGATTTTTAAAAAGTTATAGCCTTAATTGGTGCTCTTGCTAGATCTTATATTTGAGGCTGATTTTCAACTGTATTATTGTAATGTAGGTACTGATGCGTCAATACAAAATGCTTGCAACTCTCTCTTTTTGACTTTTGACTGTATTGTTTAAATTTTTAAAAAATGTTGAGGCTGCTGCTGCTGTGCTCACTCTCATTGGTCAGGTTGCTCATAGTGTGTGCCGGAGGGCAAAGTGTGTGGGCCAGAGGGAGGTCCACTCCCTCTCCATGTGAGGAGACCTGGATTTGTAACCAAAGCATCCTCAGTGATAGGATGGGAGACCACCATGAAAGGAGGAAGAGGGGACAAGGCGATGGCAAAAGGGCAGCAGGGTTGCTGTGACCAAGTTCTAAGGCAGGACTTCCCTCAGACCCTCCCTCCTTCTCATTATAATCTCCTTCCTTCCTTCATCCCTTTCTTTCTTTTCCCTTCCCTCTTCATTTTCTTTTCTTTCTTCTTCCTTCCCCTCTTTCCTTCCTTTTCCTTCATTTATCTCTTCCCATCTTCCCTTCTCTGAATTCCATCTGCCAGCCAGTGTTGGCTGGCAACTCCTCGGGGGAGGGCCTTCTCTGTGGCTGCTCCGGCCCTCTGGAATGATCTCCCCGTCGAGATAAGGACCCTAACCACCCTTCCGGCTTTCCACAAAGCCACTAAGACCTGGTTGTTCCGGCAGACCTGGAGCTGAAGAATCTTCCGGCCCCACTCGAATGTTGCAACTGTTGTTATATTTTAATTTGTTTGTCTGTAATTGTTGTTATTTGTACCCCTTCCCCCATGGTTGTTCGCCGTCCTGAGTCTCTCGGGAATAGGGTGGCATACAAGTTGAATAAACCTAAACCTAACCTAACCTAACCTTTTTCTTTCCTCTTTCCCTTTCTCCTTTCTTGTCCCTTCTTGGACGCTCTAAGGAGAAATATTTCTCAATGCCTCCTTGCCTTGTGATCAAATACCACTCTTGCTAATAGTTTGTTTTGCTAGCACGCTGCCAGTGAAAATGGAGGTCCGGAGGGGGGGCACTTGCCATGGCCTACTCCAGCACACTGCCAGCCTCCACCAGGTTGTAGATCAGAGCCTGGTGGACCAGGGCCAAGGCAGTGCAGGATGGTCCTTTGCTGTTTCCAGGGTGTCCCGCAGACCAGATCTAAGCACACTGCAGGCTGGATGCGGCACGCAAGCCTTGAGTTTGATATCCCTGTTATAGATCATCCTTTTTTTCCAGCCTAATACATAGAATAGTGTTGAATGACATGCACATTATTCCTAACAGCTTCCTTTGATATAATTCCTCATAGATGGTGACTTTTAATTTTTCTGTTTCTTCTTTGTGTAAATCAACTGAAGCTCCAGTTTAAGACATCATATTTTAAGAAAAATATCAATCTGCAATTGGGGGAAAATAAAAGGAAACAGGATGAGATATGGTTGAAAACACAGCATAGAAGACGATTATGGGTAAACAGTCTTGAAACACTTGAAGGCTATCTTTCAATAATTAAATCAGAATTGTTCTCTGCTATGCTGGAGCTAACTGGTGGAAATTGTTGTGAAGCAGATTGTGACCAAATATTAGGAAAACTTCCAAATAGTGAGAGCTATTTGGCAGTAGAGCAAAAGTTCAAGGTACAGAAAACAGATATTCTCCTTTGTTCACTTTTTAAAGCCATCTGCAATTAATGCTCTAGTGTAGTGATGGCTAACCTTTTTGTCATTGCATGCCAAAAGTGCTCCCTGCCCCCTGTGCATGTACATGTGACCCTCCCTCCCACATGCACCCCACCCCTGCACATATGCATGTACAACACCTGTGCATGTTCACATAATATCCCCTGCGCCCCCCTGCATCCCATTTTGAGCCTCAACCTGAAACCCAAAACAAGGTACTGGAGCACTATGTGAGGGCCCAAAATGCAATGCGAGCCCCCCCCATACATGCGCCCAATTGCTCTGCATGCATGCACATCCCCTGCATGCACCCCTGCCCCCTTGTATGCATGCCAGACACCCAAAGACCAGCTGGCCCGCAGGAGATGTGCATGCATGCATGGTGGAGTTGGGCTGGGGGGGGGGCGGCTGGCGTGCCTGCAAAAAGGGCTCTGTGTGCCACCTGTGGTATACGTGCCAGAGGTTCACCATTATGGCTCTAGTGGTTTAAAAGAAGGTAAGAACTGGACTACATAATATAAAGATTTCCTTCTGCTTATCATGATAAAAATTCTAGAGAATTAGTGATAAATTAGACTATTATGCTTTCATGAATCTAATTGTGAATATGTATACATATAATTACATAGTTTGCTTAATAAAATTATTATACATTGTTCTATTTCTTGATTCTTTCCTTTCATATCCAACTGGCGGGGCCTGTGGAAGCGTGTACAGAACTGTAGACGGTCACACCATGCTGAAAGGCTGGAGAGAAGACTGCTTGTTAGATCTTCTCAAGGTGAAACTGGTCAGTTATATCGCAGGGTAAGAACGACCTCTCCACCTTAGAAAAATGCCACCACCACAGATTTTAAAAAAGCCTTAGAAATGGATGAGTGGTGTAGTGCCAATAAACATACTTGCATAATAAAAGAGGGGTTAGCTTGGTGGGAAATAAGCTGCATGTCCCAGCTAGGAACCGGCTGAGACCTATGCAAGCTTGTCATGACTCCAAATTAGCTGGTCACTTCAGTTTTATAAAAACATTATATTTACTGAAATGGCAATTCTGGTGGCCCTTATAAAAAAAAGACATAGAAAGTTATGTAGCAAGCTGCCCCATTTGCACTGCTGCTAAACAGAGGCAGGAGACCATCCCCCAGTGGCCAACCCTTTAGCATCATGGAGAGAGATCTCCATGGATTTCATTGTTGAATTGCCTGAGAATTCTGGAAACACAGAGATCTAGGTTATTCTCAAAACAGATTCATTTCATTCCATGCCAAAAGATCCCTATAGCTAAAGCCTTGGCTAAACTGTTTTTGGTCCATATTTACCTCTTGCATGGGCACCCATGATGTATTATTTCGGACAGAGGGGTCCAATTCACATCCAAGTTCTGGAAAGCTTTTTTGAATCTTCTTGGGACTGAGCAGGGACTTAATTTTAGTCATCATCAGCAGACAAACGGGGCCACGAAACAAACAAACTCAGTTCTGGAACAGTACCTACTCTGTTTTATTAATTACCAGCAGGACAACAGGACCAAACTACTGCCTTTTGCAGAAGTAGCCTATAACAATGCAGTTCTAGCAGAGGTTTTACCCCTTTCAAAGGGGCCACAGGGCAAGAAGTTAATGCTATGCCTAGTTACCCTCATATAAACCAGATATATCCTCTTTGAAACAGTGGATCAGACACTTGCAAATCATTTGGCCAGTAGTCTGCAAAGCTTTGAATGAAGCTAAGGCTGCCTGTAAAGCACAAGGAGACAAGAAACAAACTGAACATAAACCTTATAAAGTGGAGGACAAAGTTTACCTTTTTACCAAGTTTGTGGGAATGTTTATGATGGCCATCTGGGATGTGGCACTACTGTGTAATGGAAGATAGCCATGGGAATGTATGTTTATTTGGCTCTAAGGGCAGTTGATAAAAGTTTACCTTTTCACCAAGTTTCTAAAATCTTTGCAGCAGTCTAAAAAGTTGGGTCCTAAATATATTGAGCCTTTCCCCATAGTTTGTATCCTTAACCCTGCCACAGTGGAATTCCAACTCTCTAAGTCATTGTGGCAAGTCCATCCCATTTTCCATTGTAGCTTATTGAAGCCTGAAGTCACCTCTGATCTTCGTCTGGACATATATATATATAAAGTGTATATATATATATATGTGTGTGTGTGTGTGTGTGTGTGTGTGTGTGTACATATACACACACATACATACATGCATATATATATACACGCATACATACATACATACATACATATATATATACACATACATACATACATACACACACACACATATAGTATTTGTGCTGATAAATAAATAAAGGGAGACTAGTATAGATCTATATATATTTCTGTTCATGGTATCACGAAACTTAGTAGATTACATGAAAATTCCTACTAAAATGGTAGATTTTTCACCAAATCCAACAAATGTTTAAAAGGGCTGAAAAGGTATTTGCAAAAATTAAGGTGCTAGAGCTGGGATGGCGAACCTATTCCCAAGGATATATAAGGCCCCCAATGTAGGGGACTCTGGTCCCCTACATTGGGGGCCTTATATATCCTTGGGAAAGAGACTTTCGAATATACAGCCCGCTAACCTCCACCAGTGGGACAAGACTATATGGGAGCCATTTACGAACTCTGGAGCTTTACACTCAACTTTGTTTGGCTACAGCCACCTTACATACTACGTACTTTTGACGTGGTGGCTAAGGACATCTCCCCAGGACATAAGAAGGGAGAGGAGCGGACCATCGCTTCCTCCACTGTTTCCATATTATTATATATTATAACTGCGCAATTTTTAAATAGAATGTTGAGTGTATGGGAGTTGTTTGGAATTGAATGAATGGCCCACTTTTATTAATTGTTACCTTTGTATTTTATATGTTTTAAATTTTTACGTGGGATTGTTAGAGTGGATAAATGAGAATGTTTGACTCGGAGGACCTGCTGGGGAAGGCGGGAGGAACCGGGGTGGTTGGGGGGGCCATGGACATGGGAGTGGGTCGGAGCATAGCGGTCGTGACAGGGAGAGGCAGATACGGCGGGGACCTTAGGGCTGGCCATTACCGGGGAAGGAGGGTTCGCTACATTACAGAGATCCCTCCTTCCGGCCCTAGGAGTCCCACTCCAAGACCAGATGGCGCGAGTAGTCAGGACCCTGGGCTCAGGCTGTTGTCGCTAAATGCCAGGTCTGTTGTTCACAAAGCTCCCCTCGTCCGGGACTTAATTGTTGACGAGAGGGCAGACCTGGCATGTATTACTGAAACCTGGCTGGGCACAGAAGGAGGAGTCCCCCTCGTAGAGATGTGCCCAGAGGGATTTCAGGTGCTTCATCAGCCGAGAGCCCAGGGAAGGGGTGGCGGTGTGGCTATTGTAATCCGGGAGTCTCTGTTACCTCGTAGGGTCCCTGCTCCGGAGCTTGTCGGGTGTGAGTCTCTGCTGATAAAGTTGGACCTCAAGGGTCAAGTGGGTTTGCTGCTAACGTACCTGCCTCCCAACTGCGTTGCAGCATCCCTCCCCTCGCTCCTCGAGTCAGTAGCCGAGCTGGCAGTTGAGTTCCCCAGGCTTATTGTTCTGGGGGATTTCAACTTGCCATCGCTCGGTGAACGCTCTGACGGGGCGCAGGAGTTCATGGCTTCCATGACAGCCATGGGCTTGACCCAGGTAATTCGGGGCCCAACCCATGCAGCGGGTCACATGCTCGACCTCGTATTCCTCTCGGAGCAGTGGATGTGTGATCTTGGTCTGAGGGGTAATGAGATCATACCCCTGTCGTGGTCAGACCATTGCCTACTGAGGCTTGACTTCCGGAGGCCAAACCCCCACCGTAGGGAGGAGGAACCGACCAGGTGGTTCCGCCCCAGGCGACTTATGGACCCTCAGAGGTTCCAGACGGAGCTTGGGGTTATTCCTGATACCCTCGCCCACAGTTCGGCGGAGACTCTGGCTGCCGCCTGGTACTCGGCGGCGTCGGAGTCTCTCGACCGGATTGCGCCACTACGGCCCCTCCGGGTCAGTGGATCCCGGAGAGTTCCCTGGTTCACCGAGGAACTCCGGGAGAAGAAACGCCGGAGGAGATGCCTAGAGCACCAGTGGAGGTCGGATAAGTCCGAGGCAAACCGAGCACTCTTAACCACCTGCACCAAGGACTATGTTCGAGCATTAAGAACTGCAAAAAGATCATATATTTCTTCCTTGGTTGCGTCCGCCGAGTCACGCCCAGCCGCCCTGTTCAGGATAACCCGCTCCCTCCTTAATAGGAGGGATGCGGGAGACCCCTTGCAGGGTAGGGCTGAGGATTATGCTCAATTCCTGGCGGACAAAGTAGCTCGGTTTCGATCGGACTTGGACTCCACCGCAGTAGATCCAGCTGAGACACAGGAGGATCATCTGCCACATCAACTCTGGGTTGAGTTCCAGGAAGTTGCCTCTGGGGATGTGGACAAGGCCATCCGAGCTGTAAGTGCCTCCACTTGTATTCTGGACCCGTGTCCCTCCTGGCTGGTGGCTAACAGCAGGGAGGTGACACATGGCTGGATCCAGGCGGTTGTCACCGCCTCCCTTCGGGAGGGGCACTTCCCCGCCGTACTCAAAACGGCGGTGGTGAGACCCCTCCTAAAGAAACCATCGTTAGATCCAGCCATCTTAAACAACTTTCGTCCTGTCTCCAACCTTCCCTTTATCGGGAAGGTTGTTGAGAAGGTGGTGGCCTTTCAGCTTCGACGGGCCTTGGAGGAAGCTAGCTATCTTGACCCCTTCCAGTCCGGCTTCAGACCTGGTTACAGCACAGAAACCGCTTTGGTCGCATTGACTGATGATCTCTGGAGGGCCAGAGATGGAGGCTATGCGTCCATCCTGGTTCTCCTTGACCTCTCAGCGGCTTTCGATACCATCGACCATGGTATCCTTCTGCGACGACTGCGGGAGGTGGGAGTGGGAGGCACTGTTCTGCGGTGGTTCTCCTCCTACCTCTCGGACAGGTCGCAGTCGGTGTTAGTCGGGGGGCAGAGATCGTCCCTGAGGCCCCTAACATGTGGGGTACCCCAGGGTTCGGTCTTATCCCCCCTACTATTTAACATATACATGAAACCGCTGGGCGAGATCATTCGGAGGCACGGGATAAAATACCATCAATATGCGGACGATACGCAATTGTATCTGTCCGCCCCGTGCCAACTCAATGAAGCGGTGGACGTGATGAACCAGGGTCTGGAGGCCGTTAAGGACTGGATGAGTGCTAACAAACTGGTGCTCAACCCGGATAAAACCGAGTGGCTGTTGTGTTTCCCCCCCAATAATTTGGCTAATACACCAACGCTTAGGCTGGGGGGTCAAATTTTATACCCCTCAGATAGGGTCCGCAACTTAGGAGTCCTCCTGGATCCACAGCTGACTTTTGACCACCAGCTGTCAGCTGTGACCAGGGGGGCATTTGCCCAGGTTCGCCTGGTCCGCCAGTTGCGGCCCTACCTAGACCGGGGGGCCCTCACAACAGTCACTCGAGCCCTTGTGATCTCCAGACTGGAATACTGCAATGGGCTCTACATGGGGCTGCCCCTGAAGTGCATCCGGCGACTACAGCTAGTCCAAAATGCAGCCGCGCGAGTGATAGTGGGCGCACCTCGGTTCGCCCACGTTACACCTGTCCTCCGCGAGCTGCACTGGCTGCCTGTTGGTCTCCGGGTGCGCTTCAGGATACTAATGACCACCTTCAAAGCACTCCATGGTAGTGGATCTGGGTACTTGAGAGACCGCCTTCTGCCGATTACCTCCCTAAACCGACCAATTAGATCGCACAGACTAGGCCTCCTCCGAATTCCATCAGCTGGTCAATGCCGACTGGCGACCACACGGAGGAGAGCCTTCTCTGTTGCTGCCCCGACCCTATGGAACGAGCTCCCCATGGAGATCCGCACCCTCACCACGATCCAGACCTTCCGCGCAGCCCTCAAGATCTGGCTCTCCCAGCAGGCCTGGGAATAGGTTTCCAATCACCCGCCCGAGTGTTTGATTGCTGAATGAAAGTTGTGTTTTATCATTTTTCTTTTGTTCACTAATTGTTTGTTTTGACCTTGCACTTCCCCTCCCCTGTGGTTGTAAGCCGCCCTGAGTCCCCTCAGGGAAAAGGGCGGCATATAAATCCCAATAAACCTCAAACCTCAAACCTCAATATGTGCCACAGATGGTATGCAACCCCTCTGCTACCTTGGAAAACCTGTTTTTGATAATATATTGTATATTGTTATTATTCTGAATCCTGCTGAATCATTTACTGTGCTTTCTGAATGTGATTGCTAATGCAAACTCTGACCAGCCAGATCAGCTTCAGCACTTATTGCAGCCTGATTCAGCACAGCTGATTGGCAAGTGGATCCAACTGCTGGAATACCCCCAATCAGCTGTTCCAGGCTGCAGGGATTGCCACAGACCATTGATGCCTCCATGTCTCACAGTTTTAGCCTCTAGTGTGGGTGGATGGGCTACATTCAGTGTATAAGATGCACCCAAATTTTTACTCTCTTTTTGGGGGGTAAAGGAGGGCATTTTATACTCCCAAAAATACAGTTGTTTGTCTAGAGTCGTTAGTTCTCTATTAATACCCCCGTTTCTACATCCTTCATATAGCAAAATTGAATTTGTAGTTATGACCACCACTACAATTCCACCCCTTGTGTTTTAAGTTCTAATCTAGTTTTCAATTCCCCTTTTTTGTTTAGCATATTCTTGTATGAGACATTTTCCCCAGATTAATGAGATTAGGGTGTACCAGTGATTCTAAGGTGGAGAGCTGGTGTCAGATCCCTAAAAGTGATACTGTCATACAATTGGGAGGAGGGGGGGGCTTGGATTCAATTTATTGGCAGTGCCTGTGACAACTGATATTTTACAACTGGGTTCCTGGCGCTGAAATGCCTGAGATCCTATCACCTTTTGTGGGAAAGTTTATGATGGCCATCTGGGATGTGGCACTACTGTGTAATGGAAGATAGCCATGGGAATGTATGTTTATTTGGCTCTAAGGGCAGTTGATAAAAGAAACATCTTCACACCTGTGTATTGGCTAGAATCTGCATTCTAACAAATGCGGGGGGGGGGGGTCTCTACTGCTTTAATTCTACTTGCATTGCCTAAGGGGATTCAGATGTTGCTTTGACTTCAATGGTTTCCATTCTTCTTAATAAAAGGTTTCTTTTGAAAGACTCTGTTTCAAGAGTCTTCACTTTCTTTTTTTTGCAAGAAATTTTTATTTTTATTAAACAAACAACACAAAAAAATCATCATCTTACAACTTGTAGAAAGTGTGCCAATTGGTTACAATTAGCTTTTGTGCATCTCTTCCACAGTCATTACATTCATATCAAATGTCAAAGATTCTTAATGAGTCTTACTATCAAAATAGCATAGTTCTCATTTGGCTGAAATTGTTTTAGTGTCCTTTTGCCTAAAATAATCCATAATTAAAAACACAACCACCTGATGGCATTTCATTAATTATTACAAAATCATCCAATAGGCTTAAACCTTTATAACATATTCTAAACAAAGATTAGTTGACAAAGTTTCTAAGCCTTTATTTTCCCCAAGTCACTGTTTAAATTTGTGTCCAGGTTCCTTTTGTTATATATGATATATATGTGTGTGTGTGTGTGTGTGTGTGTGTGTGTGTGTATTTGTGCTGATAAATAAATAAAGGGAGACTAGTATAGATCTATTTCAAGCTATTTAGCTCTCATCAGCTAGCCATACCCTTACTGGGATTCGAACCTGTGCTGTATTGCATCTTAGGCAAACGTCTTAGCCATCAAGCCACAGGTCTCCTCCTTATCAGCTGAAGCCAGGGAAGAAGGTATATATTAGTGTCACAACCCCTGGTAAGCCCCAATTATGGGAGGAAGCTAATTGCTTCCAACATCTGTCAATCGGCTCGTCACAAGAGTCCATCACGACAGAAACCCAATATTTTTACTGTTGCCTTTTGTTATATTTGTGTTTTTATTTGTGCTGATAAATAAATAAAGGGAGACTAGTATAGATCTATTTCAAGCTATTTAGCTCTCATCAGCTATAATTTTTGAAACCCTCCATTGGTACTACCCTTATCCTTATCATTCCATTATTACTTGTTATAATTAATATTGGTTAACAAAAAATGCTTTAGTTTATATCCATTTTCTTCTCATCAAACCAACATATATGTGTACCTTATTGCTCTTATCAATTATTTATTTAACATAACAATCTATAAGTTACTAAATTACTACTTATAAAACTTAGTTAATTTTTTTGTTATCTACTTTCATATATCCAATAACATTGCAACTTTATAACACATTCAAAATAAGAATTAATTAACTAAATTTTTAAAACTTTTTTCCCAAATCATTATTTGCAATTTATATCCAAATTCCTTATGTTAAACTAGTACATATATATCATTAACTACATCTCTTATCATTTCATTATTATTGTTGTTGTCAATATTTGTTTACAAAATTATTTATGAAAATCCGTTAATGTTTATACCCAACACATGTGTGTACCTTATTGTCATTATCAATTATTTATTTAACATAACAATCTAAAAGTTACTAAATTGCTACTTACTAATTATATGATTTAGTTAATTTTTTGTTATCGACTGATATATCCAATAACATTTCACCTTTATAACATATTCAAAATAAGGATTAATTAACAAAACTTCTAGGCCTTTTTTCCAAGTCACTCTTTACAATTTATATCCAAATTCCTTATATTAAACCAGTACATATATATGCCATTAACTATATCACTTATCATTTCATTATTATTGTTATCATTCATATTTGTTAACAAAATCATTTATTACATATCCAGCTTCCTCACCTCCAGCCAACATGGAAATATACCTTGTTACCATTATCAACTGTTTATTTAACAAAGCAATCTAAAAATTACTAAATTCCTACTTACTAATCATCAAACTTAGCTATTTTTATTATCAATTTTCATATATCAACCTGTGTCCTTCCAGAAGGCATATAGTCTTATTTCTTTTGCCATTTGTGGAGTTAATCTTCTGTTTATTTCCTTGGTAAAAAATTTTTGGACATCTCTCCGCACCTTGTTGCTTATTGGATCTCTCAGGTAATCTCGGCACCCTTTTGCTACTTTAATTAATTTATCTTTGATTATCAATCCTGCTTCCGATAAAATTTTTCTCTTTAAAACCATCATTTTTACTCTTTTTTCTTCTTTTGTGCCTTGAAATTTGGGGTAGTGCTCTGGTCCATCAAATTTCCTTTTCTATACTCCCATTTTTTCTCTTTCAACCACTTTCACTTCAGAAATCAAATCATTAGTTTTCTTATCTTTGTGTTCATTTTTCTCTTCAGTTTTTGGAGCTCCATCTCCCTCATTTTTTTCTAATATAAACTCTTATCTTCTTCTCAATTCTCCCAGTTACCTCCAATAAATTTTAAATTATGTCCCAAATCTTTTGCAAAGTTAAAGTTTCCTCTTCTGAAAATTGATACATGTTTCCAAATTATAAATTACTGCCACTCTAGCTTTCAATACTTTATATATATGGAGAGAGAGAAAAAAGTTGTGAGCACTTCAATCCACAAAGTGTAATTACAAAAAGAAAAGCATACTAACCAAAACAATCCAATGGAGATCAACTCTGCCGCTTACTTTTTCTGCTTAAGGATTTAATTTAGCATAAAAAAGAAGTTCTTTTGGGCAATCTTTTTCAAAACAGAAAGGATTCACCAGATGATCATACTTTCTCTTTCCATTTCCTTCCGTTCCTTAGCTATCCCAACTTCATCAGCCTAGGCTGCCTTTTGTCGCCGGCTTGAAGGCCTTCTCTTGTATTAATCAAGACTTGCATGGTTCCTGAGATCTTTCTGTTTGTTTCTCATGTTTTTGGCTATCATTTTAGTTTTTTCCTTATTTACTTTTAATCCAGCTACTTCACTGTATTCCTCTAATACCTCCATAAACCTCAAGCCGGATTGTAATGGTTCTTTAGAATAAATACTAAATCATCTGTGAAGGTTTGCAGTTTATAAATTTCTCTTTTAATTTCCATCCTTTGATTTGTGTATATTTCCAAATAATCCTTGTAAGTACTTCCAATGTTAATATAAACAATAATGGCGATAACAGACATCCTTGTCTTGTACCTTTTTGAATTTTGAAATTTTGTTTCACTTTGCCATTCACAATTACTCTAGCCTTCTTGCATGGAATATATTGCGATGAACATGTTTATACATTTGTCGCCAAATTCCATATATTTTAATTGTTGTAACATAAATTTCCATTTAACATTATCAAATGCCTTTTGAGCATCTAGCTTCTCACTATGTTTTTCATAATATTCTAGTATATCTAAAATTGTTCTCATGTTATTCTTTATTTGCCCTTTGGGCAGAAAACCATTTTGATCCACATGCATAAACTCATTCAGGAACCTTTTCAATCATTTAGCTACTATTGATGTAAATATTTTATAATCCGTATTCAGCAAAGAGATAAGTCTATAGTTTTTAATTAAGGTTAGATCAGTGTCCTCTTTTCAAATCAATGAATGTAATATTAGCTTCCATCATGATGCTGGTGTTTTCGCTTCTCTTAGAACTGCATTGTACACCTTTAATAGTATTTGTCCTAGAATATCTTGAAATTATTTGTAAATTTCTGTTGGTAACCCATCAGGACCTGGTGTTTTGTTATTCTTTTGTTTTTTATTGCCTGTATTAGTTCTGACATCTTTATTTTCTCATTTAGCATACTTTTTATTACTGGGACTTTGGGCAAGGCAGTTTTCTCAAAACATTGTAATGCTTTTTCTTCTGTGCAACTATTGTTGTCATTGTATAGATTCTTATAGAACTCCTAAATTATGTTCTTTCTCTCCTCACTTTGATGGCATATATTCCCATCTTCATTTTGTAGTTTAATAATCTACCTTTTCTCTTTTTGCTTCTTCAATTTATAAGTTAATTATCCCCCTAGTTTATTTGCATTCTCAAAGAAGTTTTGGTTAGTTCTCTTTATGTGTTGTGCCAAGTCCTCTTTTCAAGGATGTTCAGTTTATCTTTAATTAAATCCATTTGTTGTTTTATGTTTCTTTTTGAGGTTCCTTTTGTAACTCTCCCTCAAGTCTTCTATATTCCTCTTCTAAGTATTTCTGTCTTTGTTTCTTCTTTTTGTTTTTGTTTGCCATGTATGCTATAACAACTTCCCTTATGTATGCTTTTGTGGTGGCCCATAAAATTTGCAAGGATCTATCTTCTTTTTGTTTTGTTTTCTTTGAGGAAAAAGTCAATTTGTTTTTCCACTGTCTAAATTCTTCCTCCTTTAGTATTGATCTATTAAAAGTCCATCTTGTGGTTTTCTTTTGTCTTTTCCAACTGACTCTCACTGAGTTAGGGTCTGCCCAGGTGTTTGTTTCTATTTCAACTTCACTCAATTCAGAGTTTAATTCCATCGACATCCAAATCATTTCATTTCTGGACCAGGATTGATGTCTATTGGAATAGTATGTATATTGATTCTTTTCCTGATCTCTCTCTCTCCAAATATTCTGTATATTTAGCTCATCTGCCATCCTAAAAAAGGTTCTTGGTAAAGTTCTTCTAGTTCCATTTTTTGCTTTGTTACTTCTGTAGTCTATTTTTTTATCTATTATTACATTGAAATCTCCTAATATGCATAAATTATCACTTTAAACCATGGATGACATTGTGTAATTTTTTGTAAAATTGTTCTTGTCCCCCCATTTGGAGCATAAATTTCTACTAATAAAACCCATTTTTAGTTTAATATTATTTCCACAACCAGAATCCTTCCCTCCTCATCTTTATAAATTTGCTTAGACAGGATTTTCTCCTTAATACATAACACTACTCCTCTTTTCTTTTGTTGTGATAATGATATGAATGTTTCCCCAAATTTGGGATGTTCCAGTATTTATTTATGTTGTACTTCTTGTAGTGTTATTATATCTAAATTCAATTTTTGTAGTTTGTTAAGGGTTCCCTCCCCCTTTCATGATGGAATTCAGTCCGTTAATATATAGCAATAGAATCCTAACCTCTTATTGCATTTCTCTATATCTAGGTCTTATATTTCTTGTTA
The DNA here is from genome assembly GCF_009769535.1 of Thamnophis elegans. Classification (NCBI taxonomy): domain Eukaryota; kingdom Metazoa; phylum Chordata; class Lepidosauria; order Squamata; family Natricidae; genus Thamnophis; species Thamnophis elegans. The sequence goes on along the minus strand of NC_045558.1, from coordinate 60,248,216 downwards.
TTCTAATCTCTCTTGGTTCCTTAGGTGTTTCCCTGTTACTCTCCGGTCTTTCTCCTTTTCCTTGTCCACCCTTTTTTGATTGCAATTCCCTTTCTTCCACTGGAGGTATTCTTAGGTTTCTTTATTCTATTACTTCCCTCTCTTCTATTTCCTCCTCGTTGCCAAAATGTTGATTGTAAAATTCCTCCACTTTATCCAAAGTATCCACTCTATATCTCTTTTCTCTCCATGAAACCATTATACTTTCCGGTGTCAGCCATCTGAAGTTGATGTTAAATTTGGTCAACTGTGATGTTAGAAATTGATAAGGTCTTTGCAACTCCCTGAATCTTCTCGGAACATGTTTAAGGACTACTAGTTGCTTCCCTCTATATTCATCTCTTGTCCTATGTAGTATTTCACTTCAAATTGATTTCTTTACGAATCTGACATGTACCTTGGCACCTGATTAGCTGGGGATAAGGAAGATTTCCCCAATCCTCTGGTAATGTACCCAAAAAGGAATGTATTTTTTCTCCTGATTGATGCAATTAATCCATACAAGACTCCTTCAGAGCCGCACTTTTCCTTTGGAAGGGTCTTATATTGTGCTTTCAACTGCTTTAAGTAGTGAGTGTGATTCTCAGAAGGGGCATTTTTATTTTTTCTGTACTCCTTGTTATATATCCTTTTTAGTTGCATGCAATCTCTATCAAACCATTTTTATTCAGAATACTAGTGAGCTAGTATTCTGTTAGTGAGAACCAATTTCAAATTTGAAATTAAAGTTTCAAACCCCTCTAAGTATGATCCTTCAAACTTATTCCTTAGTAGAGATGTATGTAGTTCTATGGTTTCTAGAACAAACATCCATTTAGTAATTTCCTTTGCATTTTTTCCAGTCCATTTAATTTTTACCTGGGTATTTTGGCTCTCTAACCTGGATAGGTAGATTGAGCATGCCCTTAGAGATTTCTGGTGTAATGTAAGAGTAAGGTTTACTGAATCATGATCGTTTTCTAGTCGTGAGACTACCTCCATCTTCTGTAAGAACTTCAGGAGGTCATATGATATTATCCAGTATTCAACTGTAGATTTTCTTCCTGCTCCCCGATAAGTATATTCTGCTGGGTAGTTGTCCCATGTGGAGCCATTAAGGATACAAAGGTCCAAATATATAGTCATCTGTCTTACACACAAAGTTGTCTGATTTGCTTTAGTCTTTAAATTGTCTGGTATGCACGGGTTCTCCTGATACATTCTCATCATAATGGATCTTAAATTGATTAAATAATGCTTCATCATTTGGGCCCATCCTAGAATTTAAGTTCCCCCCACCATAATTATTGCTGCTGTGTTGTATTTGTTTGGGCAGCCAAGAATAAAATCTTCTATGCTGTCCCAAATCTTGTTGATCAAATTATTCTTATTAAGTGGAGGAATATAGATATTAAAAAGCAAAATCTCCACCTGTTTAAATAAGAGTAAGGTAGTCACAACCCATGGCTGGAAAGGTGGCAGTGATATGCACTTAAATTGCAGAGATGTATTAACTGCCATAATACCCCCTTTAGCTCTCCCACCCACCTTACTTGAGACAGCTGGGATCGAGTTAGCTCAATAACCATCTAACTGTATCTCTGTGGTGGCCCAAGTTTTCTGTAAGAAGAAGATGTCAGATTGTGATATATAGTCAAAAAAGAGTTGGTCTTTTGATGGAACCCGCTCTATTCCATGTTATAAGGGAAAGAGGGTCATCTTTTGCAGCTCATCAGGAAACTTGATTTACACAAAGAGAAGTTGTAGGGTTATTGCAATGGAATGAGATGTCATCACACCCGGAATTGGCCTTCTCTAAAAGGAGGGGAGTCCCATCTAAGTCCTGTGTGAGGAACTTGTTCAGAGTAAGAGGTTTTAGCACCAGCTAACAGAACTTGTCATTCCGGTGCCTCTTTTCTAGGTGTAGGGCAAGGAATTATTAGGTCATGCTTCATTCAACTTTGAGATGGTGCCACTGACATGGGTCCTCTCTCAGTTTCTTGATTTGGTGTTGAAGGTATCATGGGATATTCACATAAGGATGATAGCATCTCCATCTCTACTAGGACCTCTAATGGCCCCTGTGGATCTTGGCTTCTTTCTAACTTGAATAGTATGTTGTCCTGTTCTTTCCTTGGGAGAGTGCCAAAAGCATTAATGAGGCCAGTTTCTGTGCTGTTAAGTATCTATTCACAAAACAAGGCTGGCTGACTCCCACTTTCTTTCTCTCCCTTTCCCAAGGTTTAAATGAGGAAGAGACAGACACTTTGGGAGCTTGCATGTTAACAATTAAGGGTTTAACCATTTCCTCACAGAGGAATCTGATGGAAAAGATTGGAAAGGAGGCTAAATGTGCCTTTATCTTAAATAGCATCTATGGTATGATGGGCTGTTTGAAAGACAGGAGAATCCGCTTCCAATTTGGGGCCTCAGGAAGCCACTCTATAGCATGGAGATCAATCTGTTCCCAGTGGCAGTGAAGAAGATGGCTTAGGGAATGTAGTATAGCACTCTTGATATTCCAACGTCTGTAATTAAATCTATTCATATGGTTTTTAAGAGGAATCTGTTCTGTTTGTACTGAGCAATGTGATTGTTGTAATTGAAAGGGAGATGCTTTACTGACTTCCAGTGAAACTCCTCTATTAATACATCCCACTCGTTGCAGAAAATTACGGGGCTTAGATGTCTCAGGATCAAGGAGAAGTTTATTGGCAGCCAGGTTCAGAAAAGCTAGTCAAAAGCTACCATGTAACTTCTGAATAACTCTTCTTATAGAAGCATGCATTCTTATACTTTCTTAAAAGCAGCACAACATAGAAACACTTAACCCATTTCTTATTGGTTATCTTGAGGAGAGAAGCCTTACTTCTTACTTCCCCTTTTGTCTTGGGGCACAGGTAATGGCTACGTGGCTTTGTAAGAACTTTAGCTGAACTCTGTGGTTTGGGGCTTTTGAAATTTTCTGTTGTTTTTTTTTGTTCGCATATTTTTATTTCCATTTTCATAACATACAATCACATGTATACTATACATAGCCAGTATCATATAGTATTAAATAATGATTACATCAGTTCCTCTTGTCCTCAACGCCCCAAACAAATTAACATCCCTTATTAGCTCTTCTACTCTCCATACACCTCTTTCTTCTACCTCTCTCTTACTTCCTATCTTCCCTCCATCTTCCTTTCCTACTCCACTTCCCCTTCCTTTCTACTTCTCCTCTCTCTACATTCCACTCCTCCTTATCCTCATCCTCCTCATCTTCCCCCCTTACCCTCTCTCCTATCCCTCTCTTCCCACCTTTCTTCTCCCTTCTGCTTCCCAGTCTTCCTCTCATTAGTGTATTTCCGCTTCCATACTATTCTACTTCCCCTTCCTTTCTCCTTCTACTCTCTCCCCTTACCACTCCTCCTTATACACCTCATCTTCCCCCTTCACCCTCTCTCCTATCCCTCTCTTCCTATCTTTCTTCTCTCCTCTACTTCCCACTCTTCCTCTAATTCACTTGGTCTGTTTCAGCATCTGAGCAAAATTCCTTTTGTGTTGAAGGTATTTATAATTCCATTTCAATATACATAAAAAAGAAAAAATAGCAGTATACATGTACAATCATCCAACATCCTCCTCCAACTTAGTAAACTCCACTCCCTCCCCTCCTCCCCCTTCCCCCAACCTTCCCCCACCCTGACTTCCCAGAACCAATACAAGGTATAAATCTTTAACAAAAACAGTTTAAGATATACTTAAGAGAAAACGTAGAAAGTTAATAACATCTTTGAATTGATCTTAGCTCCTCCTTGCTAGGCTAACTATAAACAATTTGTATTGTTTCTGATCTTAGTCATAAACTATCTGAAATTTCCTAGACCCATATTTATTTTTAATATAGTCAATCTATTTTTCCCAGTCTCGTTTATATCTTCATTTGAATTATCCTTGAGATATGCAACTATTTTAGCCATCTCTGCTAAGTTTGTGATATTCAATATCCATTCCTAGATAGTAAACAAATCTTCCTTCTTCCAGTATTGCGCCACCAACAATCTAGCTGCAGTTATCAAATGCAAAGTCAGGTTAATCTCTACTGCTGTACAGTCAGTGATTATACATAACAGAGAATAGGTGGGGGTTTTTTTTTGAGAGAGCATTTTACATAATCCATCATGTTTTTGTCCAGAATACCTTAACCTTTTTATAAATCTACCATGTAATTAATATTAATATTTTTTCCCAACCCGTAGCAAGCCATTCCCCAGAACATGACCTTCAAAGTTCTCAACCACCTCTTTATTATACAGCAAACAAGCAGCCATATACCAGATCAAACCCTTCAATACTGAGCACTCCATTTCCTGCTAAATTAATCCATTTGCTTAACATTCCATATTAGAGATTTAGTTACCATCATTAGCTCCCTGAAACTTTTTAATAGCCATCTGAATCTCTTGATATTTAATCTTTGGCCTAGCTCCTCCCACTGTTTCTGATGTAACACCTGTATGCTCCTGAACAGTGGCTTGTGTACGTTGCTTTCTTAATTCCTGTTCCATTTGTCTGGTAACCACGCGGTCTTGTCTTTGTTCTTTAGCTTCTTGTACCTCTGAAAGAACAAGTTGATCCCCCCCTTGTTAAAACTTGAGTGGCTTGCTTTCCATCATATCCTTCTTGTTCTCTTTGTCTAGATCTAGAGGAAGAGGGTTGTCCACCCTTCAGTACGTTAGTGCAGAAATCTTGAGCTTTCCATACTGTATTGAGGTGATGTCTTTTTCCAAGATAGCTGAATGCGATGCCGGTTGGTGCATCCCATCTAAACTGTATCTGGTGATTTTTGAGCTCTTCCACTAGAAAGGCATAGTCTTTCCTAGATCTCAGCATTTTAGGTGGTATCTCCTTCAAGACAGACAACTCCCGACCCCGGATTTGAAGCTTATTTTTGTAGGATTCCTGTAATATCATATTTCTCAGTGGCGAAGTAGACCACTATATCTCTTGGTAATTGTTTTTGTTTTGCCAGTGAGGAATTAACGCGATAAACCTTTTCGATTTGCCAGTCAAGATTCCCTCCTGACCTTCCCGCCATCAGGTCGAAGGCTTCAGAGAGAGTCTATTTCAGGTTCTCTTGTGTATTTTCAGGGAGGCCCCTTATCCTTAAAGCCAATTCCATTTGCCTATACTGTAGCATTATGATTTCATTGTCTGCATCACTAACCTTTTGCTGGACCGCCTCCAATTTCGTTGCCAAGTTCATATTAGCATCACTAAGTTCTTCTAACTTTTCTTCAAGGGCCTGTACGTAACCAACTATTAAATTCAGAGCCTTCACCAAGTCCCCTCTAATCATTTGGTTACATGTCATAAGTTTTTCAGACATCTGTTTGTTAGAAGCAGCTATCTCTTCCTTAAATTTTATTTCCATTGTAACAGCATGATTTTTTTAACGCATCGATTAATTCCTTCTGCAGAATTTCCCTTGTCAGGGGGTCGCCTGCAGATGTAGAAGGGAGTGATGATTGTATTTTAGCAGAAGGCGCTGGTGAAATTCCAGCACTTTTCAATGCGGGGGGAGGAGGGGGGAATTTTTGCTTAGAAGCCATCTCAAACTTAATCTTCTTTAGTCAGTTAAAAAGTCCAGGCAGTCCAATTATACAGCAATTGCTGTTTGTTTTGATAATAAATCTCTTCTTGATAGTAAATCACTTTTAGGCTTCACAAAAGCTCTACCCGATGCATGCCCCTCCTACACAGCTTGACCCCATTTTTATAGAGCTTTCAGGAAGTAATTAGCAGAAGGAATTCTTGACAATGGAGCTAAGGATTTATACATACAATTAAGAAGTTCACAAGTATTGGTTCAGCTCGGCTTGAGGTTCATAATAAATCATTGTGCTGAGGATGAGCGAAAACCTTCGTTCTGCAACAAAAGGCAGAATAAATCCTGGCACGGAGCTGCCATGCTACTGCCGGTGCTTTCCCACTCTCCTCCCAGAGTTTATGCTGAAAGAGCTAGTTGGAAAACTTCCGATGCATAGCTGCTCATCTCTCTCTTCTAAGCCCGAAGGGAAGATAGATAAACTGCTAAACAGCTTGATAGATTGCTGTTTAGACAGATTAACGATGCCAAGATTCCAGAGCTGTTAGAGATAACAACCCTCTGTCAGGCCCCGCCCACTGGAAGTCGTCGACATTTGTTTTTGTACACGTCATAAAAGCAGGTCTTTATAACTTCTTTTTGCCACGTCTCACTTTTATATTTTAATTCACATTTTATCCTGCTTTATCCCCCCCTTCTAGACTCTATTTTAGCTACAATTGAGTCTAGCCTATTACAGTTTTTGATCAGCAACGCAAGCATACAGAATTACTGACTGTGCAGTCAGTAATTATACCTAACAAAAATAGCTGAGGAGTAAACTTTATCCTTTTTTAAAGAATATTTTGTATAATCCACCATATTTTTATCCAAAATGCCTTAACCTTTTGGCAAGTCCACCATATATGGACGTATGTAGCATCAAGAGAACCACACCTCCAACATTTGGGTTGTAAATTCGGATACATAGAAGCCAACTTTTTAGGATCTAAATGCCATCTATAGAACATCTTGTAAAAATTTTCTCTCAGGTTTTGGGCTTGTGTAAATTTCACATTTCTTACCCAAATTCTTCCCATGTATCCAACATTATTGGTTCTTCAATATTTTGAGCCCACTTTATCATACAATCTTTAACTAATTCTGTTTCGGAATCCATCTGTACTAATACATTGTATAGCCTCTTTATATGCATTAAACTTTGATCTCTTATTTGTTTAAATAGATTATCCTCAACTTGGATAAAACCAATTTTTTGATCTATTTTCCACCTGGCCTGTAACTGCCCATACTGGAACCATGTTTGAATTACCTTTTCCTCTTTTAATACATCTAAGGGTTTTAGGGGTATCCTTTCCAGGATAAGAAGCTGTCTGTAAGTAATTCTATCCTGTTTTTGTGCTATGTTCATATTTTCTATTGCATGTCTAGGAATTGCCCACATGGGTATCTTGTCATTTAATTTGCATTGATATTTTTTCCAAACCCGCAATAAAGCATTCCTTAAAATATGACTTTTAAAATTTTTGTCCACTATTTTGTTATATAACAGGTAAGCATGCCAGCCATATACCAAGTCATGTCCCTCAATATTAAGTATCCTATCATTAGTTAAATCGATCCAATCACTGATTACAGATAATGCTACTGCATCATAATATAGTTTTAGATTGGGTAATTTCAAACCTCCCCTCTCATGTACATCTTGCATTATTTTTAACTTTACTCTCGGCTTCTTTCCTGCCCATACAAATTTATTAATACCCTTCTGCCATTCTAAAAGATTCGCATCTTTTTTAAGTATAGGTAACATTTGGAAAAGAAATACAAATTTGGGTAAGATATTCATTTTCACTGCTGCTATTCTTCCCAACAAAGATAACTGCAACTTATCCCATTTTTCATCTCTCTCTGTATACTATGCCAAAGTGGCTCATAATTATACTTATATAATTTCCCATTTGAGGTTAAGATATTAACTCCCAGATATTTCACCTTTTTGACTATTTCGCATCCTAACATTCCTCCTAGTTCTTCCTTTTGTTTAGTATTCATATTTATAGCTAGTATTTTTGTTTTCCCTAAATTTATTTTAAAGCCAGACACTTGACCATATTGATTAATCATATTCATTAAGATCATACTAGATTCCTGCAGTTGATCCAATATTATAACCAAATCATCCGCAAAAGTACGGACTCTGTATTCTTGCTGCCTAATCTTAATTCCTTTTAGACCGTCCAAGCCCGTATTTTGTTCAGCAATACTTCCAAAGTTATAATAAACAATAATGGGGATAAGGGACAACCCTGTCTTGTACCTTTTCCAATTTGAAAAGAATCTGTTAAACTTCCATTGACTATAATTTGAGCCGTTTGCTGTTGATATATTGCTTTGATTGATTGTAAAAAACTTTCTCCTATTTGCATTTTTTGCAATGTTTTCAACAGGAATTGCCAGTTAACTCGATCAAAGGCTTTCTCAGCATCCAAAAATATGAACACAGCAGGAATTTGATTGTTCTTTCCCAAGTATTCTAGTGCATTAATAATTAGTCTTACGTTACTTTTCATTTGTCTCCCTTGAATGAAACCTGTTTGGTCACTGTGTATCAATTGTTGAATAACCAACATTAACCTATTTGCTAGTATTTTGGTAAAGATTTTATAATCTACATTAAGTAGTGAAATAGGTCTATAGTTTTTTGGTTGAGTAATATCTTGATCTTCTTTGGGTATCAGGGATATAAAAGCTGTCTTCCAAGATGGGGGCACCTTACTTTCCGTTTGTATCTTATTAAATAATTTTTTAAGAGGTTCTACCATTTCTAACTGTAGATTTTTATAGTAAGCCGCTGTCAGGCCATCTGTGCCTGGTGCCTTCCCTGCCTTTAACTGCTTAATTATCTGTAGAATTTCCCCCGAAGTTATTGGTTGATTCAATTTTTGCCTGTGCTCTTCTTTATCTATGGGTATTTTCTCTTTATCTAACTATCTTTCTAAATCTAGGCCATTAATTTTATCACCCTTATACAGCTCTGTAAAAAATTCCCAGAAGGCCTTTTGAATCTCATCCTGTTGGAACACTTCCTTACCTCTATAGATAAGTTTAGTTATGTTTCGAGAGTTTTGTTTTTTCCTAATCTGATATGCTAACCATCTGCCAGGTTTATTTGCATTGCAGAAGGTATTGTGTTTTGTGTATGACAAACTAGTTGATCAGAAATCAACATGTTAAATTGGGCCTTTAATATAATAATTGCTTCCTTAATCTTTGTGTCACCTGGGTTTAAAGTTAACTCCAGCTCTTTCTTCCTAATTTCATCTTCCAATTCTGTTCGTTTTACCCATTGTTTATGTCTATGTGATCTATTTATATTTATCAAAACTCCTCTCATATACGCTTTACTTGCATCCCATACAATTTCCATAGGTGTACCCTTATTCATATTAAAAACAAAGTATTCTGTTAACAATTTTTTACAATCATTAATATACTTTTCATATCTGAATAAATTTTCATTCAATCTCCATGACCTTCTTGCTTGTGCCACCCCTCCCAACTCCATCCAAACTGGGTTATGATCTGAAAAAACTCTAGCCGAAATCTTTGCCTTCTTCACCCCGGAAAGCAAATCATTAGTAGTTAATATAAAATCAATCCTAAAAAAAGATTGATACCTATCAGAAAAGAAGGTAAAGTCATATTCTTCTGCATTTCTTTCTCGCCAAATATCTCTCAATTCAAAGTCATCCATCATATCGAAAAAGGATTTAGGTAGTTTTGCTCGCATCTGAGTGTTTGGGCGGGAAACCTTCTTGTCTTTCTTAATATCTATAACACCATTCCAATCACCCAGTAGTATACAAGACCTATAATCCCACTGTACTAATTTAGCATGAAGATTTCTATAGAATCCATCTTGTTGTTGATTAGGAGCATATTTTCCCAGTATCAATGTCTTTTTCCCTTCCAAAACCAGATCTAATGCGATGTATCTTCCATGGGGGTCTGCTTCGATTAGTTCAGCTTTCATGTCTTTTCTTAAGTATATAACTATACCATTTTTCTTTTCCATAGCAGAAGCTATAAAATGTTGGCCAAGTCTTGTATTAATCACATATTTTTGATCGGTTGATTTAATATGAGTTTCTTGCAAACAAATTATATCATTCTTGAACTGTTTAAGATAGTGAAATATTTTCTTTCTCTTCTGTGGAGAGTTCAATCCATTGACATTCCATGTTAGAAGCTTAATTGTCATCTTTGGTTTCCTGAAACTTTTTTAGAGCCTTCTGGACAGCCTGTTTAACCTTTGGCCTGGCTCCTCCCACTGCTTCTAGACTGGTTACTGTAGCTTCTTGACTGATAGCAGGTGACTGTTGGAGTTCTTGCATTTTGGATTGTTGCTCCATTCGTCTGGTAATTATACGGTTTGGTCTTTGTTCCATAGCTCCTTATGCTTCTAGGAGAGAGAGATGATCCATCTTATCTGGTAATTGTGTGGTTTGCTGTCTATCTTGTCCTTCTTGTGCTCTTTCTCTAGGTCCAGATGGTGTGGAATGTCCAGCCTTCAAAATATTATGGTAAAAATCTTGAGCTTTCCATACTGAGTTGAGACGGTATCTTTGCTTCTCAAATGTGAGTACTAGGCCAAATGGTGCGTCCCATCTGAACAGTATCTGGCGATTTCTAAGCTCTTCAACTAAAAAAGCGTAGTCTTTCCTGGATCTTAACATTTGAGGTGGTTTCTCTTTCAAAACAGTCAATTCCTGACCCCCAATTTGAAGGTTAGTTTTATAGGACTCTTGTAATATCGTATTTCTAATCTCTCTTGTGGTAAAATATATAACAATGTCCCGTGGGAGCTGCTTCTGCTTTGCCAGCCAAGAATTAACACGATAAACTTTATCAATTTGCCAGTCAAAATTACCCCTTGGTCTTCCCAACAGGCTGTCAAACGCTTCTGAAAAAATCTGTTTCAAGTTTTCCTCCTTGTCTTCACGCAAGCCCCTTACTCTTAATGCCAGTTCCATTTGTCTGTACTATATCATAATAATTTCTTTTTCAGCATTTTCAACTTTTTGTTGCACCACCTCTGTTTTCGATGTCAAATTAATATTAGTGTCGTTAAGATCATCTAGTCTATCTTCAATTCCGGAAACATGTTCTGTCAATACATTTACAATCCCCAACATATCATCTCTGATTTTGGAAACCCGGGTCTCAAGTTTATCACACAACTCCTTATGCACCACGGATATCTCTTCTTTGAGCCCTTCTTTGAGTTCTTTAAATTTGGCTTCCACCTTAATTGTCTGAGTGTTAAAAGACTCAGTCATTTTATCAGTCAGTTCTTTCAGGAAGAATTCTTTCATTAGTGGGTCACCTATAGGGGGCATAAGAAGCAGAGGCTGCAGCTTTGTGCCAAGTGTGGGCAATGTGCCAGAGCTTCTAGGAGCCGAGGAGGGCATCTTTAAAGTAAGATTTGGCTTAGAGCCCATTCCAAGTTTTATTTTCAACCAATTAGTAAAACTCTGCTGGCCAGTTATACAGCTGTGGAACGAGATGATAAATCACTCCTTTCCTTTGAAGTTTTAAAATTCCGTAGGGCTTTACGAAGAGTTTCAAAAGATAAACATTGTTACGAAGCAGTTCAGTGAGCTCGTCGCCATTTTAAGTGTCTCTTTAATAGCTAAGTTATTGGAAGAAAGTCTTGTAAAAATGGAGCTAAGATTTAAACAAACAATTAAGGGCTCCCGCATACCAGTCCTGCTCGCCTTGAAATCAATAAATCAAGTTTTGTTCTGAAGAAGAGAGAGCTTGCTTCATCTGCAAATGCAGCTGGAATTCCCCGGCATGGAGACAGTTCTGCCCTCAGCTGGCCCTCCTCCCCTCGCAGACACACAAACTGTGAGGATCAGATGGCACTTTGCTCAGCAGAAACCGCTCACCTCATCTTCTTTGCCTGAAGAATAAGGTAAACAAACTGCCAGACGTCCGATAGATGATCTCCCCCCCTCCTTTTCACATTGTTACACATTACGACTGCGCAATTTTTAACTGGTATGGTGAGTGTATGGGATTTGCTTGTGATTGAATGAATGGCCCACTTTTTATTATTCCATTATTATTGTATTTTATGTGTTTTAACTATCATGTGGGGATTGTCTGAGTGTACAAATGAGTGTGTTTGATTCGGAGGGCCTGCCGGGGAACGCGGGAGCCATAGGGGTGGTTGAGGGAACCACGGACACGGGAGTGGGCCGGGGCATCACGGTCGTAACAGGGAGGGGCAGATATGGCGGGGACTTTAGGGCTGGCCATTACCGGGGAAGGAGGGCTCGCTATGTCACAGAGATCCCTCCTTCCAGCCCTATGAGTCCCACTCCAAGGCCAGATGGCGCGAGTAATCAGGACCCTGGTCTCAGGCTGTTGTCGCTAAATGCCAGGTCTGTAGTTCACAAGGCTCCCCTCGTCCGGGACTTAATTTTAGACGAGAGGGCAGACCTGGCATGTATTACTGAAACCTGGCTGGGCCCGGAGGGAGGAGTCCCCCTCGTAGAGATGTGCCCAGAAGGTTTTCAGGTGCTCCATCAGCCGAGAGCCCAGGGAAGGGGTGGAGGTGTGGCTATTGTTATCCGAGAGTCTCTAGTACCTCGTAGGATCCCTGCTCCGGAGCTTGTCGGGTGTGAGTCCCTGCTGGTGAAATTGGACCTCAAGGGTCAAGTGGGTTTGCTGTTAATGTACCTGCCTCCCAACAGCGTTGTAGCAGCCCTCCTCTTGCTCCTCGAGTCAGTAGCCGAGCTGGCAGTTGAGTTCCCCAGGCTTATGGTTCTGGGGGACTTCAATTTGCCTACGCTCGGTGAACACTCTGATGGAGCGCAGGAGTTCATGGCTTCCATGACAACCATGGGCTTGACCCAGGTAATTCGGGGCCCAACCCATTCAGCGGGTCACACGTTCGACCTTGTATTTCTCTCGGAGCAGTGGACTTGTGATCTTGGTCTGAGGGGCAGTGAGATCATACCCCTGTCGTGGTCAGACCATTGCCTACTGAGGCTTGACTTTCGGAGGCCAAACCTCCACTGTAGGGAGGAGGAACCGACCAGGTGGTTCCGCCCCAGGCGACTTATGGACCCCTTGAGGTTCCAGACGGAGCTTGGGGTTATTCCTGATACTCTCGCCCAAAGTCCGGTGGAGACTCTGGTTGCTGCCTGGAACTCGGCAGCAACGGAGTCCCTTGACCGGATTGCGCCACTACGGCCGCTCCGAGGCTGTGGATCCAGGAGCCCCCCTTGGTTCACCGAGGAACTCCGGGAGAGGAACCGCCGGAAGAGACGCCTAGAGCACTTGTGGAGATCCAACAAATCCGAATCGAGCTGAGCACTTCTAACATCGTGCATCAAGGACTACATCAGGGCAATTAGGACAGCAAAAAGAACTTATATTGCCACCTTGATCGCCTCCACTGAGTCGCGCCCAGCTGCCCTGTTTAGGATAACCCGTTCCCTCCTAAATAGGAGGGATACAGGGGATCTCCTGCAGGGTAGGGCTGAGGATTACATCCAGTTTCTAGCGGACAAAGTTGCTCGGTTTCAGTCGGAGTTGGACTCCGATTCTGCAGATCCAGCCGAGGCACAAGGGGATAATCTGGTAGACCATCGCTGGGTTGAGTTTCAGGATGTTGCCCCTGGGGACGTGGACAAGGCCATGAGAGCTGTGAGTGCCTCCACATGTGTACTGGACCCGTGCCCCTCCTGGCTGGTTGCTAACAGCAAGGAGGTGACACGGGGCTGGATCCAGGCGGTTGTTACCGCCTCCCTTCGGGAGAGGGTCTTTCCCCCCGCACTTAAAGCGGCGGTGGTGAGACCCCTCCTGAAGAAACCATCTCTGGATCCAGCCGTTCTTAACAATTACCGTCCAGTCTCCAACCTCCCCTTTGTGGGGAAGGTTGTTGAGAAGGTGGTGGCCTTTCAGCTCCAGCGGTCCTTGGAGGAAGCTAGCTATCTTGACCCATTCCAGTCCGGCTTCAGGCCTGGCTACAGCACAGAAACCGCTTTGGTTGCATTGACCGATGACCTCTGGAGAGCCAGGGATGGAGGCTATGACTCCAATCTACGAGCTGATGCTGATCCACTCGGCCTTCTCACAACCCCTGGCTGCTGCAGCTGTCCCGCAGCATCAATCCACAGTCCCGGGCTGAACGGAACAGGGACACCCAAGCTGCTGGCGGCAGTGGCGGCCACCTGAGTGGCCATGATCCCCCTCCCCAGCCAGCCAGCCCACCAAGCCCATTCCTCCCCTGGCACGGCAAGTACCAGCGGGCTGCACGCAGGTGCGAGAGGCCTGGCAAAAGAAAGAAAGCACCAGCCCTCCAGCAGAGGCAGGTAAAAGACCCGCCTCTGCTGGTGGGCTGCCCCTCTCTTCTCAAATAAGCTGCCCTCCCTGCCTCTCCCCCTTTCCTCTCTTCTCAAACAAACTCTCTCTCAAATTGAGAGTTTGTTTGAGTGAAGTAAAGAAACAAACAAACACACACATACACACACAAATTACTTACAATAAAAAATTACTTACAAATTACAATAATTTTGAATTCCTCCCCCCTCCCTCTGACCCACATACCTTTTCCAGCTGTGTCACAGAGGATTTCAACTCTGCTCTTGTCTGCCATGATGAAAATGTAAAAAGGAAAAGGCAAGAGCTGCTGAAGCCAGGCTGGGTTATCTGCTGCCAGAGTCCCCAATGGTTGACTCTGCTTAAATGTTTTTAAAAAGCCTCTAAAAAAGTGCCCTCTGCAGGAGGAGGCGAGAGAACCATGTGCCTTATCTACATAAGGAATTTTTCACCTTTTAACCCTTGCTTAACTCTGCTCAAGTGATCATAAAGATAGACTAAAAAAGGCACATGGTTCTCTCGCCTCCTCCTGCAGTTAAGCACTAAGCAGAGTCATCCACTGTGACTCTGGCAGCAACTACCTCAGCCTTTTAAATTTTCTTTTCATGATGACAGTGGTGAGGCCCTGCCTCCTGCCTCCCCTGCCTGCACATCCTTGCTCTTGAACATATTTTATTATGATCTATTGTCAATTTTATACATAATCAAAACAATTTAATGTTGTCTCTGATCTTTTCCTGCTCATCATATCCACATTTCTCTCTTTCTCTCTGTGTCAGCGTTCCAAATACCATGCAGAATTAAATCAGAGTTGAAGGCAAAACTATGCTTAAAGTTCCAATTTAATAAGACAGGCATGTTGGCATCGTGCTGTGGGATTCCAACTCTGGAAGGTACATCAGAATCCCACCCAGTTAAAAGTTCCCCACAACCACAGTCCATCACATGGTCCAATCTTCTTCTTCCATGCTGGCGTCTATGCCTAACTGCTTCCGGTCAGGTGTGAAAGTGTGGAGACAAAGGAAGACCTTGACTTCTAGTAAAGAATGAAAATAATACATTCTAAAATCCTACTCCTTCTATTCCCACCTCCCATCGACTACACTTAAAGAAACAGCATAATGAAATAAAGAGAAAGTGTGGCAGGCCAAAATTCTAAAAGGAATATAATTGCAGGCCTGACAGGCGGCCTTTCCTCAGAAGAAAAACATATCCTGAAAAGAGAATAACATAAAAGTTAACATATAAAAAAAATTAACCACCTACTTCCACCCCTAGGGAACCCTTTGGCTTATCAGAAAACATCTCGTGGAATTGTTCTAATAACTTTTCCACTTTTAAGTTCCAGCTTTTCACCCAAATGGCTTCAGACAAAGGGTAACCCTGCCATTGCACTAAATACTGCAAGTGACCCCTATTCAACCTAGAGTCTACAATCTTTTCAACCTCAGGTTGTGTTTCCCCTTCTATCTCTAAAGGAGGAGAGAAAGTTTGGGTGGATACTCTTATGCTAGACCCATTTACTGGTTTCAACAAGCTACAATGAAATTCTGGGCCAAATTGCCCTAGACTTCTGGGTAGACTGAGGTGAACTGTAAATGGGTTAACTATCTTCACTATAGGGAATGGACCTAGAAATTTTGGACCAAATTCCTTGCTAGGCATTCCTAATCTTAAGTATTTGGTAGACACAAAAACTTTGTCCCCCACATGAAAGGGGTACTGGAGCGAGCGGTGTTTCCCAGCTTGCTTCTGGTAGGCTTCTGCTGCATCTGCTAGACCCTTCTTCGTATTCTCCCAACCTTTCTTTAGCATGTCCATCCATTCATTCAAAGACATGGAGGATGGAGGTTCTCTAGGCAGCTCAGGCATGGGAACAAATTCCATGCCACTGGTAATCTGGAAAGGAGTAAATCCAGTGCTGCTGTGAACCACATTGTTGTACGCCACTTCGGCGAAGGGTAGCAAGTCTGACCAGTTGTCTTGCTGATAGTCCACAAAACACTGGATGTATTGTTCAATTACCGCATTGGCTCTCTCTGCTGTGCAGTTCATGCTGGGATGAACCTCAGAGCTCAGTTCTTGTGTGGACCCAATAGATCTCAGGACCTGGCTCCAGAACTTAGCTGTGAACTTAGCTGTGTCTTTAATAAGATAGGCATGTTGGCATCGTGCTGTGGGATTCCAACTCTGGAAGTTACATCAGAATCCCACCCAGTTAAAAGTTCCCCACAACCACAGTCCATCCCATGGTCCAATCTTCTTCTTCCATGCTGGCATCTATGCCCAACTGCTTCCAGTCAGGTGTGAAAGTGCGGAGACAAAGGATGACCTTGACTTCTAGTAAAGAATGAAAATAATACATTCCAAAATCCCACTCCTTCTATTCCCCCTCCCATCGACTACACTTAAAGAAACAGCATAATGAAATAAGAGAAAGTGTGGCATGCCAAAATTCTAAAAGGAATATAATTGCAGGCCTGACACTGTGCATATAATTATGTATAATCATGCATACCATAAGCATTGCTCAGATTTCAGAAATAACTTTAATAAAGTTTTCTTCAAAGAACATGTGGAGGTGACTCTAGCTTCCTATTTTGGTGGCATTTCTTACATATTTGGAGTGCTATGATAGAAATCAAGATAGTTAGTACCTCATGAAAAGTAAACTTACAGAAAAAGTCTTATGAGATATTGTCGGTTTATTTCTCATCTTGAGTTCTGGATCCCATACAAACCTATTCCTATATCCAATAATGATTTCTGGAATTAAAATCCATCAATCCAGAGATTGAACAAACTTTTGCTCTTCCAAATATTCTGGTGGTACATACATACATACATACATACATACATACATACATACATACATAGAATACATACATACATGAAATGTAAATCTTGAATCAAGGTAGTGTTCGACTTACAACAGTTCATTTAGTGACCATTAAAATTTACAATAGCACTAAAAAAAGTGATTTATGACCATATTTCACATTTATCTGTTGCAGCATCCCCATGATTACATGATCAAAATTCAGATGCCTGTTAATTGACTCATATTTATGATATTTGCAGTGTCCCAGGGTCATGCGATTATTTTTCATGACCTTTGATAAGCAAAGTCAATGTGGAAGCCAGATTCATTAAACAACCATGTTAACAACTCAGTGACTTAACAACTGCAGTCAGTCGCTTAACAACTGTGACAAGATAGATTGTAAAGTGGAGCAAAACTCTTTTAACAAATGTCTCACTTAGCAACAGACGTTTTGGGATCAATTGTGGTTGTAAGTTGAGAACTACCTATAATATAATTTCTATCAAGTTCACCCAAGAGTTTGAAGTTTTATTGGACAATGCTGTTGTAAAATTCAAATGAAAGATATCCTACCGATACAAATGTATAAAAGCAATATGGTGAACTTAATAGAAGACTTAGAAAAGTGAATTACAAATACAAATTTTCCTTGGGAAGGAACAAGATTGTTCTGAAACTAAGAACAATTTGGTTTGCCATTAAGCCAGCTTCCATAATTCAAGTTGGGGTGTTTCAGTTTTTATGACTGAAAAGAGTTTCAAGCGTGGCGAATGAATATTCTTTTTCAATGAATATAATTTCCTCCCTACAGTATACATGCAAATATTACTTGCAGGCTACAGTTTGGGCTGATTTACTAGTACACAGGTAGAAAACTTTTTGGGTTTGGCAAGTCTACAAATAGATTATCTCAAACATTTTTCATATTTCCATTTTGTCACTAATCCAAACTTCTTCTCCCCTCCCTTATGGTACTATTATAGCTTTGGCTACAATAATCAAAGTGACAGGGGAAGAAGTTGTTCTTTTATTTCTACAACTCTCTGTAAGTCTATAGGAAATTTATAACAAGAAAAATCTATAATATAGCTTTATGTACCTACATTGCAACTTTAAAAAAAGAAAAGAAAAGGAAGGAAGCTTTATGTTATTGTTGGCAAAATTAAAGAGTCTGAAAAAGCAAGAGAAACATGTTTTGTCTCATCTGATCAAAAATCCTCATCCTCTTATACTGGGAGATGTAAGGCTTGAATGGAACACAAATTTTTAGGTATCAGAATAGTTCATTAACGAGCCATAATTTAACCAACTGCAAGATAATTAAAAAAGAAAAACTGCAACTTTCAACCAATGTAGAATATAGCAGCCCAGTAGTCTAAATCAAAAAGGCACCCACAAAGACAGTGACCTGCTATTTATATAAATAAAAATGTAACGGTTGTTTGTTCAAAATCACTAATCTCCAAAAGTTCTTCACCAATTGCTTTGAAATTTTGACACAACATTGCATTCGAATATACGAATGTTTTTATATACGTATATTATATAGATGTCACATCTGACAGGTAAAAACATGATTTTTTGTAAAAACATGCTTTTTTGAAAACCAACGCCATCTGGTGGACGTAAAAGCGACACACGCTATACTAAATATTTCATGATTCCATTTCAATGTTTCCGATTGCATTGTTATATTGAATTTTCATAGATTTCGATTTATTTTCATTTTGATTTAATTATTTCTTGTGACATTGGAATTGAGCTGTGTCATTTACCATAGCGTTCATTTAGTGAGTATAGTATATTCAGAATAGTTCGGCCTCTCTCCAGCTTCGTCCCAACAGTCCCTTTATATGTGTGGCTGGGCTGCGGCCGTACCCTTTCCCCTTTCCGTCCCTCCTCTGACAAGCTTTGGCCATTTCCGCCAAGAGGAGCCTTCGGCCTCCCCCTCCCCTCCACTCCTGCCGGGCCTTTGCTGTCTGTGGCGGGGCACCACCTGCGCCATCCCTCAGCCACCTTCCCCTGCCCTTAATCCGGCCTACCCCCGGCCAGCCCAGCGGAGCTCCAGAGGAGGCGGAGCGTCTCCTCAGCCCAGCCGGCTGTGCACGCTCTCAACCCCCCCTTCACAGTGAACCAACTACAGCCTCGCCAAAGCGGCTCTGACGGGCCGGCGGCAGCGGTGTCAGCCTGAGGTGCAGAGGGGATGGGGCAGCTCCTGGGTGCCCCATGAGGCGGCACACCGAGGACTTCTCCTCCTCCAAGATCCTGGACGTCTCACTCTCCTGGGCCACCAACTTGGGGGACACCAAGCGCAGCTCCTCCGAGGAGATGCTCAACAACTTCCACGAGGCCAACAGCCCTGGCGCCGTCTCCCCGAACCAGCCTCGGCTGGCCCAGCAGCCCCTAGTCCTGACCAATGTCAGCTCCCACCTGCCACCCCACTACACCCAGACTGGGCCACAGCAACGCGTGGCCTGGTAAGCTAGTATGGAAATAAAACTAGAGAACATCCACTTTGATGGATTTAACAGGGCTCAGATCAGAAAATACCGGTGTTGAATTAAAGCACTCAGTAAATGGCAAATGTCCTATTTTAGGAAGAGCTAAGCAGAAAATGTGGATTTGTCTTTTAAAAAGATCCCATAACTCCCTAATTATTAAAAACCTCATTTACATATACTCTTCATTTGGAAAAAAATATTTCAGTTTTGTTATTCTTTTTATTGCTTCTTGGTTTTATTTATCTTTTACTCTGCTGTTAGCTATGAAGCTAAAATTTGTGTTAATTTGGGCAGCTATCTCATGCAAATGCCATTTTAATTTTTCAGAATGCTGAAATTGTTTCTGCGAGAGACTATACACACAGCAGAGTGGAAATAACCCTGCTCACTCTCTCTACCAAGGAAATTGAGAATATAGCAAAGTATACAACTGTCTGTTGCATTTATTGAACAGAATGACCTTCAATGAAAGATAGCTATATAAATCAAAATGGATATTATTGAATGAAAACTTAATTGTAACTCACATTTGGAATCAAAGTAAATAGCGTTGATTAACAATTTCTGCTTTTAATTGTTTTTTCCTTAATTTAGTGCCTTAATTTATTGCTGAGTATTGTATTATTCTCAGCAGAATATTGAATCCTACCTCTTAGCGACTATTTTAGCTTCAACCACTGTTGTTAGTTCCTCTAATCCCCATACTTTTTACATTAAACTATCTACTGTGGACCTTACATATTTCTTAAGAGAGGGGGCGTGCATAAGTGTACCTACCATCCCTTTCCTACTGTCCCCATTTTATGTGCTCATTTTATGTGTTTATGGCTATGTTTTGCTTATTTATATTCAATTATTTGTGCCATTTTTCATATGTCCATGTCTATGTCTATACTGATACTTGTTTCCTTGTACTTGTTGACAAATAAATAAAGAAAATAAATAGAATCCTAAATGCTTCTATCTGCCTGAAATTCTGCCTTATAACTTCTACTTTGTAAAACACTTTTAATATAAACTTACTAAAATTTCTTGAAAAGTGTTGTGCTGTCAATTAACTGCAATAGCTAATCAAGACAGTCCCCATAGTTGCTATAACAATGTAATTAGTCTATCTTCCCATGCAGATATACATTTCTAAATTAGGCTGCTGAAAGAGAAACGTAAACTGACTTTTGCCTAAGGGCAATATTAGTCAGATAAATTCTTATGCTGAAAATAAAGTCTACTAAGAAAGAAAAACCTCAACTCCATTTGAATAGAGATAAAGTACTTTTACTATATATGAATTGATAGCAGCGAAAAGGAAAGCAAGATCTGAGCCAAAAAGGCACGAACTAGTACATATCAAATGATTACCCAGTCCCCTCCCTCCAGTTACCCCAGCCCAGTGTCCAATCTGCAACTCCCTAAAGTGTCATATGGGGTGCATCTTCAAAAGGCCTCATTAGGTTGGTATGTGAGACGGTTGGCCTTGACCAAGTCCAAACATCAGCCATCAGCATGCACAGAGATGGTGAGAACAAAACTCCCTTCTACATAACTCCTCCAGTACAATTCCATTCCCCAATACCATGCTCCCACTCTCCCCGTTCCTATGGCAGCCGATAGCAAGCAGAGGCTGACAATTTCAGAATTGGTTATAGACCTATTCAGAACAAAGCAACAGAACAGAACAAAAGAACAGAGAATATAGATGCTGCCCTGTTTCTGCTTGTCTTTCGAAACTGAGTCCATCCAAATGCATTGAATTTATAAATTATGCATTAAGTTTATAAATTATGTGTTTACAAATTATGCATTGATTTCATTAATTATAAAATTCCCAATCAGTCAGTCTAAATATTTCTGGAGTACCCCAGGTTGTGGATTATTTGCCTATGTTGCCTAGATAATTGATAGACAAGCATTCTTAGAATATTTTCATATATATGTTATATAGGTGCATATGCATGTATAGAAAAAACAACATTTTCATTAAAAATTCATTTATTGTACAATTTTCATTTGGAAGAAACTGGTTTTTCAAAACTCAGTATGATACAGTATGCCTTTTAAAAATTCATTTTTGCTTTTTAAACCTCATGATTTTTTTAACTGATGAAGAACTGGAGCTTCAATAGCTCTAAATGTCATTTTGTTTTTGAAATATATCAACAAGGGCAGAAACAGATGATCAAAAACAAATATTTACACAAATAAGCCCTGGAATTTAATGCACATATCACTGAAGATGTGCTTATCAAACCTGCTGGAGTGAATGTGTGTGGAATTAGATTAATTAAACTTTTACTGGGAAAAAAATCCAGTCAAAACTTAGCATCAAACTATGAGTCAAACAGTAGGTATAGTAATTCACCAGGCTTTCTCACAAAATATGTCACCTGACTAAGGAAGAGTATACTGTTGAGAGGGGGAAGCCATATAAGCCATTTCAGCATCCCTTATTAGATGAAAAGCAATATAATAAGCATTTACATATAGCAGTTTGGATCATGCAGAGAAGAACCTGCATTTTGTAATCTTAAAACATCACACTGAACAATTAATTTACAATAAGTGTATTGACAAAATAAGGAGAGAACGAAGAATTAAGCTAGGATTAATGATTAGACTCTTATCATGTGATTACCTAAAACCTCTTACTCATTTGGAATGAATACTTTTCAGTCTTACAGTAAGAAACATGTCAGTTTGTCTTCACAATTTTCATATGAATTAATTAATTACTTCACAATTTTCATTTGAATTACTGTAGCATGTGATTCAGAAATGCCACAAAGACTGTGTAAGCCTTGTTTGTTATGTATAGAGTTTTTTGTTCTAAACTGAAAGATATGGCTTCTTGTTTGATTAATAAGCCAGTAGAGAAAGAGAATTTCTGGACCTACATATGTTGGATGTCTTTGGAATAAATATTTTTCACTCTCCAAAAATAACTGTTTTCCATTTTAAATTGAATGAAGAATAAAGGTAGCTTTTACATTTAACAATTATACTTCAGATTGCATCTAAGAAAATTGCTAGTATTCAATTTTTTAAAATAAGTCTTCGTAAACCCATTTTGATCTTGCACTTCTCAGTTAGCTATCATTAGGAAATCTGTTATAAGAAATGTGTAGCGCAGAATATTTCAAGTTTCCATCTGAAGCATACTAATATGTTATGTTAATTTAAATATACTATATAATATTTAATATTAATTTATGGACTTATACTTTGTAATTTATAGACATTTTGCAGTTTTAACCAATAATTGCCAAAATCATATTATTAGGATACTGAACTAGCATTCCTAGAAATATTTGGTTATATAAATTGGTGCTGGAAATAGTATGCTGTGATAGTTATGATATCTATTACTGATTTTATCATTATTAACTATAGCTTCATTAATACATTTTATAATATTGACAATCACAAATATTTCATTGTGTTATAATTCCTCAATTGTCAAGGTTAGAATCACTATCAGATGTCTTTGCTACTATTGCAGTATACTACATCCACACTCTGAGAGCTGAGGGCTTGTATTTCAGTCTGTTTCTACCATTCCCAATTGTTACTAGTTTTCACAAATAAGACTTCTTTCCATGAGTTTTTTTAAATCTTAGTGAATGTTACCTACTCCCACAGAAATCAATGTCAATGCTTTATTATGTCAGTGCTTTTATCTATATTGTGTGGAATGCTGAATACATTACCTAGGGATTGCTGCATTTCTAGGTAACCTAGATGACCTGTATTGATTTTTGTGTATGTGTGTTTTTGAATCATGGCTGACTTCAGACTAGTGTCCCTGCAGTTTTCTTGGTAGCATTTTTGTAAGTGTTTGTCATTGCCCCTTCTCTACCCCTTCCAAGGGTAGAGAGAATGACTGGCTCATGACTGGGTGTGACATTGTTTTGAAGCTTAAGTGCCATTTGTGGGATGATTTTTTAAGGGGTGATCATACAACATGCAGGGAGAGGGAAATTCTTAAATTTTAACTTCTCTACACAATTTTTCTGAATTTAAAATAATAAAATGAGTTATTGTTTCTTTAATATTTTGCTGCTGACCAAAACAGTAATAGCAAAATCACCCTTATATCATGACGCTTAATTTTTGTGCCTTCAAGTCAGTGTTGACTCCTAATAGCTGCCTGGACAAATTTTCTTGGCAAAATTTTCCAAAGTGTTTGCTGTTGCCTAATTCATAGGGCTAAGAGAGTGTGATGGCCCAAGGTCAACCACTGGCTTTGCAACTAACGTAGGACTAGAATTCAGTTTCTTGCTTTCTAACTGATGCTTTTGCCACTATACCAAACAGGGTCTCACTAACAATAACCCAATACAAATATATATGATGTTTCCCCAAATTTTGAAACCATTGTTAAGGAAAACATATTTCTTTAAACTCATATTTTTTAAATTTGTTGTTAAATGGAATTGTTAATTATATTCCCATTATTAGATTGGTAGTGCTTTTTATTTTTTACTTAAATAAAATAAATTGAATGGATTATACAAGGTGAATGGTGAATGGCAAATTAGATTCATTTGTATCAGTTTGCAAGAACAGGTAAAATGTCTTGAGAATCTGCACAGTATCTTGCACCCTAGAGTCAGGACACTAAGTGGAGTTTCTGGGAATTATTGGAATCAACATTTGATATTAAAGTAAACAAACAGCAATCTGTTGGGTCATCATTTCAGAGATGAAATGATCTGTAGCTGCATTTGTGTGTGCAGAGAGGGAAGCTGATGCTAGATATAGCTGGATGTGAGGCATTGTGGCTTCAGATGGAATGAGGCAAGACCAGTGCAGGAGCCCAACTAGTCAGTTGGTGTAAAGCTTGTTTGTTCCCTGTGATGAACTAAGGATAGGTGCATAAGTGCTGAATTGGCTGAGTTGCCCTATGTTAAATAAATAAGAAAACATTTCAGAAATATTTTCTTACTTAGAGATCATAGAATGACCAGAGGCAAAAAAAGCAGTGGGAGTAGGAAGATGGTGGGGAAATTGGATGTGCTTCAAAGAGCCTTGTAGGATGTGGATTATCAAGACCTTTTCGGTCAGGGTTCAGACTGGATATGGGATAGAAACAGTACTAGTCACACTTTTGGATCACCTCTGGTATGGATGGAACGAACATTGGTACTTACCTGAATGTCGATTCTAATGATGGGAGCTGGAGGTGCTACAACTGGGCAGTTATCAGTGTTGATTGGTCCATAGATTGAGAAAGTGTTGCAGCCACGCCTCTACTCCTTTTGCCCAGTTCCTCAAGGTTGCATGGAGTACAATGATCTGTAATAGAAATTCACAACAGGGGCACCCCCTCCAGGGACAGTGCACTACAACTAATTAGGGTGGGATGTAGCACATACTGCTTTCATCATTAGAATCAATGTTCAGGTAAGTACCAACGTTTGTTCTCCATGATAGGGAGCGGGAGGTGCTACAATTGGAACGTAACCAAGATACTGTCCATAGGGTGGGGAAGAAAGTTATGGATCTGTAGCGGCTGTAGAAGCCACTACCTGCTGCAACACTCTACATCCAAAGGATGTGTCAGATCCCTAAAAGTCAATTGGGAGGAGGGGAGCCTCGAAGTAAAATCACTAGCGTATCTGTAACAACTTTTGTTTTACAACTTTACAACTGGTTTCCTGTCACCAGAAGACTGAAGGTCCCAGGATCTCTGGGAGGATGTTTATGAGAGCCATGTGGGATAACTTACTTTAATGTCTAACTAAAGATAGCCATGGGAATGTGTGTTTTATTGACTCTCTCTCTCTTTTATTGAAGTGCATCCGGCGACTGCAGTTAGTCCAGAATGCAGCCGCGCGAGTGATAGTGGGCGCACCGCGGTTTGCCCACGTTACACCCATCCTCCGCGAGCTGCACTGGCTACCTGTCGGTCTCCGGGTGCGCTTCAGGGTACTGATGGCCACCTTTTTAAACAGAACTTTTTTATTTTTCTTTAAAAAAAAAAACACAAATATGTCATCATTTGTCAATCATTAAGACATTGAAGTACAATTTTTTTTTGTTGTGTGTACCCCTCCCTCCCTCCACCCCCCCACCCCCTCTCCTCCTTCCCCCCCCCCCGACTTCCCAGAACCCGTACACGGTATGGATTTTTAACTAACACAGTCTAAAATCTATTGAGAAAAAAGAAATAAAGAAATTAATGACATTCTAGATTGACCTTAGCTTCTTCTTACTGAACTGACTTTTAACAGTTTAAATCATTTCTGATCTTAAGCATAGGCTAACTGGAATTTCTTAGTCCCGTATTTATTTTGTATATAGTCAATCCATTTTTTCCAGTCTCGTTTATATATCTCATTTGAATGATCTTTGAGATATGCCGATATTTTAGCCATTTCGGCTAAGTTTGTTACTTTCAATGTCCATTCTTGGATTGTAGGCAAGTCTTCCTTCTTCCAATATTGCGCCACCAACAGTCTTGCTGCAGTTATCAGGTGCAGAATCAAATTGGTCTCTACCACTGTAAAGTCAGTACATATACCTAGTAAAAATAACTGAGGAATAAACTTTATCCTTCTTTTAAAAACATTTTGCATGACCCACCATATTTTTATCCAAAATGCCTTAACCTTTTGGCAGGTCCACCATATATGATAATATGTAGCGTCGAGAGAACCACACCTCCAACATTTAGGCTGTACATTCGGATACATAGAAGCCAACTTTTTAGGATCTAAATGCCATCTATAGAACATCTTGTAAAAATTTTCTCTCAGATTTTGAGCTTGTGTAAATTTCACATTTCTTACCCAGATTCTTTCCCATGTATCCAACATTATTGGTTCCTCAATATTTTGAGCCCATTTTATCATACAATCTTTAACTAATTCTGTTTCCGAATCCATCTGTATTAATACATTATATATCCTATTTATATGCATTAAGCTTTGATCTCTTATTTGTTTAAACAGATTATCCTCAACTTGGATAAAACCAATTTTTTCATCTATTTTCCACCTAGCCTGTAATTGCCCATACTGGAACCATGTTTGAACTACCTTCTCCTCTTTTAATACCTCTAAAGATTTTAATTGTAATACCCCCCTTTCCGAGGTAAGAAGCTGTCTGTAAGTAATTCTGTCCTGTTTTTGTGCTGTATTCATATTTTCAATTGCGTGTCTAGGAATTGCCCACATGGGTATCTTGTCATTTAATTTATATTGGTATTTCTTCCAAACCCGCAATAAAGCATTTCTTAAAATATGACTTTTAAAATTCTTATCCAATTTTTTGTTGAATAACAGGTAAGCATGCCAACCAAATACCAGATCGTGTCCCTCAATATTCAATATTCTATCATTGGTTAAATGAGTCCAATCACTAATTACAGATAATGCCACTGCATCATAATATAGTTTTAAATTAGGTAGTTTCAAACCTCCTCTCTCACGTACATCTTGCATTATTTTCATCTTTACACTCGGCTTATTTCCTGCCCACACAAATTTGTTGATACCCTTCTGCCATTCTAAAAGGTTCGCATCTTTTTTAAGTATAGGTAACATTTGGAAAAGAAATAAAAATTTTGGTAAAATGTTCATTTTCACTGCCGCTATCCTACCCAGCAAAGATAAGTGCAATTTCTCCCATTTTTTCATCTCTGTCTGTATGCTATGCCAAAGTGGTTCATAATTATGCTTATATAATTTCCCATTTGAAGTTAAAATGTTAACTCCAAGATATTTGACTTTTTTAACTACCTCACAACCTAGCATCACTCCTAATTCTTCCTTTTGTTTAATATTCATATTTATAGCTAATATTTTGGTTTTTCCTAAGTTTATTTTAAAGCCCGACACTTGACCATATTGATTAATCGTATTCATTAAAACCATACTGGATTCCTGCGGTTGTTCCAATATTATGACCAAATCATCCGCAAAAGCGCGGACTCTATATTCTTGCTGCCTAATCTTGATCCCTTTTAAACCATCCAAGCCCCGTATTTTATTCAACAATACTTCCAAAGTTATAATAAACAATAATGGGGACAAAGGACAGCCCTGTCTTGTACCTTTTCCAATTTGAAAAGAGTCTGTTAAACTTCCATTGACTATGATTTGTGCTGTTTGCTGTTGGTATATTGCTTTAATTGACTGTAAAAAATTATCTCCTATCTGCATTTTTTGCAGTATCTTCAGCAGAAATTGCCAGTTAACTCGATCAAAGGCCTTCTCAGCATCCAAAAATATAAACGCAGCAGGGATCTGGTTGTTCTTTCCCAAATATTCTAATGCATTAATAATTAATCTAACATTACTTTTCATCTGTCTCCCTTGTATAAAACCTGTTTGGTCCGTATGTATCAATTGTTGAATGACCAACATTAACCTATTTGCTAATATTTTAGTAAAAATTTTATAATCTACATTCAGTAATGAAATAGGTCTATAATTTTTGGGTTGAGTAGTATCTTGATCTTCTTTGGGTATCAAAGATATAAACGCTGTCTTCCAAGATGGAGGGACTTTACCTTCCGTTTGAATCATATTAAATAATTCTCTAAGAGGTTCTACCATTTCTAACTGTAAGTTTTTATAGTAAACCGCTGTCAAGCCATCTGTACCTGGTGCTTTCCCTGACTTTAATTGCTTAATTACCTGCAGGATTTCCCCCGAGGTTATTGGTTGATTCAATTTTTGCCTGTGTTCTTCTCTAACTGAAGGTATTTTCTCTTTGTCTAAATATTTGTCTATGTCTAAACCATTAATTTTATCCCCTTTATACAGTTCTGTAAAAAATTCCCAGAAAGCCTTTTGAATCTCTTCCTGTTGAAACACCTCCTTCCCTCTATAAATCAGTTTAGATATATTTCGAGTTTTCCTTTTTTTCCTAATCTGATAAGCTAACCATCTGCCAGGTTTGTTTGCATTACAAAAAGTATTGTGTTTTACATATAATAAATTAGTAGCTACCTGGTCAGAGATCAACATGTCAAATTGAGATTTTAATATGTTAATAGCTTCCTTAACCTTTGTATCGTCTGGGTTCATTGTTAACTCCAGCTCTTTTCTCTTAATTTCCTCTTCCAGTTCTGTTCGTTTTAACCCTTGCTTATTTCTATGTGTTTTATTTATATTCATCAAAACTCCTCTCGTATACGCTTTGCTTGCATCCCATACAAATTCCATAGATGTACCCTTATTCATATTCAAAACAAAATATTCAGATAGTAATTTTTTACAATCATTAATATACTTTTCATATCTAAATAAGTTTTCATTCAATCTCCAAGACCTTCTTGCCTGCACTACCCTTCCCAACTCCATCCAAACTGGGTTATGGTCTGAAAGGACCCTAGCTGCAATCTTTGTTTTCTTGACCCTAGAAAGCAAATCATTAGTGGTTAGAATAAAATCAATCCTTGAGAGGGATTGATGCTTGTCCGAGAAGAAAGTGAAGTCATATTCCTCTGCATTTCTTTCTCGCCAAATATCTCTCAATTCAAAATCATCCATAATGTCAAAGAAAGATTTGGGTAACTTTGCTCGCATCTTGGTATTTAGGCGGGAAATCTTCTTATCTCTCTTAGTGTCTATCACTCCGTTCCAGTCACCCAATAGTATACAGGAACTATAGTCCCACTGTACTAATTTAGCATGAAGATTTCTATAGAATCTATCTTGCTGTTGATTTGGAGCATAAATTCCCAAAAGTAATGTCTTTTTCCCTTCTAAGATTAAGTCTAAAGCAATATATCTTCCGAAGGGATCTGCTTCTATTAATTCAGCTTTCATATCTTTTCTTAAGTATACAACTATACCATTCTTCTTTTCCATAGCAGAAGCTGCAAAATGTTGACCAAGTTTTGAGTTGATCAAATATTTTTGATCAATTGACTTGATATGAGTTTCTTGCAAACAAATTACATCGTTCTTAAACTGTTTAAGATAATGAAATATTTTCTTCCTCTTCTGTGGAGAGTTCAGTCCATTGACATTCCATGTTAAAATCTTAGTTGTCATCTTTGGTTGGTTGAAGCATTTTTAGAGCTTCCTGCACGGCCTGTTTAACCTTAGGTCTAGCTCCTCCCACTGCTTCCAGATTTGTTATTGTAGTTCCTTGATCGATGGCCAATGATTGTTGATGCTGTTGCTTTTTAGCTTGTTTCTCCATACGTCTAGTAGTCATGCGGCTAGGTCTTGGTTCCATAGCACCTTGCACTTCTAGAGAAGAGAGATGCTCCATCTTGTCTGGTGGTTGTGTAGTTTGCTGTCTATCCTGTCCTTCTTGTGGTCTTTCTCTAGGTCCAGATGGTGCAGGGTGTCCAGCCTTCAATATATTATAATAAAAATCTCGGGCTTTCCATACAGAGTTGAGGCGGTACCTTTGCTTATCAAATGTAAATATGATGCCAAATGGTGCATCCCATCTATACTGTATCTGACGATTTCTGAGTTCTTCGACCAAAAAAAGCGTAGTCTCTCCTGGCTCTTAACATTTGAGGTGGTATCTCTTTCAAAACAGCCAGGTCTTGACCGCCAATTTGAAGCTTAGTGTTATAAGACGCTTGCAGTACCATATTTCTAAGCTCTCTTATAGTAAAATATATAACGATGTCTCGAGGAAGCTGCTTCTGCTTTGCCAGCCAGGAGTAAGCTTTGTCAATTTGCCAGTCTTGGTTGGTCCCTGGTCTTCCCATCAGGTGGTCAAAAGCTTCCGATAGGATCTGTTTCAGGTTCTCCTGTTTCTCCTCACGCAGCCCCCTTACTCTTAATGCGAACTCCATTTGTCGGTACTGTATCATAATAATTTCTTTTTCAGCATTTTCCACTTTTTGTTCCACCACCTCTGTTTTCAATGTCAAGTTAGCATTGGCATCATTAAGAACCTCTAGAGTATCTTCCACTCCAGAAATATGTTCTGTTAATACAGTTACAAGACTCAGCATGTCGTCTCTAATTTTATCAACCTTAGCCTCAAATTTCTCATACAGCTCCTGTTTAAGTCCTTTTATTTCACTTTTAATTTCTTCTTTCATTTCTTTTATTTCCTCTTTTCTCTCCTCTCTATTATCTCTAAATTTATCTTCCATTTTAATTGTCTGTGCATTAAGAGCCTCGCTTAGATTACTCAGGAAAAATTCTTTCGTTAACACATCCCCAGCAGGGGGCGTAGGAAGCGGAGGCTACAGCTTTGTGCCAGGCACTGAGGATGTGCCCCTGGAAGTAGAGGGTGACGACTTCAAGTTAATATTTGGTTTTGAGGCCATTTCAAAATTTATCTGCCTGCAGTTAATAAAACTCTATTGCCTGAATATGCAGCTTTAAGTAAAGAGGCTTTTATTTTGAAGTTTAAGGCTTGGCAAAACTTTCAGTGAGTAAACATTGTAACGAGACCGTTCAGCAGATTCATCACCATTTAACTTCCAGATAAGCAAGGTTAATGAAGGAGTAAAATTCTTCTATTGTGAAACCAAAACATATGATAAGCAATCTCTTTTGTTTTGAATTCTTGTGAGGATTAGCAAAAAGTGTTCGTTCTGCCTTGGGCTAGCCCCCCTTTCCTTGCAAGCACAAAAGCTGCAAAAATCGAAGAGCATTTGCCAGCAAAACAGTTGCCTGAAGGATAAGAAAACCTGATAAGACGTCAGATGGAAGATCCTCTAAACAGGTACGTAGCCAGGAATTCGGAGGCAGCTGATTTTTTGCTGCCACCACCAGCAGGCTCCTCCCAGGAAGCCCACTGATGGCCACCTTTAAAGCACTCCATGGTAGTGGATCTGGGTACTTGAGAGACTGCCTTCTGCCGATTACCTCCCTCCGACCGATTAGATCGCACAGACTGGGCCTCCTCCGAATCCCATCCGCCAGTCAATGTCGACTGGCGACTACATGGAGGAGAGCCTTTTCTGTTGCAGCTCTGACCCTGTGGAACGACCTCCCCGTCGAATCCGCACCCTCACCACCATCCAGACCTTCCGCGCAGCCCTCAAGACCTGGCTCTCCCATCAGGCCTGGGGATAGGTTCCCAATTTACCCGCCCGAGTGTTGACTGTTGAATGAAAGTTGTGTTTTATTATTTTTCTTTTGTTCACATTTTGTTTGTCTTTTGATATTGCACCCCCTTCCCTGTGATTGTAAGCCGCCCTGAGTCCCCTCAGGGAAAAGGGCGGCCTATAAATCTTAATAAAATGAAAAAAAAAATGAAATGAAACTCTCAGGGCAGAAGAGTTAAGGAAACATCTTCACACTTGTGTATTGGTTAGCATTCAGAAAAAGGGGGGGTCATTATCAGCTTAATTCCATTTGCATCACCTAAAGGGTTTCAGATGCTGCTTTGCTTCTAATAGTTTCATCCTGACTGATTAAAGGTTCCTTTTGAAATAATCCATTTCAAGAGTCTTTACCTTCTCAAGTTAGGAGAGGAGCCATTACTTAAAGCAGCATCTGAAACCCTTTAGGTGAAACAGCAATGCCTGCCTACACTATGCCAACCCAGGGCATAGTGTAAGGACTTGGCTGAGGTTTTTAGCGAAAAAGCATCTGATGAACTCACCCCCCACCACTCCACTGAATGTGCGATAGAAATTCTACCCGGAGCCAAACACCCTAAACCCAAGATGTATAGCATGTCTCCAAGGAAGCTGGAAGAACTGAGGGCATTCATTGAGAAAAACCTAGCAAGGGGTTTCATTGAACCAGCCCGGCCAAAAGTTGCAGCCCCAGTGTTATTTAGAGAGAAAAAAGATGGCTCTAAATGCCTATGTGTCAATTTTTAAAATTTAAATTCAATCAGTATGAAAAATGTATATCCCCTCCCACTCATGAAGGATATGCTAGCCAACCTAGCTAAAGAGAGAATTTTTTTCAAAGCTGGCTTAAGGGAGGCTTACTACCGTATCAGAATTAAGGAGGGAGATGAATGGAAAACGGCATTTAACACCCCTCTTGGATGCTATCAATTCAAAGTGCTACCATTTGGGCTACAAGGGGCCCCTGCAGTATTTATGCAATTAATAAACAAAGTGTTGCATGAGCATTTATATAAGGGCTGCATAGTCTATATTGATGACATTTTTTATATTCTGAGACCAAGGCAGAACATGTAAAACTAGTCGGGGCAGTTCTGAACAAACTTCGCTCTGCAAAACTTTATGCTAAACTCTCCAAATGCGAATTCCACCAAGAAAAAATTGATTACTTAGGATACCACATTTCACACCAGGGCATAGAAATGGATCCTTCACCAAGCTCTTAAAAACGAAGGGGGAGGGAAACCCAAAACCAAAGCAGCCTTTGAACTGGACAATGGAATGCCAAGTGGCATTTGAAAAACTTAAACGGCTGTTTTCGGCAGAACCAATCCTAAAGCACCCAGACACAGAGAAACCATTCGTCATACAAGCAGATGCTAGCAATGTGGCGATAGGAGGGGTCCTGCTTCAGAAAAATGAGGAAGACCAATTACAATCATGCGCTTACACATCCAAAAAATTGAATGAATCTGAGCAAAGGTGGGCCATTTGAGAGAAAGAGGCTTATGCAGTTCGATGGGTTCTTTTAACCTGGAGACATTTCCTAGAGGGGAGTAAGATCCCTTTTGAAGTCTGGATGGATCATAAAAATTTAGAAGCTCTAAAGACCCCAAGGAAACTCTCTCCAAAACAAGTACGATGGGCTCAGTACTTTAAACGGTTTGAATTTATGCTCAGATACCTCCCGGTGGGGGAAAACATTCTGGCAGATGCACTATCCAGGAAACCACAATACAATAGTATGAAGCTAAATGTAATCAAACCCATGATACAAGATAATCAACTAGCCACTAAAGTAACCACCAGATCTCAGAGAAAATGAGACACTTTGGAGGACAACGACACCACCCAAACTTTTAAACAAGCTTTAACCACCGATGAATGGTTTTTGAGCCACAAAGACAGCTGCCTGATGAAAGATAACTGAGCTTGGGTGGGAGGGAAGTTGTATGTTCCAGCCAGCCAAAGACTGTACTTAATGGAAAGGTGCCATGACTCCAAACTAGCAGGACACTTTGGTTTTGTAAAAACTTTACATCTAATTAAAAGGCAATTTTGGTGGCCATCACTAAAAAAGGACACAGAGAGCTATGTAGCCAGCTGTCCAATTTGTGCAGCAGCTAAAAGATGCCAAGGCAAAATGCCAGGACTGTTACAAAAGGTAGCTGAGCCTTCAACACGAGATTGCTATGGATTTTATTGTCGAACTACCAGAAAGCGCAGAGAATACTGTCATCTGGGTCGTAACAGACTTGTTCTCAAAACAGGCACATTTTATACCATGCCAAACGATCCCAACTGCCAAAAATCTAGCCAAGTTATTCCTGATACATATTTATCGCCTTCATGGAGCCCCACAAAGAATCATCTCCAACAGAGGGGTCCAATTCACCTCCATTTTTTGGGGGGGCATTCTTAAACTTACTGGGCATCACCCAAGGACTGAGCTCCAGTCACCATCTGTGCACCAATGGTCAAACTGAAAATCGGAACATGGTTCTAGAACAATACCTAAGATGTTTTATTAATTTTCAACAGGATAACTAGGTTGATCTTTTACCTTTTGCAGAAGTGGCCTTCAATAACACTGTGTGCACTCAAGCACTGGGTTCACCTCTTTTAGAGTAGCAACAGGCCAGGATTTCAACCCATGCAGAAGAACCCACTATCCCCTCACTAAAGAACCCACAGAAGAACCCACTATCCCCTTACTAAAAGAATGGATAGACAACTTATGAAACACATGGCCAGTGGTTAGATTAGCGTTACAGGAAGCTAGAGAGGCTTTTAAAACTCAAGCTGACAAAAAAAGAATAGATCCCAAACCTTTCCATGTTGGAGATAGAGTATACCTATCGACAAAATTCCTGAAGTCATTGCAACCATCAAAGAAATTAGGGCCAATTTCATCCGACCTTTCCCAATCACCAGAATTATCAACCCTGTAACAGTAGAATTACTCCTTCCAAAGACACTGAGGCAATTCCATCCAGCGTTTCACATTAGTTTACTCAAACGAGAAGTAATCTCACAACTCAGACCACCTGCACCTGCACCTCCTGTTCCTATCATGATAGAAGGCAAACAACATTTTGAAATTAAGGAAATCCTGGACTCTAGGACCCAAAGGGGGAAAACCCAATTCTTAGTTGCTTGGAAGCATTTACCTTCAGCCCAAAATGAATGGGTAGAGAAACACCACGTGAGGGCTCCTGCCCTATTGAAAAAATTTCACTCCCAATATCCTGACAATCCTTGTTAAAATACTATGTTGAAATTTCTTTTCCTATTTTTTCACAGGTGGATCTTTCCTTTTTCTAAAGAATTGCAGCATGTCAGATCCCTAAAAGTGATACTGTCATTCAATTGGGAGGAGGGGAGTCTCAGAGCAAAATCACTAGCGTATCTGTAACAACTGAGTTTTACAACTTTATAACTGGTTTCCTGTCACCGGAAGACTGAAGGTCCCACCATCTCTGGGCATTTCCATCCTGACTGATTAAAGGTTCCTTTTGAAATAATCCATTTCAAGAGTCTTTACTTTCTCAAGTTAGGAGAGGAGCCATTACAGGACGCTTCAGCTGATACATAAGCATCTAGCCGAAGTAGGGGATGTCCAATACAGATGGCACCATGCCACCGTGGTAGCCGCACTTCAAGTTGAATGTGTGGTAATACCCTGAGGTGGAGTCTTATTCTTTGTCCTGTAGACCAAAGATAAGGTTCTCCTTCTCTGTTGTTGGAGTAACCCTAGCTCCCAGAGTGGCCAGTTGGAATGACACCACCAACGCTTCCGACTTGCAAAATGAAACAGTTCATCTGCGATTAATCCTCAATGCCCTAGGGATGTCCAACCTGTGCCAGAGACATTCCATTGCGTGGGATGCAGCTGGACAGAAGTTGGATAATACTACCTCCTGCACCCTGTAAAAGGGAGTGTTTATTTTTGGTAGAAAGGAAGGATTTAACCTTAGGGTTACCCTGTCCTGATGGAAAACGCACAAGTCATTTCGACATGACAGAGCTCCAAGCTCTGAAATGCGTCTTGCCAATGTAATGGCTATTAAGAATGCGACTTTCAGAGTCAAGAGCTGTGCGAATGGCTCAAATGTGGGTCCTGTCAGGGCCTGAAGGATCAATGGTAAATCCCATATAGAGAATCAGTGTGTGATTGGAGGGGCCAGATTTGCTGCACCTTTTAGAAACCGCTTGATAAGCGGTAGGTGCAATAAGGAAACTTGACCTTCCCCAGGTAGGACAGTAGAGAGCACTGCAATTTGGCAGCGCAGAGTATTGTGGACAAGGCCACTGTCCAGTTCATCCTGCAAAAATTCCAGGACCTGTGGTATCGAGGCATCAGATGGAGATATGGATCACACCACCTGATGAACACCGACCATGTGCCATTGTGGATCCTTGTGGTCAATGGTCGTTTGGATACCTCCAATGTGGAGATCATTCTGGTGGAAACATTTGCTTCCTTAATGAGGCCCTGTCCAAGTGCCAGCCAGTCAATTGGAGCCACTGGGGTTCCGGATGTATTAAGGCCCCCTGGCACAGACAGATTTCCTCCATGGGGATCCTCCAAGGTGGGGATATGGACAGTTGTATTAAGTCTGCATACCATGGTCTCCTTAGCAAGTCTGATGCTATCAGTATTATTTCCGCCCTCTCTAACACTATTTTCCTGATGGTCCCTGGAAGAAGGGGAAGTGGGAAAAGGCTATAGAGGCCTGTCCGCCATCTGCATCTCAGAACGTCTGTGTCCTTGGCCCCTCGTGTCTGGTTATCTGCTCACAAACTGAGGGAGCTGTGTATTTGCCTGGATTACAAAAAGGTCTATTACAGGTATCCCGAAGGGGCAGCAGATGCGGTGAAAGAGGTCTAGATGGAGCTGCCACTCCCTGTAGCCCAACTGAGTCAATCTGTCTGGTGATTGGTAGTCCTGGAGATATGGTCCACTACGATCGAGGCCACGTGCATCTCTGCCCACAAGATGAGTCTGTGTGCCTCTGTCCACAAAGCCTTCGATTGAGTCCCACCTTGCCTGTTCATGTGTGCCTTTGTGGCAATGTTGTCGGTGAGAAGTAACATGTGCTTGCGTTGCAAGTCCGATTGAAAGTGGCACAAAGCCAGTTGAGCCGCTTTCAGCTTGAGATAGTTTATATTGTGGTGCAGGTCTGTGGCAGTCCAATGACCCTGCACCAGTTTCAAGCCCATCAACTCCCCCCAGCTGTAAAGACTAGTATCAGTAGTCACGGTTACTCTCATCAGTTCTCTGAACCCCAATCCCCAGTTGAGTGCTGCAGAGAGCTACCACCGGAGTGACAGGCAGACCTGTGGAGACACTGGAATCATTTGTCCTTGATATGGTGTCCTGGTGTGAAGGCGCGCCTAGGGAACTATCCCAATGCATGATATCATTGTGCCTAATAGACGAGACAGGTCTACTATGAGTACTAATCACCTGGAACGCACCTTACAGACTAATTTTTGCAGATTGGAACAACAGTCCTGAAATAGAAAGACCAACCCCACCCCTGAGTATATTATTGCTCCTAAGTGCAATATTTTCATGGTGGGAGTGAGGTGGCTTTTAGAAAAATTGACAGAGAATCCTACCTGTTGAAGGGTGCTAATGGTGAGGTGAAGGTCATGAATTGCCTCATCCTAAGAACGGGCCTGTACTAACACATAATCTAGGTAGCATTGAAGTCTTACCGGGATGGAATGAAGGTAATCTGCCAATGCTGCCAGAACCTTGGTGAATAATCTCGGGTCTGAGGCCAACCCAAAAGGCAACACTCAGTATTGATAATGAGACCCCTCCTGAGTGAACTTGAGGTACTTGCGATGGGATGGCAATACTGGGATGTGCAGATATGCTTCAGTGAGGTTTATGGAGGCTAGAAAGTCTCCCTGTCTGATCCCCTGTAATATGGACCTCAAGGTGGGCATTTTAAAATGCCTGAAGATGATGTATCGGTTCAGATGTTTCAGATCAAGGATCGCTCTCCACCCTCCCAAACTCTTAGGCACTATACAAAGGTTGGAATAAAATTCCCAACTCCCACTCTGATAACAGAACCGGCTCTATTGCTTGAATTTCCAGTAAGTGTCGAATTGTGAGTCTTACCAGGCTATGCTTTACAGGGTTCCAAAGAGAAGGGAAGAACCTGAAGCAGTTCGGAGGAGAGGAGAGAAATTCTAATCTGAGGCTCTGTTGTACAGTTGCGAGGACCCATGCATTCGTCGTTATGTGTTCCCATTGTGGTGCAAAGTGATACAGGTGGCCGCCTAAGGAGAGAGTGAGATTAGACTCATTTCCCTCTGCAGAAGGGGCAACTGTATCCCCCATGAAAGGGCCGTTTGGACTGGCCCTGGGTTCTATTCCTGCCAGGGAAATATTTTGGAATCGATCTGCCCTGGGACCATAGTACCTGTTCTGATGGAAGACAGGCTCACTGGGGTGGAAGAAGGGTCATCTGCGGTAAGGAGCAGGTCGGTTCTCCTGTCACTTGGTTGTAGTGGGAAGCACCTTCTTTTTGTCCTTGTTCTCTATTAATATAGGTTCCAAGGAGGGAC
The DNA here is from genome assembly GCF_009769535.1 of Thamnophis elegans. NCBI lineage: Eukaryota > Metazoa > Chordata > Lepidosauria > Squamata > Natricidae > Thamnophis > Thamnophis elegans. The sequence continues at coordinate 60,210,282 of NC_045558.1, read as the reverse complement.
CCTCCATAGAGGGACCCTCCTGTATATGTTGCAGATGCTAAGTGGAATTTTGACTTGTCTGCTTGCCAGTTCTTAAGCCAAAGAAGTCGTCTGGAAGCCACAGATGCAGACAAAGTCCAAGAGGCAAACTTGACAGAGTGAAGTGTGGCATCTGCAGAAAATTGGGTTGCAGCAATGATTTTACTGATATCTTCCATCATGTGAGTGTCCTCAGGAGAAATGCGCTCCTGCAATTGCTGCAACCACAAAAGTGTGGTCCTATTAAAGAAGGATGCAGCCACTGCTGTTTTAATGGCCCAAGCTGAAGCCTGTAATCCTTTCCATAAGATGAGTTCCACTTTCTTTCTCAGGCTTCAGCTTGTCTGCTACATCTCCTGAGACCACAGTGGCAGAAGATGATAGGGCTATGACTGGAGTGTCGACCAAAGGTACCTGCAGTGCCTGGGAAAACCCCTGTGTCAGCACCTCTCCATTTAATAATCAGGAAAGAAGACCATGAGACTCCATTTGTGGAAAATCAAATGTACTTTTACTAATTAAAAATGGTTAAAGAGCGGTTGCATAGCGAAGTCTGGTTAATTAGGCGCGAAAGCAGTTGATATATAGAATAGCCCATTCCACACCCCCTGGCATCATAGGCCTAGTCCAATCATAAGTACTTCAAGTGTCAGGTGTGAGATAACTTCAAAAGACATCACGAAGATGGAATGTCGGTGCCGTTAGCCCAGGCGGGAAACATCCACGCATGCGTAGTCTGTCCATCCAAAGACCTCCAGAATCTTCCTCCAGCACAATGAGTAACCCCACCCAAATACTATGCCCTCCCTCCCCGTTTCAATGGCAGCTGAAGCAACAGCAAAGCAGCCAAATTATCCAAGTGTGAGTTTCACCAAACTAAGATTGATTACCTTGGGTATCGCATCTCTCCGGCCGGCATTGAGATGGATCCTGAAAAGGTGAGAGTGGTCACTGAGTGGGACGCGCCCAGAACTCGTAAACAATTGCAAAAAATTTTTGGGGTTTGCTAATTTCTACCGTCAATTCATTCCTTCTTTTGCCAAAATTGTGCTTCCTATAACTAACTTGCTGAAATCCAAAGGTGGTCCTAAACCTAAGCCTAGCAAACCTCTTGACTGGACCATGGCCTGCCAAGCGGCTTTCGAGAAGCTGAAATGCCTTTTTGCTGCAGAGCCAGTGCTGAAGCATCCCGACATGGACAAGCCTTTCGTCGTCCAAGCGGATGCCAGCGACGTCGCTGTTGGGGCCATCTTGTTGCAGTCCAACGACCAAGGTAATCTGCAACCTTGCGCGTACACTTCCCGCAAGCTCACAGACACTGAGAGACGTTGGGCAGTTTGGGAGAGGGGGGGGTTGCGGTTCGATGGGCCTTGACCACATGGCGGCATTTTCTGGAAGGCGCTAAGCACCCTTTCGAGGTGTGGACTGACCACAAGAATTTGGAGGCTTTGAGAACACCGCGCCGACTCTCCCCCAAACAAATGCGGTGGGCCCAACATTTCAACCGGTTCAATTTCACACTCAAGTACATCCCCGGTGGGAAGAATTTCACTGCGGACGCCTTGTCCAGACTCCCTCAATACAACTGCTCTAAACTGAGCATCGTGCAACCCGTGGTTCCCACTTCCAGCTTGGCGGCTCCGGTGGTTACTCGCAAGCAGGCACAAGCAAAAGTCGATGTGCCTCAAGATTTTCTTTCTGACCTCAAACTCGCCCTTCCCCAGGATGACTGGTTCCGGAAGCATCAGGATGAGTGCACAATGAGGGACGAATTGCCATGGATCAGCGCCAAATTATATGTCCCCACCTCCCTCCGTCCGGTTGTCCTCCAACGGGCTCACGACTCCAAGTTGGCGGGTCATTTTGGTTTCGTAAAAACTTTACATTTAGTGAAAAGACAATTTTGGTGGCCATCTTTGAAAAAGGACATTGAACTTTATGTTGCCAGTTGTCCCATTTGTGCGGCCGCGAAACGCCCCCCAGGGAAACCGCAGGGATTGCTCCAGTCTGTTGCCCGACCTGTGGCCCCTTGGAAGGAGATCTCTATGGACTTTATTGTTGAGCTCCCTGAGAGCCAGGGGCACACCGTCATTTGGGTCGTTACAGATTTGTTTTCGAAACAAGTTCATTTCGTGCCTTGCCACAAGATTCCTTCCACTAAGGCGTTGGCTAAACTCTTCATTTCCCACATTTACCGCCTGCATGGCGTGCCTGATCGCATCATCTCGGATAGGGGTGTCCAGTTCACCTCAGTGTTCTGGAAGGAATTTCTCAAGCATATTGGTTCCGCCCAGGGCCTTAGCTCCGCCTATCATCCTCAGACTAATGGCGCTTGTGAGAGGACTAATTCTGTTCTTGAACAATATTTACGTTGTTTCATCACTTATCAACGAGATGACTGGGTGGACTTATTGCCGCATGCTGAGGTGGCCTACAACAATTCTGTCCATTCCAGCACTGGTTTCACACCTTTCCGGGTGGTGTATGGTCAAGACTTTGTTCCTATTCCTGAATTGCCTCGTGACCAGCCGCAAGTTCCGTCCGTCGCTGACTGGAGTGAACGTCTCAGCCGCATTTGGCTACTCTAGATGCTGCACATCGTGCCCATAAAAAACAGGCGGACAAGAAACGTACACAGCCTTATGAATACCGGGAGGGTGACATGGTTTATTTGTCCACTAAGTTCCTTCACACCACGCAGAGGTCCAGAAAATTGGGGCCCAAATATGTTGGTCCGTTCCCCATCGTGAAGGTCATCAATCCTGTCTCTGTTCGCTTGCAATTGCCCAAGCACCTGAACCGGGTTCACCCGGTATTCCACATTAACCTGATTAAGCCTGTTCGTGTTTTCCATTTACGTCCGCCTGATGTCCCTCCACCTGCTCCTTTGCTCATCGATGGCGAACGGCACTTTGAAGTTCGTCAAATTCTTGATTCACGCAAGCGGCGTAATCGCGTCCAATATTTGGTGGCTTGGAAGCATTTCCCTCCCTCTCATACGGAATGGGTTGACAAGTCCCATGTTCATGCTCCCTGATTGCTTCAGAAGTTTTATGCTGCGTATCCTGACAAGCCTTAATTTCTCTCTTTCCCCTCCCTGTTTCTCTTTGTGTTTTGTTGTTCGTCTGTTTGTTTCTGTTTTTTTTCTAGGCCTAACCGCCTTTTTCCGGGGGACGGCCTGATGTCAGCTTCTGCTTTGCTGTTGCTTCAGCTGCCATGAAACGGGGAGGGAGGGCATGGTATTTTGGGTGGGGTTACTCATTGTGCTGGAGGAATGTTCTGGAGGTCTTTGGATGGACAGACTACGCATGCGTGGGTGTTTCCCGCCTGGACTAACGGCACCGACATTCCATCTTCGTGATGCCTTTTGAAGTTATCTCACACCTGACACTTGAAGGACTTATGATTGGACTAGGCCTATGATGCCAGGGGGTGTGGAATGGACTATTCTATATATCAACTGTTTTCGCGCCTAATTAACCAGACTTCGCTATGCAATCGCTCTTTAACCATTTTTAATTAGTAAAAGTACATTTGATTTTCCACAAATGGAGTCTCATGGTTTTCTTTCCTAATTATTAAATGGAGAGGTGCTGACAGTCTGGGGCGCGATGGCCTAATTTCCCGCAACGGAAGCACGTTATTGGTCTGGATCTCCCCTCGCCCTTCCCTCTGAAAGGGGCTTTCCGGCTGGGGGGGGGGTTTGCAGCTTGCTCCTTTCTTTTCCGTCTCTCCTCTTTAGCACAACGGAGCCTGGCCAAATCCAGCTCAATGTCAGCAGCGTGCTCAAACCAAATAGTTAAGCGTCTGGGGAGATTTCGATTGACACATTGCTGATAGATATCTTCATCTAGGCCCAAAGCAAATTTGTCCAAAAGTGCCTCCTCACTCCACCCTCTCATGTACTGGGAAAGGCGTTGAAACTCTTGAATATACTGGGCCACCGGTCTGTCGTTTTGTTCGAGGGTTATAAATTTCAACTTGCTTCGTTTTTCAGTAAGGGGGTCATCAAAGCGCCTTTTGAAGGCCTCCATAAACCTATTAAAATTCCTCAGGAGGGGGGAAGCTGACTGATGTAAACCAGCACTCCAGTCAGACGCTTCGCCGTCCAAGGATAGTAAAATCATTCTTATCCTCATAGTATCTGATTCAAAATCTGGGCCGTAGATTTCCATGTAATTAAAGATTTGCATGATAAAAGACCCCAGCTTCGCAGGGCTTCCATCATATCTCACAGGCAAGGGGGGAATCTTAGCCATTCTGCGTCTCCTGGGAGGTGGGCCCCCTACTCCGGCAAAAGCCTCAGCAGCAGGGGATGAGTCAGCACGAGGGGGGGGGGTGAATTAGCGCGTGGGGTTTCTCGGCCCCAGCCCCTCCTGACCTCTTCATCTTCCCCACCTATTTGCCCAAAGTACCTTTGTCCCCAGTAATCAGGTAGATCTCTCTCCTGGGGTCTCCTTTCGGATCCCGCCTCCAGCGGTCTTTGTTGGGGTCTTCTTCTGGTAACCCCCGCATCCCAGCTGGCCCCTTCCTCTCTTTGTCCTACTGAGGTAGACCACCGGGGGGGAGGTGGATCAGCCGGGCTTGATATCTGCAGTTGACACAATTCTTCTTGAAGCAAGAGTTCGGCGGGGAGTTCTCCCTCAGCAGGGAGTTCTGCCTCCTTTTCTTCTCTGGCTGGCGAAGACATTTGCACCCTCCACGGTAGATGTTGATCTCCTGGAAAGGTGGTTTTGAGACTTCGCTACTTGTCAGCACCTCTCCATTTAATAATCAGGAAAGAAGACCATGAGACTCCATTTGTGGAAAATCAAATGTACTTTTGCTAATTAAAAATGGTTAAAGAGCGGTTGCATAGCGAAGTCTGGTTAATTAGGCGCGAAAGCAGTTGATATATAGAATAGCCCATTCCACACCCCCTGGCATCATAGGCCTAGTCCAATCATAAGTCCTTCAAGTGTCAGGTGTGAGATAACTTCAAAAGACATCACGAAGATGGAATGTTGGTGCCGTTAGCCCAGGCGGGAAACATCCACGCATGCGTAGTCTGTCCATCCAAAGACCTCCAGAATCTTCCTCCAGCACAATGAGTAACCCCACCCAAATACTATGCCCTCCCTCCCCGTTTCAATGGCAGCTGAAGCAACAGCAAAGCAGAAGCTGACACCCTGATCTAAGTTGGAAAAGCATCTGTCATTTCCCCCTGGGTTTGGGAACATCCCTGGATGAACCCACTGATTTTTTACCACCTCTAGAATAGCAATAGCAATAGAATAGCAATAGCAATAGCAGTAGACTTATATACCGCTTCATAGGGCTTTCAGCCCTCTCTAAGCGGTTTACAGAGTGTCAGCATATTGCCCCCAACAATCTGGGTCCTCATTTTACCCACCTCGGAAGGATGGAAGGCTGAGTCAACCCTGAGCCGGTGAGATTTGAACCGCTGAACTGCTGATCTAGCAGTAGCCTGCAGTGCTGCATTTAACCACTGCGCCACCACGGCTCTAGAAATAGAGGGGGAGCTGGAACCTCCTCCTTATCCATAACAGTCTTGGCAAATATAGTCTGGGTTAAGTCCTTGTGTGAATCTGAGGTGGTAGCAGAGTGCTTCCACCCAGTTTGGTTGTGGCCTTGGCTTTGCTTAGGATAGGCTTAAAGAGGGAGGGAAGAGTCCAGCAAAAGCTGGGGAATCCGGCTTCCCTGAATCCTCATCCTAACCCTATGATAGGTTGAACATGAGTTTTCTTGGACTCCTCACCTTGCTTTCCCTGGTGCTTCATGCCTTGAAGCTATCCCCAGAGAGATCACTGAGGCAATTAATTTTTGAATACTGGGAGGCAGATTTTGCAATGCCTCAAAATCCTCATAAGGATCTACCAGTGTTGATGGTTCCAGTGCTTGGAGAGCCAAAATGGTTCTGGGAACCATAAAATCCCTAGAACGTTCCCTCAAGGGGGTCATCCATTATATCCCTGATAGCCCTAGGTGACACTGAGAGAGAAGAGGTAATATCCATCCCTAACTTCCTATTCCCCCTGACAAAGCTGGAGAGGAGGTAGGACTGTAGCCCTGGAAGCCCGTGGTCTGCGTTGCTCATCATGCAACATGGCCCTGGAAGGTCGCTGTGCCACTGAGGCCTTTGGGGTTTTGGCTCTGGTTGTTCTAGAGGAAACCTCCTCTGCCTCTTCTGTGCTGAGGCCTTTGTTGAGGCCTCGGCCCTGGCCGCCATCTTAGAAATAAGGCTCCTTGTGCTTGGTCTCAATAGGAACCCTTGTGGAGTTAAACCGCTCTATTGTCTCACTTTCCCTTCTCAGTAATTCTGCTGCCAGAAGAGCCAAAAAGAGCCATGTTAAATAGCTCTGCACAATAGTGTGTTTTAGAAAAAAAACCTTTTATGAGCCTCGTGGTCTAAGTAAAATGGCCGCTGTCTTCTTGATGCCCAAAATGGCCACCCAGCTCTTCCAGTGGCCACCCGCTCTTTTAATGGCTGACATACTCTTGATCTTGCTGAGTGATGGCTAGCCCAACGCCTATGGTTTAAAAATGGCCAGGAGCCCTGCGCGCCAGGCAGATGGCAAAGTAATTAGCGGCGGCCGTCCAGCTGCGCTTTGGTGGAGTGGTGGCTGGTCAGCTCACTGCAATGGGAAAGAGAAAACCTGTCAGTATTTTAAAGTTTAAAAAGTGGCGTTTCCCGATCCACAGGCTACGGCCACACGAACCTTAGTCGGACAGTCTGTAGATCCAGCTACCTTTCTTATCTTAAAAGCTCTCCACATGTGGCTTGGCTGCCAGATCAGATTGCCGGACCAGTGATCCAGCACCCTGCAAGGTGGCTGTGATACACGGTGCCTCCCTCGCAGGTGTATTCAATTTGATAAATTTGGAAGTTAAGAAATATGGCCAAATCAAACCAATTAATTCTAGTCAAATAGCTAATCCTTCACAATTCCTACACTAGCTAAAAAACTATCAGCCTAATTGTACTATAGACTGAGAGGAAGTGGGCAAAAGGAGTACAGGCATGGCTGCAACACTTTCTCTCAGTCTATGGACCAATCAGCACTGATAACAGCCCAATTGTAGAGCATCCATCCTTGCCCCACTTGACCTCTTGGTGACATTCAATATCATCAAACATAGTATCTTTCTGATCAGTTCAGAGGATTGTGTGTGTGTGGCACAGTGTTTGCTGGTTTGCTTCCTTCCTTCAGAGCTTATTCCAGTTACTGTTGATTGGAGAACAGAAATTCCACCGATGATCCCCCCCGCAATGTGCAATGCCATGAGATTCAGTGTTTTCGCCTCTCCTTAACACTTAAAGCCTCTAAGTGAGCTCATTTACTGCCATGTGGTGAGATATCATCAATTTGGTGATGATACTCACTTTATCTCTACTCCTGGTGATTTCATATGTTTTATCCAGGTGTCTGGAGGCTTGAGGGTCTGGATGGGGAGTAATAGCCTTCTGTTGAACACTGACAAAACTGAATAGCTTTGTGTAATAGGACCCACCAGCCTGATAACTTTGGTGCTGGCTAGGATTACAGATTTCCCCAGACAGTCTTAATGCACAATCTGGGAGTCCTCCTAAACTCACTACTCCTGCTTAAGGCAACTGTACATAGGAAAGCCTTTGCACAGCTTCACTTGGTGAGTCAGTTTCACCCCATACCTGAATCAGCAAGTCCTACTTATAGTCACTCATGCCCTGACTACCTCCAGATTGGACTACTACAATGCATTCTACATTGCCCTTGAAGACTATATGCAAGTGTCATTTGGTACATAATAAGCATCTCAGGCAGGCATGTGCACTCATAGAGGAACATGTCTATTCCCCTTTTTGCTAGCTGCATTGGATGGCAATTTACTTCCAGTTCCAATTCAAGCACATGAAGGGCTTTAATCTTTAAAGCCCTTCATGGCATGAAATTAGATTACATGAGGAATTGCCTTTCCCTAATAGATCTACTCAACCCACTAGATCTGGCACAGTAGATATGTTGGAAGTATCAAGAAGATATGTTGGAAGGGCTGGGTCATTAAATATGAGGATATTGGCAATTTCTTTATAGCTTTGTGAGATATGTGTATGGATCATTTCCAGTTATAGATTTATTTCCTAATGACCAATACCAAGTATGGCATTTGTAAAATTATTGAAAGAACTGGGAGCTACCTGAATATTGAATTGCAAATTTCTGTGCTAGTTATTTTTAAATAAACCTGTATCTGGGTTGCCTTCTTTACAGAAGTTTGTATGACTTTTTATTGGAAAAAATAGTTGGGTGACAAAGGCAAAGTTTGTAGCTTAGGTAACTTTTTGTTATGGGAAATATTCAATCATACAAAAATGAGATATAGCAGACTAGAAATGATCAAATGTAAATATTATGTCAACAATATTTTGAACTATACTCTTCACAATTTAGACGTTGTATTTATGAGGATTGATTTTATTATTGAACAACTACAGTGTTCTCAGTCAATCCAAAATGTTAATAAACCTCCAACCTGAATATTTAAGAAAGTAATAGGTTTTGGCTTTTTTAGGAGAATATCTATGTGTGCACAATTATTGGGCAACTATTAGTATGGAGAATTATTATGCAACTAAAGAAAAAATGAAAATTTGCCCATCTCTCTTATTTATTTGCATCTGTTAAAGTGAGAATAAACAAACAAGTCAAAATGTACAAATAAACATTTCTGACATTTAAAAAAAAAACAGTGGCTGATATAGCCACCTTTCTTTTTAATAACAGTCATAAGCCTTCCATTAATGGAGTCTGTCAGTTACTTGATCTATTGACAATTTTACTTGTCAATAGAATCGGGAGGCCCTCACAACAGTCACTCGCGCCCTCGTGACCTCTAGGCTGGAATACTGCAACGTGCTCTACATGGGGCTGCCCTTGAAGAGCATCCGGCGACTTCAGCTAGTCCAGAATGCGGCCGCGTGAGTGATTGTGGGTGCACCTCGGTTCACCCACATAACACCTATCCTCCGCGAGCTGCGCTGGCTACCTGTTGATCTCCGTGTGCGCTTCAAGGTGCTTCTTACCACCTATAAAGCCCTTCATGGTAGTGGATCTGGGTACTTGAGAGACCGCCTCCTGCCGATTACCTCCTCGAGACCGATTAGATCTCATGGATTAGGCCTCCTCCGAGTGCCATCTGCCAGCCAGTGCCGGCTGGCCACTACGCGGAGGAGAGCCTTTTCAGTGGCAGCTCCGACCCTCTGGAACGATCTCCCCATGGAGATTCATACCCTCACCACCCTTCAGACCTTTCGCGCAGCCCTCAAGAGCTGGCTATCCCGCCAGGCCTGGGGGTAAAGATTTGATCCGCCCCCACCCGAATGTTGAATGAATGTTGTTTATTTTTTAATTATGTGTTATGTTATATGTCACTGTTTGTATCCCCTCCCTATAAGTTGTTAGCCGCCCTGAGTCCCCTCAGGGAAAAGGGCGGCCTATAAATAAACTTATTCCTATTCCTATTCCTACTTGAAGAAAATCAGCAGCCTAATAATTATGCACACCTTGATATAGGGCCGTGATGGTGAAACTATGGCATAAATGCCAGAGGTGGCCACCTCTGCTAGCATACGTGTCATCACCCTAGGTCAGATCTCTGTGGCGTTTCTTTTGTGAGCTCCTGTTTCCCTGCAGATGACGAAACAGAAGCTCACAAAAGAAAAAGATGTTACCTCTTGCTATGCTGCCAGTTTTGGGATCCCCTGCCTCCCACTGGCCACCTGGTCTTTGGTCTTCACACATGCACGAGTTCACACACCTTTCAGTTTGGGCATGCTCGCACAAACAGATTGGGCACTCAGTGGCAAAAACGTACATCATCACTGATACAGAGTGATGATTTTAGGCCACACCTTTCCTTACTACACAAATACACATCACCTGATTTGCTTATATTGACTAAGCATTCAGGTTTATACAGCTTGGAGGTGGACAATATGCATACAAATAATGATACGGTCAAAATACCCACTTGCCTAATAATTGTGCACATAGAGTATATGGAAATTCATAAGTTTAACAATTTACTGAAATAAAAATATTAGAAAACATTAAGTTTTAATAATTCGGTGACACGATGATAAAACTGTCCACCTATTGGTGTCTAGATATTTCTTTGATGTAACTGCTTAATTACTGTTCTGTGTTCTTAAACTTTACCCATAACAGTAAATGTGTAGGATTTAGGAAGAATTTTGCATGGTGAATGTAGAAATGAACTTGGTACCGTAAGAAAAACAAAGCTGGTTGTTTCCAAGAATATTGACATCCCAGGCTAGAAACATTCTTGAAACTTGATCTCAATGGTGAGGATAGCTCCTATATAGCTATTTAGTTAAAACAGGAGAATGCTCAGCAGCTATCTAGGAAACTGATCACAATCAAAAGTCATAGTGGATATCTATTCTAGCTCTTGACTACACGAAGTGTAACCTGCATAGTTGCAAGGGGTACAGAATATACTCTTCTGATATTTGATGTCAACTTCTAAAGCGTTGCCATGACTATTATCAGGTTGGCATTTGAGGGAGGATTCCATGCATACCTTTGGCCAGAGTTGGATCTCATATTTCTACAACCTAGTTCATGAATATGATCTATGACGCATGATAGAAAGGAGGAGATAGAGGAGTAAAGTTCAAATGCAATTAAGAAAAAGGCAGTTTAGGCTCCACAGAAGTCCATGCCAAGATGTTAGTCCTAATAAATGAATGAGGGTTTAAAAATTTATCAAGATTTCCGGGTTTCCTGATTCCCGGGCTCTCCGAGCACTCCCCCAAAATTTGGGTTGCTTGGAGGGAAAATCAGGCAAGCATGGCAGAAGATAAGATTATCAGGAGAAAGCCTGATTTCAAGTGGAGGAAGTCGGCCAGCCCCCCCCCATCAGAGCTCCACACTTCCATGCTGTGATATCTTCCCCAGCAGCAGAAGCAAGAAAGGATGAGGACTTTTGGAAATTAACCCCTAAGGCAGCTGAGGTAGAGTTCCCTTATCCCAATTCCCAGATACAGGGAATGGTCTCAAACAAGCTGGCAAGGATGAACTGGAGGTGGGACTAGAAACAAGCCAGGCTCCCAAAGCCCCAGATGGAATCCCTAGGGAGTGCAAAAGAACAACTGAGGGAGGATTTTGACCGAGCCACCCTTCATGTTGAGGGGCCATCATGCCGCCCAAAAGAGAGGGGAGGGACATCTGATCCTGTTGAAGGGAAGAGATGCAGATTGGAGTGCAGCCTCCTCCCCCTCCCAATAGAAGGAGAAGCCCAAAACTTTCGAGGGATAAATGGTGTGTGTGTGTGTGTGTGTACACAACCTATACCCCTCTCCCCCTCATTAAGGACATGCTATCTCATCTGGCCAAGGGAAAAGTCTTCACCAAAATAAACCTCAGAGAAGCATACTACAGAGTATGTATCAGAGAGGGAGATGAGTGGAAAACAGTGTTCAACTGCTCCCTAGGGAGCTTTCAATTCAAAGTGATGACTTTTGGACTGCAGGGGGCCCCAGCGGTATTCATGCAGTTAATAAACAAGGTGCTGCATGAGCACCTCTAGAAAGGGGTCCTCATCTACCTAGATGACATCCTCACCTACACTGAGACCATGGACGACCACGTACCCCTGGTTCACCAAGTACTGGAAAAACTTCTGGCAGCCAACCTATATGTCAAGGTATCAAAATGTGAATTCCACCATGCACCGTTAGACTACCTGGGTTAAATGAGGGAATAGAGATGGACCCAGCCAAAGTGCAAGCCGTCCTAAGCTGGCAACCCCCTCACACCCGCAGACAAAGCTTCCTAGGATTCACAAACTTCTACAGGCAATTCATCCCCTCCTTTGTGAAGATTGCCAAACCCCTGACAGACCTCCTGAAGACAGGGAGTCCAGGAACAAAACCTCATCCAGGACAACCCTTACAGTGGGACCTAACCTGCCAAGAGGAGTTTGAAACACTAAAGAAATGTTTGCAAAGGAGCTGGTGCTGAAGCATCCTGACCCTGAACAACCCTTCGTGATCCAGGCAGATGCCAGCGACATGGCAGTGGGAGCGGCGCTACTCCAAAAGAACAACCAAGGAAACTTACAACCCTGTGCCTACACCTCCCGCAAGTTCACAGACAGAGAGACGATGGGCCGCATAGGAAAAGGAGGCATTTGCAGTGAGATGGCACTGCTAACCTGGAGACACCTGTTGGAAGGGAGCCAGAAACTGTTCAAAGTCTGGACTGACCACAAAAATCTGGAGGCGCTTAGGACCCCACAGAAACTATCACCCAAACAAGTCTGATGGGCTCAATACTTCAACCGTCTTGATTTTGTCTTAAAGCACATTCCAGGTGGGAGGAACTTTCTAGCTGATGCCCTCTCCCGCATGGTACAAATGCGAATGGGAGCATGTAGTGCACACCATCATTCTCTCTACTCAAACAGCTGCCCAAGTAACCACCAGGCAGCAATGCCGTGACTGGAAAGACCACCTGCAAGTGATCTAACCACGAGACTCAAAACCAAATTGCTAGCATATCCCTGGTTCCAAAATAACCAACAAATCTTGACGAAAAGATGACCTTGCATGGAAGGAGACAAAACTCTATGTCCTAGAATCCCTACGCACCCTAGTTCTCCAGAAGAGTTACGATGCCAAACCAGCAGGCCACTTTGGGTTCCTAAATACTTTACACTTAGCCCAGAGGCAGTTCTGATGGCCTGGCAAAAATGAAAGATATGGATAGTTACGTGAAAATTTGCACCATCTGTGCCACAATGAAGAGATGACCAGGAAACCACCCCCCACCCCGGACTGCTGCAAACAGTAGCAGAGCCAACGAGGCCGTGAGAGGAGATCGCAATGGACTTTATAGTAGAGTTGCCAAAAAGTGGGGGAAACACAGTGATTTGGACTGTAATAGATCTGTTCTCCAAACAAGCGCAATTCATACCCTGTAGCGGACTACCGGGGAAGGAGGGCTCGCTACGTTACAGAGATCCCTCCTTCCGGCCCTATGAGTCCCACTCCAAGGCCAGATGGCGCGAGTAATCAGGACCCTGGTCTCAGGCTGTTGTTGCTAAATGCCAGGTCTGTAGTTCATAAGGCTCCTCTCGTCCGGGACTTAATTTTAGACGAGGGGGCAGACCAGGTGGTTCCGCCCCAGGCGACTTATGGACCCTTTGGGGTTCCAGACAGAGCTTGGGGTTATTCCTGATACCCTCGCCCGCAGTCCGGCGGAGACTCTGGTTGCTGCTTGGAACTCAGCAGCGACAGAGTCTCTTAACCAGATTGCGCCTCTACGGCCGCTCCAAGGCAGTGGATCCAGGAGGGCCCCTTGGTTTACTGAGGAACTCCGGGAGATGAAGCGCTGAAAGAGACACCTAGAGCACCAATGGAGATCCAGTAAATCCGAATCGAACCGAGCACTTTTAACATCCTGCATCAGAGAGTACATCCGGGCAATTAGGACGTCAAAAAGAACTTACATTGCCACTCTGATTGCTTCCGCTGAGTCGTGCCCAGCCGCCCTGTTCAGGATAACCCGTTCCCTCCTAAATAGGAGGGATATGGGTGATCCTTTGCAGGGTAGGGCTGAGGACTACGTCCAATTCCTCGCGGATAAAGTTGCTCGGTTTCGGGCGGACCTGGACTCCAATCCTGCAGAACCAGCCGAGGCACTAAGGGATAATCTGGTAGGTCATCGCTGGATTGATTTTCAAGCTGTTACCCCTGAGGACGTGGACAAGGCCATGAGAGCTGTAGGTGCCTCCACATGCGTACTGGACCCGTGCCCCTCCTGGCTGGTTGTTAACAGCAGGGAGGTGACACGGGGCTGGATCCAGGCGGTTGTTGCCGCCTCCCTTTGGGAGGGGGTCTTTCCCCCCGCTTTAAAGGCGGCGGTGGTGAGACCCCTCCTGAAGAAACCATCTCTGGATCCAGCCGTTCTAAACAACTATCGTCCAGTCTCCAACCTCCCCTTTATGGGGAAGGTTGTTGAGAAGGTGGTGGCCTTTCAGCTCCAGCGGTCCTTGGAGGAAGCCAGTTATCTTGATCCATTCCAGTCTGGCTTCAGGCCTGGCTACAGCACAGAAACCACTTTGGTCGCATTGACCGCTGATCTCTGGAGAGCCAGGGATAGAGGCCATGCCTCCATCCTGGTACTCCTTGACCTCTCTGCGGCTTTCGATACCATCGACCATGGTATCCTTCTGCGACGACTGCGGGAGGTGGGGGTGGGAGGCACTGTTCTACGGTGGTTCTTCTCTTACCTCTCGGACAGGTCGCAGTCGGTGTTAGTCGGAGGGCAGAGATCGACCCCTAGGCCCCTAACATATGGGGTGCCGCAGGGTTCGGTCCTGTCCCCCCTACTTTTTAATATCTACATGAAACCGCTGGGCGAGATCATTCGACGGCACGGGATAAAATACCACCAGTATGCGGACGATACGCAGTTGTATCTGTCCGCCCCGTGCCGACTCAATGAAGCGATGGACGTGATGAGCCAAGGCCTTGAGGCTGTTAGGGACTGGATGGGGGTTAACAAGCTTGTACTCAATCCAGATAAGACCGAGTGGCTGTTGTGCTTCCCTCCCACTAATTGGCCAAGTGCTCCATCTCTTAGGCTGGGGGGTCAAATATTACGCCCCTCAGATAGGGTCCGCAACTTGGGAGTCCTCCTGGACCCACAGCTGACTTTTGAACATCACTTGTCAGCTGTGACCAGGGGGGCATTTGCCCAGGTTCGCCTGGTGCACCAGTTGCGTCCCTACCTGAACCGGGAGGCTCTCACAACAGTCACTCGTGCCCTTGTGACCTCTAGGCTGGAGTACTGCAATGTGCTCTACATGGGGCTGTCCTTGAAGAGTATTCGGCGACTTCAGCTGGTCCAGAATGCAGCCGCGCGAGCGATCGTGGGTGCACCTCGTTTCACCCACGTAACACCTATCCTCCGCGAGCTGCACTGGCTGCCTGTTGATCTCCGGGTGCGCTTCAAGGTGCTAGTTGTCACCTACAAAGCCCTTTATGGTATTGGATCTGGGTACTTGAGAGACCACCTACTGCCAATTACCTCCACTAGGCCAATAAGATCCCATAGATTAGGCCTCCTCCGAATTCCATCAGCCGGTCAATGTCGACTGGCAACTACCCAGAGGAGAGCCTTCTCGGTGGCTGCTCTGACCCTCTGGAACGATCTCCCCGTGGAGATTTGTACCCCCACCACCCTCCAGACCTTCCGCGTAGCCCTTAAAACCTGGCTGTCCCGACAGGCCTGGGGCTAAAGACTTCAACCCCACCCGAATAGTATGACTGTTGCATTTTTTAACGATGTATTGTTTTTATGTATGTAACGTGTTTTGTCCTTCCCTCCCCCCGAATTGTGAGCCGCCCTGAGCCCCCTCAGGGAAAAGGGCGGCATACAAATAAAGTATACAATACCCTCAGCTCACAAAATGACTAAACAGTTCGTGAAGCATATCTGCATGGAGTACCTCAAAGAATTATCTCAGACAGACGGGTCCAGTTCACGACTAAGTTCTGGAGGAAGTTCTTGTGGTCCATTGGGCCATCTCAGGGTCTTAATTCAGCTTTTCATCCGAGCACCAATGGGGCAGCAGAGAGACTGAACACCATGATAGAGCCGTACCTGAGGTGTTACGTGAACTATCAGTAGTCCAATTCGGCAAATCTTTTATCTTTTGCTGAGGTTGTGTACGATAATGCTATTCACAGTAGCACAGGACTCACACCGTTCAAAATAGTGAGCAGTATGGACTTCGTCCCAATGCCTGAGTATCCAAGGGTTCCCCCCTCCTCAGTCAGCTTGACTGATTGGATGTCGATGCTAAAAGCAACCTGGGAAAATGTCAAAAAGGCACTGGCTAAAGTGGCACAAACCTATAAGAAACCAGCAGATAAACATCGGGCTCCGCAATGGCCATTCCAGGTGGGAGACAAGGTTTACCTCTCCACAAAATATTGGAGATTAAAACTGCCTAGCAAGAAACTGGGGGCGAAGTTTATGGTACCATTCCCCATAGCAAAGATCATCAACCCAGTCACAGCACAATTGAAACTATCTCAATTGCTGGGGAAGATACACCCAGTGTTTCATACCTCTTGGGCAGCCTCTTGAAACCTGTGATTGGATCCACTCTGAGACCACTACCCCGGGAGCCCCAGGCCCTATGGTCATAGGGGGTCAAACCCATTATGAAGTTCAACCAATCCTCGATTCGAGGTGGCACAGGAGACAACTCCAATACTTAATCAAGTGGAAGGGCTACCCCTTATCAGAGGCATCTTGGGTAAAAAGTAGGAATATCCAGGCTGATCGTCTTATAGCGGAATTCCATGCAGAAAATCCAGGCAAGCCTGGGAGAGGAACGCATCCCTAAATTATGTACCTGTACTCAAATTGTCTTTGAGTCACACAGATCGCTTTCGGGAAGTGAGGGGAGCCGGATGTCAACTTCTAAAGCATTGCCATGACTATTATCAAGTTGGCATTTGAGGGAGGCATACCTTCGGCCAGAGTTGGATCTC
Source organism: Thamnophis elegans (assembly GCF_009769535.1). NCBI lineage: Eukaryota > Metazoa > Chordata > Lepidosauria > Squamata > Natricidae > Thamnophis > Thamnophis elegans. The sequence goes on along the minus strand of NC_045558.1, from coordinate 60,193,691 downwards.
ATATTTCTACAACCTAGTTCGTGAATATGATCTATAACGCATGATAGGAGGGACAGAGGAGTAAAGTTTAAATGCAATTAAGCGAAAGCCAGTTTAGGCTCCACAGAAGTCCGTACCAAGATGTTAGTCCTAATAAATGAAAGGGGTTTTTTGAACTTTATCTCGAAGCTCGTAAATTAATTAGGTCAGCTCTTGGGAACTTCACATTTCTATTGCATAAAGAAATGTGTCATCAGGCACCTCAAGTAACCTGAAATATTTTATATACCAGCGATCAGAAAGAGATATTGCCAAAATTCCTTTACCTTTAAAGGTTATTTAGTATCAAGATCTAGATTTTCATGTCATTGCAGAGACTTGAGAATATACATGCAGTAAGCTAAGGATTCAGGGATTACTATAAGTATCTGGTTTTTCTGACTTGATAAAATGAGTACCGTATATACTCGAGTATAGGCCGACCCGAATATAAGCCGAGGCACCTAATTTTACCACAAAAAACTGGAAAAGTTATTGACTCGAGTATAAGCCTAGGGTGGGAAATGCAGCAGCTACCGGTAATGATGTCCCGTGCAGCCGCGGGAGCGATGTCCCACCTCCTATGACACACGGCACAGTGATTCCTATCATTGGATCACTGTACCAGAGGAGGTGGGACATCGCTATGTGGCTGCTTGCCATAACAAGGAGGAGGTGGGACATCGTTGCAGAGCGGCAGGAGGGGGAGGAAGGGGAATCGTAAGACAGCCCTGCATTACATTAGAACGTGAGGAGGGGGGATGGTGTGGTGCGCGCTGTGTGGCAAACTGACCCAGAGGGAGGGGAAACTCACAGGGGCGCCGGGCCATTCACGAGCGTCACCCAGCGGCATGGCCCCGCTCCTTTTTCTCCTCCATTTCGGGCAAATTTTTCAGTGACTCGAGTATAAGCCGAGGCGGCTTTTTTCAGCCCAAAAAGTGGGCTGAAAAACTCGGCTTATACTTGAGTATATACGGTAGGTAAATGGATCTAGTCATCCTGGTTAAGGATAACTTTGGATACATGCCCATGTTTCAGAATATGCCCACATGATGATAAGATTGGTTTTAAACAAACTAGTATGGCAGATAATATTTCTGACAATTATGACAGTACAAACATTTTCAGAATGACATCAAGACAACAATAGCCATCATATAATTTCTAAGGTTGCCTGATTAAATATATTGTTGTGAGTGTATATTGACATTCAGTTTAGCCTTTTTTATAAAGTTGATGTATTATAAATAGTTTTTCAATGAATTTATAAATTTAACTTATTTCACAAAAATTGATGTCTTTATCTGAAAATATTGCAGCACAAAAAAAGCTGTCTTTAACAGAATAATAGGAGCCTTTTTCCTCTTTCTGATCAACTGACCTCCATATGAATAAATTGTGGCTCTGCAGAGACATTTCTTTTTCCATATTGAAAATATGGCTTATTACTATTTTTATACTTTATTGTCTTCTGTTTCTGAAAACAGAAACGCAGGAGCTCAGTACTACTTGTGAATCTTTGCAAAGTAACCTTTTTACAAAAACTTTAGTTGTAGCTGTAGCTCTATGAGATTTGGAAATAGCTCTGGGAACCTCCTCCTAGAAGAATGAAATATTTTGGAAAATATTAAAAAGACAGATTATTATAAAATATTATTTCCTAAAAGAGAAATGAAGAAACATGCTCTAAAAGACAGAAAGCAGCCCCCAAGGCTTTTTTAATAGCCTACAGCAGATGCCAACACTTAAGAAATAAAAAGTTTATTGAAAAAGGAAGATAATTATCTAGATAGTTCTATTAGTAAGCAAAGCAAATACTGCAGGCAGAAATCCACTCAAGACAGGATATTTTGAAACTTCTGGGCAGAATGGTAGGATTAGAAAGCAGCTCCTCACCCAAGATCCAACACAGGATGAAAGACAATTAACCACAATAGGAATTGCCCAACATGCTTTCATAACACAAGCCCTCATTGCACCCTCAGAGCAGTCCAAACTTTAAAGTCACAAACCTGGGAGCTCAGATAAATAATAAACCAGAGGTTGATCAGATTAGTTCAGACAAACACCTAGGATTTGCATTGCCTATAGACCAGCTATGATCCCTACATCATCCCATAGGAATCTGACAATAGCTAATAGAATATTTATTTATTTATTTTATTTGTCAATAAGTACAAGGAAACAAGTATGAAAAACACATGAAAAAATGGCACAAATAAATGGATAAAACAAGCAAAACATAGCCATAAACACATAAAAAGGGTACATATAAATGAGACAGCAGGACAGGGACGGTAGGCACACTGGTGCACTTATGTACGTCCCTTAGGGACCTCTTAAGAAATGCATAAGGTTCACGGTAGACAGCTTAAGGTAAAAGGAACTAACAACAGGATCGGGTATGGTGTTCCAAACATTTACTATTCTATTGCTGAAATTGTTTTTCCTGCAATCAAGACTGAGGAGTAGAATGTATAAAAGGTATTGCTTGAATGCTATTCTTTGCTCTCCTTGTACTCGATCCACTTGGGAGGAGACTTGGAGGCCACTTTTGCAAACACTTTTTATTTTTTTCTGTAAATAAATATTTTTTGAATTGTGAACCAGACTTGTCTCTGTGTTGTGAGGATTTAATAATTGGGTTTTTATCTCACAATCTTGGCGCCCAACGTGGGGCTTAAGGGCCTCATTTGGGAGTACTCCTCAAGTTATTCTGGGGGCGCGCTGGTTGATTTCAACTGCCTAGAGTCATATGAGACTGGACTTCCATTTGCGGACCCCATACCGGAACTAAATTGACAGCTGTGGTTTGCAATATCAAAAGGAAACAGAGGGAGTCAACAGCTGAGACCCCAGGACCAGGCAACTCTGTGTACAGACCCAGGTAAGAAACTTTTGTCCCAAAGGAGGGAAATGTGCAATTGTACCTGGGTGGTCAGGAGAGTGATTGTGGGAGGTTTTTCAATAATGGCAGTGTGTATGTGCTGGACTGTGTTCTGGGAACACTGAGTCCAGAGCAAGTGTGGACCTGAAAGTGTGGTTCCTTACACCTGCGAGGGGAAAGGCCAGCCTGAAGGGAAGCGGACTGATGCATGGATTTGGAGTGGCTGTAAAATTGAGAACCTCAGGAAACTATAGTCAGGGAAACTCTCAAGAGAATGGGGAATAATTGTAGTTGTGTTAAACCTAGGGTTAAGTAGTTTGAAACTACTGTTTGGAACAGGTGATCTAGAGAAAAAGATTAGGGCTGTGTTAGCCCACTGGAACATGTTGAAACATTGTCTTTAAAAAGAAAAGTGGAGTTCAAATTTGTGTGAGAGCCCTGGCTAGGTGCAAATGATGTGTGAAGGTCTCTATACATCTTGATCATTAAAGAAGAGGAAACACTAAGTCAAATAACTGAAATGGCTTATCTGAAAGATCCTGAAAGTGAAAGCCTGGAATGGTATGTATTGGATATGTGGAAAGTATGCCAATGGATATTTACCTAAGGGATGGAATGGATATTGTGTATTAGGAATAATAAAATAAATCTTTCAATTACAAGCAGTGCTCGAAGTATTAAATAATGACATGTAAATACTATAAAACATCTAGTTAAGGAGAGTGTAAAGTCTCAGACTTATATTATGCAGAATAGATTAGCTTTACTAGCTAAATAAAGAAGGAGGTGTGTGTGGAAAAATTTAATTTGAGTAATTGTGTTGAAATAGATGAGAGTGGGAAGTAGTAAAGGAAATTACACACCGAATGATAAAGCTAGCCCATGTTCCGGTCCAAACCTGGAAAGGGCTAAATTTATTGGGATAAATGATTGGTTTGGTGAATGGTTTTCAAATTGAAAAGCTTTAGCAAGATTTGCAATATTAGGATTCCTAGCTATCATGTTTTTACCATGCTTGATTCCTCTCATACCAGGGTTGGGTTTTTGCCAGTACAGTACGGTACGAGCGTTCACGTTGGTCAAATTTAGCGTCCCTTCAGGACCCGTTTGTCCAGTGGCACAGTACCGGAATTCTCCCTCCCCTGGCCTCCCCCCACCCCTGCCCACTCCCCCGTCTGCTCGGTTGCCACTTGATCTCTTTCTCTCCCCGCCTCACCGTGCTTGCAAATCGTGGCAAGAAGGGCAGAAGCCCCTGAACCCAGCAGGGAACCTAAGTAAAGGAAGAGGCAGAGAGCTGGACGGAGGAAGGGGAAAACCTAGAGAGGGCTGCCTGATTCCAACTAGATGCCACGCAGAGCAGGCTGCAGAGGGTGCCATAAGGTAGGTTGATCAGGGTGGCGTGCTGTTTCAAGAAGCCGTGCAGCTACTGCTGGAGCTGCATTACCCCACTGGGTTTGGGGACTTCTGCCCCTTTTGCCATACTTTGCAGCCACTGGAGTCCTGCATGGACCTCTTCATAGCGCTGGGAAACCTGGTTCTGGGGATTCCCCCCCCCCAAAAAAAAGATTGATCGTCTCTCCGGTTCTTGCGGCTTTTGGGGGGGGGGTTTCTTTAAAAAAATGCCTCTCCAGACAATCTTGAAAACTTGCGAGGTTGCTTTGGGAATGGGGGGCAGATGGGCAGCATTCCCCCCTGTCCCTGGGCACCTGCAGCCTCAGAGACAATGGGGAGCCTAAGCAAAGGAGGAGACGGAGAGCTGGGTGGAGGAAGGGGCAAACCCTAGTGAGGGCTGCTGGAGCTGCATTGCCCCACTAGGTTCGGGGACTTCTGCCCCCCCATGCCACACTTTGCAGCCACCGGAGCCCTGCGTGGACTTCTTTGGAGCTGCATTGCCCCGCTGGGTTCAGGGACTTCTGCCCCTCGTTCCACATTTTGCAGCCGCTGGAGCCCTGCATGGACCTCTTTAGAGCTGCGTTGCCCCACTGGGTTCAGGGACTTATGCCCCCTGTGCCATGCTTTTCAGCCACTGGAGCCGTGTATGGACCTCTTTAGAGCTGCGTTGCCCCGCTGGGTTCAGGGACTTATGCCCCCTGTGCCATGCTTTTCAGCCACTGGAGCCCTGCATGGACCTCTTTAGAGCTGCGTTGCCCCGCTGGGTTCAGGGACTTATGCCCCCTGTGCCATGCTTTTCAGCTGCCAAAGAAGTCTGTGCAGGGCTCCGGTGGCTGCAAAGTATGGCACGAGGGGCAGAAATCCTAGAACCCAGTGGTGCAACACAGCTCCAGCAGTAGCAGTAGTTTCCCCTTCCTCGGCCTCCTTCTTTGCTTAGGCTCTCCGCTGGGTTCAGGGGCTTCTGCCCCCACGTGCCACACTTTGCAGCCACCAGAGCCCTGTGTTGACCTCTTCAGGGTGCTGGGCAACCTGGTTCTGGGGATTCCCCCCCCCCAAAAAAAAAGACCAACCACCCATCTCTCCAGATCTTGAGGCTTTTTCAGAGGTTTCTTTATAAAAATGCTTCTCCAGACAAACTTGAATGATGATGCCAGTCTGTTGCCCTCCCAAAGCAACTTCACAGGTTTTCAAGATTGTCTGGAGAAGTGTTTTTAAAAAGAACCCCCTGAAAAAGCTGCAAAACCCAGAGAGATGGATGGTTGGTCTTTTGGGGGGGAATTCCCAGAACCAGATTGCCCAATACACCATAAGAGGTCCATGTGGGGCTCCGGCAGGTGTAAAGCGCAGCATGAGGGGCAGCAGCACACCACCCTGATCAACCTGGCTTATAGTTGGCAGCAGGCTGCCCTCACTAGGATTTCCCCCTTCCTCCGGCTGGCTCTCCATCTCCTCCTTTACTTAAGCTCCTTTTCTGCTTGGTACAGAAAAGGGGCTCAATTTTAAAATGGGGCACCTTGGTCCTGGGCCACCACAGGGTTTTTTCTGCTAGCTGAGTCTCACTTTGGGTAAAGGAGGAGGAGAGGAAGTTGTAAAAGAGGAGGTCGTAAGGCAGAAGAGAAACATATTCCCCCTGCCCTCTGGATTGCCAGCATGAGCATGGCTCTTCAGGAGTTCAGCAACAACATGAGTAGCAATGTCAGGTGCACACCCACCCACTTTCGGTTGAGGGCAGGCTTGTTTTGCAAAAGTGCAGCTCACCCACCTACCCTCCCTCCCCCGTGTCCAGGCACTATGTTGGGGGAACTTGGGCGTGATTGGTCTTGAATGCAGGACATGCGCGTCCCCCCCCTGCCCACCTCCGTTCTTTTGCAGATTGACTAGCTGTAGAGCGTGGGCCCTTTTGGAAGCCAGGTTGACTCCTTCCTTGGAATGGATGCCGGGACACAAGGGGCACAGGCTAGGACCAGGTGCCCTCATCCATTTCTCCCAAAGGTGCTTTTTTTCCCCCCTCCAAGAGGCAACTGAACTTTCAGGTTTTTCTTTGAAAATGTTTTGCTTCTCCTCCAGGAAGCTTCTTCAGCTCTGAGGAAGCTTCTGGAGGAGCTGAAGAAGCTTCTTGGAGGAGAAGTGAAAGGTCTTCGAAGAAAAAGCAGAACATCCAGCTGCCTCTTGGGAAAAAAACATCTTTGGGACATCTTGGATGACCAGGAATCCACATAGATATCCCTCATCCTAGCCTTCCTTTCTGATGTCTCCTAGCCTTGCTTGTCTTTCATCCCTTGCGGTGGCCACTCTCCCAAAGCCCATGATAGTTGAGCATCAATAAGTCTTCTTGTAGTATCAAGGGTGGCTGAGGGTTCACAGGTGGCACACACCCATGGCTTCCTGATTGCCAGTGCTATTTGGGTTATCTAAGCTGGAGAGACATGGTCTGTCCTGAACCTTTGAAGCTGGAGGGCTCTGCACTTGATTCTGACCTAGAGGTTTTTGTTGAAATCCTGGTTTAAGTTTTGGAGAAAGACTTATTTCACCCTAACTTGGGACTGCTTTCATCAAACCTTAGAGTTGGCCATGTCCACCTGGTCACATGACCCCCCAGCCACTCCCACAAAACAGGCCACACCTACAGAATAGGTTCTAAAATTTTTTGAAACCCACCGCTGTCTCATACAAATTTTAATAAAAAGGACTATGAGCAGTATGACCTTAATAACTAAATCAATCACAAATAGAAAGAACCTATGGTAATAATGAAAGAGGGGATGGAGATGGTGGACTCTGAATGTAAAAAAACCTGTTTCCATATGAACCTAAATGGAAGTTAGGAAATTATAAATTATTGTAGGTGTAAAAAATTGTAGGTATAAAAGAGTAAGTTACTGAGAAGAGAAAAAGTGAGGATTGAAGGAAAAGATATTAAGTTACTCTTTTATAAAATGTTAAAAGGTTGCTTTTGTAATCTTTTACGTTATTAAATGTATAAGCCATTATATTCTTGCCTAAAATGTATAATAAGTAACTATGTTATTACTAACTACAAAATATGTTAAGGAAACAGGATAAGATAAAACTCTGTTATCACAGGAGGCTATGTACAAGTTAGATAGGAAGCCATCTGCTCAGACAGTCTCAAGAAAATGTCAAGTTGACCCTTTACAGTATGGAATGACAAAAGAAACCATGTAAATGAATGAGCAGGAAGAGAGGGAGTTTCTGAGGAGTAGAATGTATAAAAGGTATTGTTTGAATGCTATTCTTTGCTCTCCTTGTACTCGATCCACTTGGGAGGAGACTTGGAGGCTGCTTTTGCACACACTTTTTATTTTTTTCTGTAAATAAACCTTTTTGAATTGTGAACCAGACTTATCTCTGTGTTGTGAGGATTTAATAGTTGGGTTTTTAACTCATACTATTGATAGCCCTTGTTACTGAAATTGAAGGATATGTTCTTGTACAGGAACAGGAAGCTCACGTACAAAGAAGATATAAAAGAAAGTATAAAACCCATCCACTCGCAACCCCATTTTGTTCGGCTGACCCAGAATTCTCTTTGTGGTTCTGTTCAATAAACAAATTTTCCAATTAATCTCCATATTGCTTCCAGCTTGGAACTGAAGCAGATAGATTTTCCTTCCAACATGGCATTTGGCTCATTTTTCTCCCTGTCTTAAGAACTCTCCACGTTCCAGACCAGAGCATTCATATTTAAACTGAGGTTTCAATTAGAGGCAGGGTTCTTTTAACTTAAAGCCCCGCCCATTCCTTCCGCTGCTTAAGGATACGGTATACAGCAATCAACCCTCCCTCCTCCTCTAAATCCCGTCAGCTCCGGTGAACAGTCGAATCTCTCTTGCTCCAAAAAGAAGCTCTTCTTCCTCACCAATCGTCTAGCAGCAGCTACAATGTGCGCGCCGTGGGGGAGGGGGCGGTTATCGCTTGTTATTTCTAGTACACGCAGGCGTTGTTTGGCGCGTGCGTGTTCTTTCTTCCATCCCGATGTTTTTGGAGTAAATAGCAAGAGCCTCGCGGCTTGCTTGGACAAAGACTGAAAGATGGCGTGCGCGTTCTCTCCGACTTACTCCTGACTCTCCAGCACCCTCCCTCCCTTTGGAACTGCCGCTATTTTCTGATTGGACCCCTGGTGCCCCGGTCAGCTGTCAGGAATAGTAGAAGCTAAGTCTGCAAGGAGTGCGGAAGGGGGTGAGACAGTCTCAAGGCAGAGGCATATGGTCCATGTACCTATCACGTTTCCTTTAATTCAGTGGTGATAGTCTATAGGCGCATGCTACCAAAGAAGATTCTGATCAAAGCCAGGAAAAATGCAAAACTGCCTCCTTCTATGACAGCTGCCATGCTAATGTAAAGGAAGGCGCAACTGGCTCTTTTATCGGACCAGACACCTTTTGAGACGCTTGCTTTATACGGGAGTTCTCCTCCTCTTGCTGTCGGATATTGGAAGTATTGGACTGGTGCAGACAACTCCAAAGGTTAGAGGGATTCTCCCATTTCCCCCCTCATATCAGCTTAGCTGCCTGAAAATGACAAGCAGCTCAAGATGGTCCACCACTGCTTAGACTTGTGGGCTGGGGACACACAGGGAGATTTTAAGGAATTGTTGAACTAGCTTTTATCTTCAGCTTTCGACCACTTTGCTGAAGAAAAGAGAGAATGGGCTGGAGCTGGGGTTGGTGGAGCTAAGAAATCAGAGAAGTTATCTGATAGCTTCCATTTTGCTGCATCTTTCTTGCATTATGCTGAGGGTGAGCATGGACAACTGTCCACCTCTTTGCTCTCTATCAGTCTCCTTTATTGCAGTGCCTACTGCAGAGAAAGGTGGAAATGTCTGTATGGATGATTTTGATGCAATTGCAACTTGTTCTGCTGAAATATGTCTTACAGAACTGCAAGTAGTATTTCCTTTATAGGTCTTAGGTGGGTCTTGCAAATAAGGTATTTCTAGCTCTGATATAATTCCATAACAGGGTGACTTGAGGGAAATAATGCCATACATTTAATATATAATTTCACAAATTCTTTATTTCTTTATGGAATTTATGTCTTCCCAAAACAGTCTTTACAGATACATGCAATGGTTGTAATAGATTGAAATTATAATTAGAATTGTATGCATATTACTGATTCAAATGCATTGAGATTTATGCATTGAGATCTATGCAGTGAATTGAGTTCTTAATATAGATTCTTAAGATTCACAGAAAGTGATAGAACTAGAATGGGTTATAGCTTTTTTAAAGAAAGGAGCATAGATAATGGATTTTTAAGAAAATAACAGTAAATGTAAATGTGTCAACTTACATTCTATTAATTGTGTACTTAGGTTGTAGTTTTCAACATAGCTTCTAGTTTAGAAATCAGTGCAATAATTTTAGCTAAAATTACACTGATTGGTTATTAGTAGTTTATTGCTGTTTTTCTCCACAGACTTATTGTAATGGCTCCTCTCCTAACTTGAGAAAGTAAAGACTCTTGAAATGAATTATTACGTTTAATCAAGCAGGATGGAAACCACTAGAAGCAAAGCAGCATCTGAAAACCTTTAGGCCATGCAAATGGGATTAAGCTGATAATGATCCCTCACCTTTGTCCGATTGCAAATTCTGCCAATACACAAGTGTGAAGATGCTTCCTTAACTCTTCTGTCCTGGGAGTCAATACAGCACACATTCCCATGGCTATCTCTAGTTAGACATAAAAATTATATATTCCACATGGCTACCATAAACATCCCTCCAGAGATGTTGGGACCTTCAGTCTCCCGGTGACAGGAAAGTTGTAAAGTTGTAAAACTCAGTTGTTTCAGATGTAGCTAATGATTTAACTCAGAGGCTCCCCTCCTCCCAATTGAATGGCAGTATCACTTTTAGGGATCTGACACTTATATAAGTGTAAGGAGGTTACATGAATATAACTTCAAGTACACCTAAGGGCATAGTAAACTTGACTTTATGATGGCATTCAATTTAATTTGTAAGAAGGTATTATATAATAGAAAGCAAAATGTTCAATAATCCTGCTCTGGCTTTTTCTTCTTTCTTTTATCTGATTTAATTTAACCATTAATGTAGCTGGGCCTGGCCAGTAAGCTTATTAATTTACATTTATGGACTAATAAGACTAATGTTTGAGCTTGCAAAGTCATGGAAACATCTGAGTACAAATAATTTTTGCTAAGTACCCATGGATACTGTGAAATTAAATAATATTACAGATTATTGTTACATTATTTTTGCATATAGAACCTTTAAATATTAAAAAGAAGATTAATATTTCTAGTTTACATCAGTGTGAATACTATTTCATGAAAGGAGAACACATAAGATTGTCCTTAACTCCTCCCAACCATTAACTAAATCTGTCCATGTTGCAGCTATGTCAAAATATTTTCCAATTTGTGCTAGCCAATCTGCATTGTCCACTTTGTATGTTATACTTCAATTCCTTATAACTAAAACTATTCACTCTGATTGACTACTGCAACCTGTGGTGGGAATGACCACTCTGCTTTGGTCATTGATATCCAGTGCCATTTTTCTAAAATGGTAGAAAAATAAAAAGCGGAATTTTAAAAAGTTAAATTTACTAAAGACCTGTAATATAACTTTCTTATTCTTATACTTGTTGAAATTGACAAGGATTTCCCACTTTCATCTTTTAATCTTTTAACAGAAAAAAATTGTATTAAAAGGTATGTATATGAAGCTAGACAGTTGTATCAGTCCAGGAGAGGTAAAAAAAATAGGTGAATCAGATAAAGCATTAAATCATCACCATGGCCAAATTTTAGGGAGGGGTTGAAATCTCAAAGAGTAGTGGCAGTCATAGCTATGCTATGAACCATTTGCCCTATTACCTGACCTTGAGGCCCTATGCAAGGTCAGTCATGCTCTAGTCATTATTGCATGTTGCAATAATGAGTTAATTATTGCAACATACTCTATAGGCCGATGGTGGCTAATTTTTTTTCTAATCACGTGCCAAAAGCAGGGGGAGCACAGGGGGGGTCGTGCTTAGGCATGCCCACACCCATAATGCTTTCGGCCCACGATGGACCCATTTTTCACCCTCCCCAGGCTCCAGAGGCTTTCTAGGAGCCTGGAGAGGGCAAAAACAGCCTCCCATGCCCCCCGGAGGCTCTCCAGGGGCTTCAGGAGACTTCCTAAAGGCTCCGGAGGGCAAAAAATGGCCCTACAGGCAACCTGCCCATTCCCAAACTTCCGGTTTGCACTTTGGGTGGTTTTTCCCCTTTGCTAAACCAGGGAGGGGCAAAGCCATGTGATGCACCCAGCCTGTGGGTGCATCACATGGCTTTGCCCCTCCCTGGTTGACACCTCTGCTTCAGAGTATTTAGAAGCTGCAGCTAGTGCAGAATACAGTGGCACATCACAGTCCTAGGGCTGCTTATATAACACTATTACTGCACGAATTACATTGGTAACCAATTTGATTCCGGACCCAACTCATAGTACTTGTTCTTGTTGGTTTTTTTGTGAATTTTTTTTAAATTAGTTTTATTACAGAAAAAGCACACACACACAAAAAGAATCATTTTTCATTACATCTTGTAGAAAGCGTATCCATTGGTCACAAGTACATTTCATGCGTTCCTTCCACAATCACATATAATACATTCAGTTTGAATTATATATGTTAAAAGTTTATATATTTACTATCACCATCCCATCATTTTCATTTAATTAAGATTTCAAGAACACAGCCACCTGCTGGCATTTTATTTTCTTCCCCCAGTCTCAATCAATCTGCCATATCTTTATATCTTTATAACATATTCTAAGAAAAGAGTCAATTAATAGGACATCTAACATTTCCTCTTCCTAACATATCTTTATTATTATTGTAGTTAACTAGAGGTTATTTACTATTTTTCTCTTCTCTCCACCGGCGTAAAGAAGCAACAATCTCTAAACAACAATCTATTAATATGGGTTAACAAAATGACCATTTAAAATCTAAGACAATCTAAAAAATGTTGACATTTCTAGTTGATAATCACCAAAGTATACATTAACATTGCCTTTTGTTTTTGTAGTTAGAAACAGAAAAAAAAAATTGTTTGCTATTTCTAATCCAAATTAGAATTTCTAATTGATAATCACCAAAGTATGCATTAACATTCCCTTTTGTTATTATAGTTAGACGAAGACATAAAAAAACCCCCAATTATTTGCTATTTATGTCACATCACCTCTCATTCTAATCCAAATTATAGCTTCATAACAGGATCTAAACACAAATTTATAAGATTTATAAGCCTTTTCACCAAATCTCAGTTACAATTTGCGGCCTGGTTATTTATCCTAATTAAGGTTATCATTTCATTGTTAATATCATGGTAAATTATATGTTAACGAATAAACATTCAGTGATATCTATAAGAGTCTACAAAATACTAAAGTCCATACTTATTAATCATCAAAAATTAGCTAGTTTTTATCATCAACTGGCATTATCAACCAGTGTCTTTCCAGTAGCAAAATGGTCCTTTCTCTCTCGCCAGCAGTTGTGTCATTTCTCTTATTGGCATCTTTTCAGAGTTTAAAACTTCTCTCCGCACCCTGTAGCTTAAAGGATCTCTCATGTAGTTTCGTTGCTCTTTAATTGTTATTGACATAGGCTTAGCTTTGGTTATCAAACTTGAATATATTTGTCTTCTTAATTCCATCCTTCTCACTCTTTTTTTCCCTCCTGCATCTTGAAGTTGGAGGAAAGGCTCCAAGTTGTCAAAAATACTTTTCCACCTTTCCCTTCTTTTCGCTGACCGCCTTGTTTTCGCAGATTAAGGACTACGTTTTTAACTACTGTGTTGAATGTATGAAGATACAATTGTGAGAGAGAATGCGCCCACTTTTTAATTTAATTAATTTAGTTAATTTTATCACTGTATTGTATTTTTAACGATTATTGTGGGGTGTGTCTGAGTAGAATGCTTGGTTAGTGAATATGATGGACTGGGGGTGTGACCTGGAGGCCCCTCCACTGAGTGCAGAAGCAGAACTGAACGGGGGCCCGGATCCACCCCCCGTCCTAGAGTGAATGGTGTATGTGGCCTGCTGGGAAGAATGGGGGCCATGGGAGAGGGAGGGGGTCGATGGGGAGGGGGGAGGGTTGGAGCATTTCGGTTACAACCAGGAGGGGCAGACATGACGGGAGCTGTAGGGCTAGCCATTACCGGGGAAGAAGGACTCGCTACATTACAGCAATTCCTTGTTCCGGCCCCTCAGGCTCACCTCAAGGACCTGGTGGCAGAGGAGATCAGGGCTCTGGTCTCAGGTTGCTGCTGCTAAATTCCAGGTCTGTTGTGAACAAGGCCCCACTCATTCGGGACTTAATATTAGATGGGGGGGGGGGGCAGACCTGGCATGTGTAACTGAAACCTGGCTGGGCCAAGAGGGAGGAATCCCCCTCTCAGAAATGTGCCCAGATGGGTTCCAGGTGCTTCACCAACCACGACACCAGAAAGGGGTGGGGGAGTAGCAGTTATCATCCGAAAGTCGTTAGTTCCTCGCAGGATCCCTGCCCCAGAGATTGTGGGGTGTGAGTCTCTCCTCTTGAAGGTGGACCTAGGGGTTCAAGTGGGCTTGTTCATGACATACCGACTTCCCAGCTGCGTCACGACAGCCCTGCCTGTGCTGCTAGAGGCAGTAGCCGGGTTGGCGGTGGAGTTCCCCAGACTAATGGTGCTGGGGGGGCTTTAACCTACCGTCTCTTGGCGAACACTCGGATGGGGCACAGGAGTTCATGGCCTCCATGACAATAATGGACTTGACCCAAGTAGTTCGGGGCCCAACTCAGAGCGGGACACACACTCGACCTTGTATGTCTCTCGGGGTGGAGATGTGATCTGGAATTAAGGGGAATAGAAACCTCGCCCTTGTCATGGTCAGATCACTCCTTGCTGAAGCTTGACTTCAGGACACTATTCCCCCATTGCAGGGAGGTGGAACCGATTAAGTGGTTCCGCCCGAGCCGCCTGATGGACCTGATGGGATTTCAGAGGGAGCTTGGAGAGATACCTGACTCCCTTGCCCGAAATCCGACCGAATCCTTAGTCGCTGCCTGGAATGTTGTGACCATGGTATCCTTCTGTGACGTCTGGAGGAGGTGGAAGTGAGAGAAAAAGTTGATTTGTCTCAGCTACTATTATTTTATTTATGTATTCTTAAATTATTAAAACCAAATTGGAATACTGTAGCAAAATACTTTAAATTGCAACTGTGGTTCAATAAATACATGCTAAGAGATTTAAAGATACAGTATCTAAATAAATGAATTTAATGAATGTGTAAAGTAATTTAAATATAACAATGCTGTTCCTTATCCTAAATTAAATATTGGAACATATCAAGAAATATTGGTTTCAGATGAAAATTTATAATCTAGGTCAAGGGTGTCAAACTCGCAATGACACATTGTCACATGACATATTATAACTTTTCCCCCTTCACTAAACCAGGGTGAGCATGGTCAGTGCATGACACATCTGGCCCATGGGCCACGAGTTTCATACCTCTGATCTAGGTGAAACTGAGTAAAACATTAATTTCAATAAGACAAATTTTAACATACCTTTTAATTTTTTACCATATCTTAAGTTTTTTTGTGAAAACAAATTATTCTGGCTAATAGAAAGAAAATGCCAGGCATGCCTCCTTCAATATCCAAGAAAGAAAAATCTCAACTCCATTTGAATAGAGATAAAGTACTGTTTATGTTTACCCAGCACCCTTCCCCCAATTCCCCAATCCTATGTCCAATCTGCAACTCCCTAAGGTGTCATGTGGGGTGCATCTTCAAAAAACCTCATCAAGTTGGTATGTGAGATGGCTGACCTTGACCAATTTCAAACACAGACCATCAGCATACGCAGAAGATGGTGAGAACAAAACTCCCTTCTTCATAACTCGTACAGCACCAGTAATTCCCCCTCCCAAATATCTCAAGCCCCCTCCCTCCGTTTCTTTTTTTAGATTAAAGTTTTTTATTTTTCCATTTTCATAATATATAATCACATGTATACATAATATACACAATATATAAAGCATATTACATAACCAACATCATATTGTATTGTTAAATATTTACATTAATTCATCTTATCAACAACTCCCCAAAACCAATTATTGGCTCTTCTGCTCTCCATACACCATATTTGTGCTTTGTCCATCACTTTCTTCTCCCTCTCTCCTCTCCCTCCCTACCTCCTTTCTTCCTTCTGTCCTTTTCTTCTCAACTTCCCTTTCCTGTCTCCTTCTCCTCCCTCCCCTTATCACTCCTCATTTCTCTCCTCCTCTCCCCCCCTTTGCCCTCTCTCCTTTCCCTCTCTTCTTCCCTCTACTTGCTTTCTCCTCTACTTCCCACTCTTCATCTCATTTATTTGGTGTATTTCGGCTTCTGAGCAAGCTCCCTTTTAGGTTGATGCTATTTATAATTATTTTTCAATATGCATATTTAATTTTTCTCCTATTTTTTAATAAAAAAGTGATATAAAGAAAAGTATACATATATAGTCATTGTGTTTTTAAACCCCCCCCCCCAACCTAATTTTGTTCAAGATGTAGACCTGGTTACAATGCCCAGCTATTCTCATCATTATCTTTATATTCATTCTTACATGCCCCCAATTTGTGATTCTGTCTTTTTATCACAATAGTTTTCCATTGTATGTAGATTTCATATTCCTTCTCTATTTTTCTATACCTTGAATTAGAATACCCTTAGTTATCTCGAAATGACAATCTTTGCTGTTCAGTATTCATTACACTTCCCTTAATGTATTATATAAAGTAACAAGTGGTAAATATCTCACTTTGTTCATCATCTTTTTTTTTTATAGAATTTTTTTTTATTTTTGTTACATAGACAACATAATCACATAACAATAGAAAAAGAAAGACAGAGAAAAGAGAAAAAAAAAGAAGAAAAAAAGGAAAACAAAGCCCATCATCCCATGCAGTATGTCATTTAATTACAGGTGTTTTAACCTTTATCATTCTTATACATTCATTGTTTCATTTAATAAATTATAATTTAGTATCGTTTCTTATTCCCCTGCCTGTAGCAATCCATCCCTACTACGTTTCCCCCCATACACACACCCCATATCTCTCTGTTATATATTTGATAGAAACCACAATAGCCTAGGATTAAAAAAAAAAAAGGAAAAAGGAAAAAACACACAAAAATAAAAAGACCCCCCCCCCCATCATCACATGCAGCATGTCGTTTGGTTACAAGTGTTTTAACATCTACATCTTCAAATAATATTTACCATCTCAAATGTTTCATCTAGTATAACTAAAAGCCTCATTTTCATTCTAGAATATATATTCAGTTAACATTATCTTTATTTTTCCCCAGAAAGTATACTTATATTCATTATTGTCCTTGCATTTCATACCTTCAAACAGAGATCTTATTCCTTCATTTTTCAACAGGACGTCGCTGCCTATATATACCAGTTTTCATTTGTTCCCTTATTAAAATTGCTTATCAGCAGCGAAATATCATTATAAGTTCTTAACATTATACATTATATCACCAGACCTTATATTAATTCTTCATTGTATCATTGTTAGATTATTTCACAGCATAATTATATCATCATTCTCTTTCTTCAATTAAAGCATAAGTATATCATTTTTCATTTCCAAGGTTTTTTTTCCCCCTAGCCACCGATAAAACAAATCCCATATCTTATAAAATTGCTCATCCTCTTGCTCTCTAATTTCAAATGTCAATTTACTCATTTCAGCACAGTCCATTATTTTTCGGATAACTTCTTCCTGTTTTGGTATTGTTTCGTTTTTCCAGTTTTTTGCAAATACAATTCTGGCAGCTGTTAACACATTTACCATCAAATATTTTAAATCTTTGTTGTATATTTCTGGTATGATCCCCAATAAAAAGACCTCTGGTTTAAAGTCTATTTGTTTGTGTGTCATTTTTTCCAACCACATGTGGATTTTAGTCCAGTATCTTTTAGCTTCAGTGCAAGTCCACCACATGTGGTAGTATGAACCAGGTATCTGGTGACATTTCCAACACTTTTCTGATTTATTCTTGAACATTCTTGCGATTCTGGTTGGGGGTAGGTGCCACCTGTAAAACATCTTATACAAGTTTTCTCTATATGCAGTAGACATTGTCATTTTATAGTTTTGAGACCATAATTTCTGCCAATTCTCTAAGTCAATCCCATACCTAAAGTTTTTTCCCCAAGCTATCATAGTTTCTTTAACTTGTTCTTCTTGCAATTTAAACTCCAATAAATATCCATATAGTTTTTAATTACTTTTTCATCAGTGCCTGTTAAAATTTTGTCTAACTCAGTCATTTTATTATAAAGACCTTTAGTTTTTCTATCTTCATTATATCAAGATTGTATCTGTACATATGAATACCAGTTCATTTCTATCCCTTCTTGTTTCAACTCTTGAATAGATTTGAGCTCACCCTCTGCATTCAGTAATTCTATATATCTAACTGTTTGTTCCTTTTTATATATTATTGGATATGAAAAAGCTTCAATTGTTGATATCCAAACTGGAATTTTCAAATAGTGTAATCTTTTTACCTTTTCCCAGTTTAATAGCATGGCCTCCCTTATGTAATGTCTTGTAAAGTAACCATGTGATTTAGTTCCCTTATACCATAAGAAAGTATGCCATCCCAACAATAAGTCGTGACCTTCTACATTCAATAGTCTAGAGTTTTTTAATATATATCCACTCCTTAATCCACATCAAGTTTGTTGTTGTATAGTTCCCAATCAGGTAGCCCAAATCCTCCTCTAGATCTAGCATCTTGTAGTAATTTAAGTTTTATTCTGGCTTTTTTCCCTTGCCAAATAAATTTCAGAACTATTTTATTTAGATCTTGAAAAAAGTCCTTACCCAATCTGATTGGGATTGTCTGAAACAGGAATAGAATTCTAGGTAGAATGTTCATTTTAATTGTAGAAATTCTTCCCATCATTGATAAGTGCAAATTTTCCTATTTCTCCAAATCAATTGCTATTTGTCGTTTTAGTCTGGTATAGTTATCCTCCTTAAGAGTGCTACATCTAGGTGATAGGTATATCCCCAAATATTTAACCTTACTTGTATTTTGAATCTGCAACGTTTCTGACAGCTCTTCCTTTTGTTTTGTTGGGATATTCTTCGTCATGATCTTTGCTTTGTCTTCGTTTATTTTCAAGCCTGCTACTTCTCCATATTCCTCTATTATTTCTAGCAATTTGGGTGCTGTTTCTAATGGATCTTCAAGAATAAAAACTAAGTCGTCTGCAAACGCTTGTAGTTTATACTCTTCTCTCTTAATTTTCATTCCTCTTATTTCTTCTTCTTCTCTGATCTTTCTGTTTAAGACAGTGATGGGCAACCTTTTTGGCGTGGTGTGTCAAAAATCGGCAAAAAATCGAGCATAACTCGCGTTGTGTGTCACTTCGAGAAAAACATAATTTTGCGCAATTTATAGTTTAAACTACAAAAATGTATAATTGCAATATATAATTGTATTTAATAAACCAAAAACAAATTATTTAACATACCTGCTTAGTAACTTCTTTGTTCATCAGTCGATTTCGTATGTTGCCCTTGATATTATTGAACTTGTTTGGGGTGCCGTGAACCAGGGCTGTGGAGTTGGCTGCTTCCAGCTCCACGTCCTCATCAACATGCCGCTCCAGCCCGCCCCAAGAGAACTCAGATATTCTCTTAATAATTGCATATTTATTCTGCATATCATGAAATAGAACTGGCGCACATCTTAGGAGAGTTTCTTTAATAAATTCTCCCTCATTAAGCGCTTTTGCATGCTGAGCTATGGAGTGAGCAATGCTCAAACTTGCAGAGTTTAAATTTGTAGAGCCTTTCATAAATAAACAGCGCACTGTTCCCGCGCTCCTCTCCTGCGGGTCCTCCCTCGCCGCGCTGATGACGTGTGTGCGCATGGCACGCACACCTTACCAGCAGCCCCTGCGCTCAGAAAGGGGCGGCGGTGATACAGTAAGTGAGTGTGGGCGGGGGAGATCACACGTCCCGCCCCCCCGTTCCTCCAGCACAGATTCTTTCATCCTCAGCGGCCGTGCAGGAGCCGAGGATGAATCGCATGAAATCCTGTGCGTGTCACCCCAAATGGCTACGCGTGTCAGCACTGACACGCGTGTCATAGGTTCGCCATCACTGGTTTAAGACCTCTAGTGTTAAGACAAAAAGTAGTGGTGATAGTGGGCAGCCTTGTCTCGTACCTCTCTTTATTTCGATCGGATCTGTTAGTTCTCCATTTACCATTATCTTTGCTTCTTGTTTCCAATATATCATTCGTATAGTTTGAGTGAATTTCTTGCCAAAATTCATCTGCTCCAGTTGCAAAAACATAAATTGCCAATTCACATTGTCAAAAGCTTTCTGCGCATCGAGAAACATCAGTGCCATTTGCTTTTCAGGATGGGCCTCATAGTATTCCAAAGTATTCAAAATCATTCTCATATTGTCTTTAATTTGTCTTTTAGGTAAGAAGCCATTTTGATCTGAATGGATGAAGCCATTTAAATATTTTTAAGTCTCTCAGCTAGTATAGATGCAAATAGCTTGCAGTCTGAATTTAATAAAGAGATTGGTCTATAATTCTTGATTTGTGTTAAATCGGTCTCTTCCTTGGGTAGTAGTGTGATATACGCTTCTGACCATGACTTCAGTATTTTGCTCTCAGACATCACTTCATTCATGACTTGTAGGAGTGGGAAGGTCAGTGTTTCTTCAAATGTTCTGTAAAATTCCACCGGTAGTCCATCTGGTCCTGGAGCTTTCCCATTGTTTTGTTTTTTAAGTGCCTCTGTTAGCTCCATCATTGTTATTTTACTTTCTAACATTGTTCTAGTTTCGTCTGATACCTGAGGGAGATTGGCTTCTTGTAAGTACTTTTTAACTTGTCCCTCCTCCACCTTCTCTTGTTCATAGAGTTTAGCATAGTAGTCTTGTATAATATTTTTTTTCTCAATATTTCCATACTGGATTTCTCCTTGTTTATCTCTTAGTTGAAATATTTTCTTTGTTTCTCTCTCTTTTTTCAGCTTATATGCCAACCACCTGCCTGGCTTATTCACATTTTCAAAATAATTCTGTTTGGCACCTCTAATTTTTTGTGCCAGTTCTTCCTTTTCTAATAGGTCCATTTTGTGTTTAATTATGTCCATTTTTATTTTAACATCTTTTTTTTTGTGGTGCTCTCTGTAGTTCTCTTTCAAGTATTTTATAGTCGTTATCTAAAGCTTTATGCATTTGTCTTTTCTTTAAGTTTCTCTTCTTTGTGTAGTCTATTGTCAAACCTCTGATAACAGCCTTCATTGTATCCCAGAGATTCTGCAACGATGTATCTTCTTTCCTATTTTCTTTAAAGAAAAGGACTAGCTCTTTTTCCATTTTTTGTACAAACTCTTTTTCTTTCAATATAGTATTATTTAGTGTCCATCTAGATCTTGCCCTTTGGCCTTTCCATTTAATTAAAATTGGATTGTGGTCCGCCCAGGTACTTGCTCCAATCTCAATGGAACTCAACTCTGCTGAGGCCAATATCATATCTATTCTAGAAAATGATGAATGTCTGTTTGAGAGAAGGTGTATTGTTCTTTTTTAGCATTTCTGTCTCTCCATATATCTTTTAGATTTACTTCATCTGTCATCCTAAAGAAGGATTTCGGCAGAAGCTTCCTATTTAATTTTTTTGTTTTATGTGTTTTATAGTCCATATTTTGATTCACAATGCCATTAAAGTCTTCCATCATACAAATATCAGCATAGTCTAGTTCCAAAACTTTTTTGTGTAGTTTTTTGTAAAATTCATCTTGTTTTTCATTAGGGGCGTAGATTCCAATTAGGAGTGTTTTTTTAGTATCCATAATTTCCACCATCAAGATTCTTCCCTCTTCCTCAACATAGACTAGTTTTGCTGGAATGTTGCCTTTAATATAAAAGACCACTCCTCTTTTCTTGCAATTCGCCAATGATGAAAACATTTTCCCAAGCTTTGGTTGAGTTAATAAGTGTTCATATTTCTTTTGAATATGTACTTGTAGACAAATTATGTCAAGTTGTAATTTCTCTAATTTATAAAATATTTTCTTTCTTTTAATTACCGAATTAAGTCCATTAATGTTAATTGTAATCATTTTTCTTCCTTCCATGTTTATACTTTATATACAGGATTTATCGTTCTAGTGGATCTGGGTTCTCGTTTTTCTTTACGGCTTCCATCCCCCGTCACCCCTTCTTTCTCACTTCCACCTACTGCTCCTTCTATCTTTTCAGTCGCGGTTGCAAGTGGTTCCAGTATTTGTACCGCTGAGTCATCTTTCCCAGCTTTCTCAGCCATTTCTCTAAAGTATTCTTCGTAGAAAGCTTCTGCCTTCTCAATTGTATCTATCCTGTGTCTTTGTCCTTGCCATGTACATAGTAAACCTTCCGGTATGAGCCATCTGTAATTAACACCTTTTTTTATCAATACTTTGGTCAGAAATTGGTATTCTCTTCTCTCTCTCACCTCTCTCGGAATTTGTTTGAGAACTACACTCTCCTTACCTTTATATTCTAATTTTCTATCTCTCAATTTCTGTAAGATTTGTGATTTAATTGTTTTCTTAGTAAATCTTACATGCACTTCCCTTGGGAGAGCATTTCTCATTGCATATCTTGTGTATACTCTAAAACGTTCGTCTATAGTTTCTATTATTTTGTCCTGGGACATCTCCAGAACATCTATCAAAATATTTGAAATTATCTGAACTAAGTCCTCTCCTTTCTCTTCTTCTATGTTTTGAAATCTTAAGAAGAATTCAGACCTATCCATCTCCCATCTTAATATTCCACTGCTCTCTCTTTCTACATCACTTAGTCTGGTCTCTAGCTTCTCAGTTTTCTTCTCTCCTTCTTGGATTTTGTTTTCAATTTTTGAATCCTGTCTTCATATTTCACCATCCAGTTGTGCATACTTTCAACTTTCCCTTCCATTTTATCAACTTTTTGCACTATGCTTTGATTTTGTTGTTCCATTATCTCCATTTTTTTCCCATACTCTCAAACTTCTTTACAAGGATGTCTAACTTATCATCTTTACTGTCAATTCCTGCTTGCATTTTCTGCATCATTTGCATAAGTGTTTCAAAGTTTGCTTCCTTCTCTTTTTCATGCTGGGGCATTGTCTGTGTTGTCCTCTGGCCTCCCACAGGTGAGGAGGTGGAGGTTGATGTAGAGCCAAAAGCAACTGTTTTTCTACTCATAGCCAATTAGTATTAGAGAGTGGAAGGTTATAAGTACAATGGGTGAGGTATGTAGGGGACACAAGGGAGAAGGGGGAGAGATGAGGAAAGGGAGGGAGAGAAAAAGGAAAAGAGAGAAGGGAAAAAAAGAAAAGAAAAAAGAAGGGACTCTTCCAACTATTTTGTTCAGAATTTAAAGTGAGCCATCTATTGATGTCCCAATTTCTTCAAAAGAGAAAGAAATACAGAAAGAATACAAAAGAGGATATAAAATAAAGAAAGAAACCCCCCTCCAAAAAAGAAAAGGAGGGGTGCTTCAGGCTACAAGTGGGAAAAAGAAAAAAAAGGTGTAAATAGTCAAAAGGTCAAAAAGAATGATCCAAAGGTTAGAAGGAATGATCAAAACAGAAAAAAGGTGTAAAAAATCAAAAAGTCAAAAAGAATGATCAAAAAAGAAAAAATCAATGTCAATATCTCCGCAGCAGGATGGTGTGAAAATGGTATTGAGAGATGAAAGGATGCCACCAAGCTAAAACAGATGGTTTTTTCGGACTCTTCCCCCCCCCAAGATAAAAGTCTTTCCAAGGTCATTCTCAGCTCTATTGTTTAGTCTAACAGAGATCCAGCTGTGTAAATAAAGCTTTCAAATGAATTACAGGGGGGATTTTGATAACAATAGTTCAAGTCCACTAGATGGCAGTGTTAGCTTGTACTTTGTAGTTTGTAACTTGCATTAGCTTTGTTAAGCTAATTAAGCTCTTTGTTAAGACTTCCGTAGCAATTGCTAATTACTAATTGTTAAAATACAGCCAAAAAGCTAAAGGAAAACAAAAAAACAGATCTTCAAAGCACTTTAGGTTTAAATTCAATGTCCCCACTAGGTTCAAAGTTAGAAATATCGACAGCAAAAAAGAAGAGCACAAAAAGCCGATTTAAATTACAAGAAAGTCCAGCCCGGCTTCCAAAGATAAAAAGAAGGAACAGAAAAATGATCTTTCAATCGGCAACATTTATCCTCGCCGCTTTTCTCACTAGTCAGCCTTATTTTAAACTAGGTTTCCAAATTTAGAGTGTTCTCTTTCCAACAACAAAAAAAAGATTTAAAACTCACACCAAACGACATGTTCATATCCACTCTCTCTCTAGGCTTCCGCAGTTTCAATCAGCTTCGGCTGATCCGGAAATCACTGGCAAAGAGGGCTTTCCTTAGGTTCCCAGAGATTTTGCGAACATCTCTGGGACCACTGGAGTTCCCTCTAACTTTCACTGTCTCTCCGGGACAGCTTAGATCCAAAAAGGATCGTCCAAATGACCCGGTGTAGATGGTCTCTCAGGAGCTGCCTGAAAGTCCGTCTTCTCACTGCTAAGCCCCGCCTTCTTCCCCGATACAAGAGCTTCTTGATTGCCAGACACTTCTTGTAAGTCCCTTGTTCATCATCTTAAAGATTCTATATATGTCCATGTTACATAGATTATGACCCATGCTTAGTTGTCCTATTGTCATATTCACTCAATTCACAACTCAATTTAATTATAGTATAATCTTTATTGACATTGTACTTAAATACAATGAAATTAGTTATTATCATGTTAAAAAGGTAAATCACAAACTTCTGCTTTACAAACTCCCCATATCAGTTTCATATTTATCCATATTCCATATATTTTAA
Organism: Thamnophis elegans; assembly: GCF_009769535.1. NCBI lineage: Eukaryota > Metazoa > Chordata > Lepidosauria > Squamata > Natricidae > Thamnophis > Thamnophis elegans. The sequence goes on along the minus strand of NC_045558.1, from coordinate 60,169,432 downwards.
CTTTTATTTAGTTATCTTTCCATTATCATGTTCAACCAAATAGCAACGCCATTTTATTATCATATTTAGGAATAAAATTCTTATCTTAACTTTATATTTTCCCATATAGTAGTTTCTAATTATCTGTTTTTTTCCTGGTAAGTCTTTTGTCCCACTTTTCTGTTCCTGTCTTCTCCCTTTTCTTTATTTTAACAGTTCCACTCCCTTCAAGTTTCCCCAGGTGATCAAGTGAATAATTTTTATTCCTCTTTTTTCGGGGGTAACCTCCTGCTTCAATTTTCCTTATACCACTAACAGCCTCCAAGATTGCTTTTGTCAGCTTTATTTTCCCTTTTAACTTTAACTTTAATAGGATTTGTATGCCGCCCACTCCCTTGGGACTCTGGGCGGCTCACAACAAAGCAAAAACATTTAAAAGATACAATATTAAAATTAATACAACATCCATTTCATGAAGTGGGGCTGGAAATTAATCAACAGCCCCAGGCCTGCCAGAACAGCCAGGTCTTGGTCGCTTTACGGAACGCCGGGAGAGTGGTGAGTGTCCGGATCTCTGGGGGTAGCTCGTTCCACAAGGCCAGTGCAGCTACAGAGAAGGCCCTCCCTCAGGGAGCCACCAGCCGGCATTGTCCGGTTGACGGCACCCGGAGGAGGCCCAACCTGTGTGATCTTATTGTTCGTTGGGAGGTGAATGGCAGGAGGCGGTCTCTCAGGTAGCCAGGTCCAATACCGTGTAGGGCTTTAAAAATAACGACTAGCACCTTGAAGCGGGTCTGGAGACCGATGGGAAGCCAGTGCAGCTCACAGAGGATAGGTGTAACATGGGTGTATCTAGATACACCCATTATCGCTCGCACGGTTGCATTCTGGACCAGCTGTAGTCTTCGGACACTCTTCAGGGGCAGCCCCATGTAGAGAGTGTTACAGTAATCCAGACTTGAGGTGACGAGGGCGTGGGTGACCATCTGAAGTGCCTCCCGGTCCAGATAGGGTCGCAACTGGTGCATCAGGTGAACCTGGGCAAAGGCCCCCCTGGTCACAGCCAACAAATGGTGTTCTAACATCAGCTATGGGTCCAGGAGGACACCCAAATTGTGAGCCCTCTCCGAGGGGCGAATAACTTCGCCCTCCAGGCTAAGAGGTGGAATGTCAGGACCATCCTTGGGAGGCAACATCAATAGCCACTCGGTCTTGTCTGGATTGAGTGCAAGCTTGTTCGCTCCCATCCAGACCCTGACAGCCTCCAGGCACTGGCACATCACTTCAACTGCTTCACTGAGTTGGCACGGGGCGGACAGATACAATTGAGTATTGTCCGCATATTGATGATATTTAATCCCGTGCCGGCGTATGATCTCACCCAGCGGCTTCATGTAGATATTGATCAGGAGGGAGGATAGGACCAAACCCTGCGGCACCCCATATTTGAGAGGCCTAAGGGTTGATCTCTGTCCCCCAACCAATAGCAACTGCGACCTGTCTGAGAGGCAGGAGGAGAACCACCTTAGAACGGTGCCTCCCACTCCCACCTCCCGTAACCGTCACAGAAGGATACCATGATCAATGGTATCGAAGGCTGCTGAGAGGTCAAGAAGCACTAGGATAGAGGAATGACATCTATCCCTGGCCCGCCAGAGATCATCAGTCAGCATGACCAAAGCAGTTTCGGTGCCGTAACCAGGCCTGAAACCCGACTGAAAGGGATCCAGATAATCTGTTTCATCCAAGGTTCATCGAAGTTGAAAGGCCACCACCTTCTCAACAACCTTCCTCATGAATGGGAGGTTGGAGACTGGACAATAGTTGTTCAAAATGGCTGGATCCAGAAAAGGTTTCTTAAGGAGGGGTCTCACCACCGCATCCTTTAGGGGGTGTGGGAAGGATCCCTCCCGAAGAGAGGTGTTAACAATCCTCTGGAGCCAGCCACATGTCACCTCCCTGCTGGCTGAGACCAGCCAGGAGAGACACGGGTCCAGTAAACAGGTGGAGGCACTCACCGCTCCCATGGCCTTGTCCACTTCCTCAGGAGTGACAAGTTGAAACTCGCTCCATAAAATCCGATCAGGACCTTCCCCCGGCACCTCGGCTGGTACCGTCCAAGTGGAGTCCAGGTCCGTCCGAATCCGAGCGATTTTATCCGACAGAAACTGAACAAATTCCTCAGCTCTACCCTGTAGAGGTTCGTCCGCATCCCTCCCTTTCAAGAGGGAGGGGGTTATCCTAAACAGGGCAGCCGGGCGCGATTCTGCAGATGCGATAAGAGCAGAAAAATGCACACATTTTGCCACCCGTATCGCTACTAGATAAGTCCTAACAAAGGCTATTAATTGTGTTCGGTCGGATTCAGAGTTACTAGCCCTCCAACGTCGCTCTAGGCGTCTCTTTTGGTGCTTCATCTCCCGGAGTTCCTCGGTAAACCAAGGAGCCCTCCTGGATCCACTGCCGCAGAGAGGCCATAAAGGCGCAATCCAGTTTAGAGCCTCCGCCGCCACTATATTCCAAGCAACGACCAAGGACTCCACCGGATTGTGGGCCAGAGAGTCAGGTATCTCACCAAGTGCTGTCAGAAATCCCGTAGTGTCCCTCATGTTCCTGGGGCGGAACCACCTAATCAGTTCCAGACCTGGAACTTGGGAGTCCTCCTGGACCCACAGCTGACCTTTGATCACCACCTGTCGGCTGTGACCAGGGGGGCATTTGCCCAGGTTCACCTGGTGCACCAGTTGCGACCCTACCTGAACCGGGAGGCTCTCACAACAGTCACTCGTGCCCTTGTGACCTCAAGGCTGGAATACTGCAACGTGCTCTACATGGGGCTGCTCTTGAGGAGCATCCGGCGACTTCAGCTAGTCCAGAATGCGGCCGCGCGAGCGATTGTGGGTACACCTCGGTTCACCCACATAACACCTATCCTCCGCGAGCTGCGCTGGCTACCTGTTGATCTCCGGGTGGGCTTCAAGGTGCTACTTACCACCCATAAAGCCCTTCATGGTAGTGGATCTGGGTACTTGAGAGACCGCCTCCTGCCAATCACCTCCTCGCGACCAATTAGATCACATAGATTAGGCCTCCTCCGAGTTCCATCTGCCAGTCAGTGTCGACTGGCGACTACGCGGAGGAGAGCCTTCTCTGTAGTAGCTCCGACCCTTTGGAACGATCTCCCCGTGGAGGTCCGTACCCTCACCACCCTCCAGACCTTCCGCACAGCCCTTAAAATCTGGCTATCCCGTCAGGCCTGGGGCTAGATTGTAATCCGTCCCCACCCGAATGATGAATGTTGTGTTCTATTTTTAATTATGTATTGTTTTTATGTCTCACTGTTGTATCCCCTTTCCCCATGAATTGTAAGCCGCCCTGAGTCTCCTCAGGGAAAAGGGCGGCCTATAAATAAATTTTCCAATTTCCAATTTCCCCCTCCCTACAGTGGGGGATTGGTTTCCGAAAATCGAGCCTCACCAGGAAGTGATCTGACCATGACAGGGGCAAGATCTTAGTGCCCCTCAAACCTAGATCACATCTCCACTGCTCCGAGAGAAACACGAGGTCTAGCGTGTGACCTGCTGTATGAGTCGGACCCTGAATTACCTGGCTCAAGTCCATGGCTGTCATGGAAGCCATGAACTCCCGTGCTCCATCAGAGCATTCGCCGAGCGATGGCAGGTTGAAGTCCCCCAGCACTATAAGCCTGGGGAATTCAACTGCCAGCTTGGCTACTGACTCGAGGAGCACATGTAGGGCTGTTGTAATGCAGTTGGGAGGTAGGTACGTTAGTAACAACCCCAATTGACCCCCAAGGTCCAACTTCACCAGAAGGGACTCACACCCAACAATCTCCGGAGCAGGGATCCTGCGAGGAGCTAAGGACTCTCGGATGACTGCCACTCCCCCACCCCTTATCTGGTGTCGCAACTGATGGAGCACCCAAAACCCTTCTGGGCACATTTCAGTGAGTGGGACTCCTCCCTCATGGCCCAGCTAGGTTTTGGTAATACATGCCAGGTCTGCCCCCTTGTCTAATATTAGGTCCCGGACGAGGGGAGCTTTATGAACCACAGACCTGGCATTTAGCAACAGCAGCCTGAGACCAGGGCCCTGAGAACTCTCGCCATCTGGTCCTGGAGTGGAGCTGATAGGGCCGGAAGGGGGGATCGCTGTAACGTAGTGAACCCTCCTTCCCCGGTAATGGCTAGCCCTATAGCTCCCGTCGAACCTGCCTCTCCCAACAATGACTGGGATGCATCGGCCCATCCCCGCACCTGTTGGCCCCACTTCCCTTCCTGTGGCCTCCGTTCTCCCCGGCAGGCCATTTAAACCACACATTCTGGGATGAGAGGTGGGTCCAGGCCCCCATCCACTTCTGCTTCTGCATTCAGTGGAGGGGGCACCAGGCCGCACTCTCAATCCCCCCATACATACCAAGCTAGCATTCTCCACATGCTAGCTTATTGGGACACCTCCCGTTTTCACAATTTCCCCATACTATTGTTGGGACCAAAGGAGTTTTTTTGTCTGCTTTTTATTTCCCTCCGCTTCTACCCCTTCAAAACCTTGCCCCCCCTTCTTCTTTGAGTTCTTTAGCTATCTGCTTCTCTGGATTCAAAATTCTAATTAGGCTTGATTTTACTGATTCATGTATATTCTTTAAAATTCCACATAGTTCTTCAAATTCCCAGTTTTCCATGATGTCCAGTTCCAAAGTTACAGTTAATTATATGGTTATGCAGTTCTTATTTCAGAGTTCTGTTCACCTTATGTTTGTCTTCTTCAGTTGCTATGGAGAAAAACAATGGTGGCCATCTTAGTCTATTGTTCTACTTTAATGTCCAGATCCAAAATTGCAGTTAGTTATACAAATCCCACTTCAAGACTCTGGACCACCTTAAATTCAAACCAGGAGAGAAGCTAGGGCCATCTTACTCTTTTGCCAAGCAAAGAAAAGGAAGGAGAAGAAGAAAGCAAAATAAAATAAAAAAACCTTTGTATTTCCCGGTTTGGATTCTGTTATTATTCTATTATTATTCTTTCCCTTACCATGTCCAGTCTCTTATAGTTGCTCGCAATACATCACTTGAAGACAGGCTTGTGATTGACAATTGTACTTTCCAAAGTTCTGATTTATGGTAGTTAGCTAATTAAAACCTCCTGCACAAAGTTAGATTGATTTGATTTGATTTGATTTGATTTCATTTGTATGCCGCCCTTTTCCCTAAGGGGACTCAGGGCGGCTCACAGCTCAAAAAGGGAAGGGGGGATACAGACAATTTAGTAACAACACAAAACAATACATAATTAAAAAGAACAACAGTCATACCATTCGAACTAGGGGCAGCGAATCTTTAGCCCCAGGCCTGTCGGAACAGACAGGTTTTAAGGGCTATGCGGAAGGCCTGGAGGGTGGTGAGGGTACGAATCTCCACGGGGAGTTTGTTCCAAAGGGTCAGAGCAGCCACAGAGAAGGCTCTCCTCCGGGTAGTCGCCAGTCGACACTGGCCGGCGGATGGAATTCGGAGGAGGCCTAGTCTGTGGGATCTAATTGATCTAGTGGAGGTAATTGGCAGCAGGCGGTCTCTCAAGTACCCAGGTCCAATACCATGAAGGGCTTTATAAGTGACGACTAGCGCCTTGAAGTGTATCCGGAGACCAATAGGCAGCCAGTGCAGCTCGCGGAGGATAGGTGTTACGTGGGTGAACCGAGGTGCACCCACAATCGCTCACGCGGCTGCATTCTGGACAAGCTGAAGTCGCCAAATACTCTTCAAGGGCTGCCCCATGTAGAGCACGTTGCAGTAGTCCAGTCTGGAGGTCACAAGGGCGCGAGTGACTGTTGTGAGAGCCTCCCGGTTCAGGTAGGGACGCAACTGGTGCACCAGGCGAACCTGGGCAAATGCCCCCCTGGTCACAGCTGGCAAGTGGTGTTCAAAAGTCAGCTGTGGGTCCAGGAGGACTCCCAAGTTGCGGACCCTGTCTGAGGGGCGTACTGTTTGACCCCCCAGCCTGAGAGATGGAACACTTGGCCAATTAGTAGGAGGGAAGCACAGCAGCCACTCGGTCTTATCTGGATTGAGTACAAGCTTGTTAACCCCCATCCAGTCCCTAACAGCCTCGAGGCCCTGGCACATCACGTCAATCACTTCATTGAGTTGGCACGGGGCGGACAGATACAGCTGCGTATTGTCCGCATATTGGTGGTATTTTATCCCGTGCCGTCGAATGATCTCGCCCAGCGGTTTCATGTAGATATTAAATAGGAGGGGGGACAGGACCGAACCCTGCGGCACCCCACACGTTAGGGGCCTAGGGGTCGATCTCTGCTCTCCGACCAACACCGACTGCGACCTGTCCGAGAGGTAAGAGGAGAACCACCGTAGGACAGTGCCTCCCACTCCCACCTCCCACAGTCGTCGCAGAAGGATACCATGGTCGATGGTATCGAAAGCCGCAGAGAGGTCAAGGAGCACTAGGACGGAGGTATGACCTCCATCCCTGGCTCTCCAGAGATCATCGGTCAATGCGACCAAAGCGGTTTCTGTGCTGTAGCCAGGCCTAAATCCCGACTGGAAGGGATCTAGATAATCGGTTTCCTCCAAGGACTGCTGGAGCTGAAAGGCTACCACCTTCTCAACAACCTTCCCCACGAAGGGGAGGTTGGAGACTGGACGATAGTTGTTTAGGACGGCTGGATCCAAAGATGGCTTCTTCAGGAGGGGTCTCACCACCGCCGCCTTTAGTGCGGGGGGAAAGATCCCCTCCCGAAGGGAGGCGGCAACGACCGCCTGGATCCAGCCCCGTGTCACCTCCCTGCTGTTAGCAACCAGCCAGGAGGGGTACGGGTCCAGTACACATGTGGAGGCACTTACAGCTCCCATGGCCTTGTCCACGTCCTCAGGGGTAACAGCTTGAAAATCAATCCAGTGATGTCCTACCAGATTATCCCCTGGTGCCTCAGCTGGTTCTGCGGAATTGGAGTCCAGGTCCGCCCGAAGCCGAGCAACTTTATCCACGAGGAATTGGACGTAGTCCTCAGCTCTGCCTTGCAAAGGATCGCTCGTATCCCTCCTATTTAGTAGGGAACGGGTTATCCTGAACAAGGCGGCTGGGCATGACTTAGCGGAAGCAATCAGAGAGGCAATGCATGTTCTCTTTGTCGTCCTAATTGCCCGGATGTAAGCTCTGATGCTGGATGTTAAAAGTGCTCGGTCTGACTCGGACTTACTGGATCTCCATCGTTGCTCTAGGCGTCTCTTTCGGCGCTTCATCTCCCGGAGTTCCTCAGTAAACAAAGGGGCCCTCCTGGATCCACTGCCTCGGATCGGCCGTAAAGGCGCAATCCAGTTAAGAGCCTCTGTCGCTGCTGAGTTCCAGGCAGCAACTAGAGTCTCCGCCGGACTGCGGACGAGGGTATCAGGAATAACTCCAAGCTCCGTCTGAAAGCCCAAAGGGTCCATAAGTCGCCTGGGGTGGAACCACCTAATCGGTTCCTCCTCCCTACAGTGGAGGTTTGGTCTCCGAAAGTCAAGCCTCAGTAGGTAGTGGTCCGACCATGACAGGGGTAAGATCTCACTACCCCTCAGACCAAGATCACAACTCCACTGCTCCGAGAGAAATACGAGGTCGAGCATGTGACCCGCCGAGTGAGTTGGGCCCCGAATTACTTGGGTCAAGCCCATGGCTGTCATGGAAGCCATGAACTCCTGCGCTCCATCAGAGTGTTCACCAAGCGAAGGCAAGTTGAAATCCCCCAGAACCATAAGCCTGGGAAACTCAATTGCCAGCTCGGCTACCGACTCGAGGAGCGAGGGGAGGGCTGCTGCAACGCTGTTGGGAGGCAGGTACGTGAACAGCAGGCCCACTTGACCCCTGAGGTCCAACTTCACCAGCAGGGACTCACACCCGACAAGCTCCGGAGCAGGGATCCTATGAGGTACTAGAGACTCTCGGATAACAATGGCCACACCCCCACCCCTTACCTGGGGTTGCGGCTGATGAAGCACCTGAAAACCCTCTGGGCACATCTCTATGAGGGGGACTCCTCCCTCTGGGCCCAGCCAGGTTTCAGTAATACATGCCAGGTCTGCCCTCTCGTCTAAAATTAAGTCCCGAACAAGGGGTGCCTTATGGACTACAGACCTGGCATTTAGCGACAGCAGCCTGAGACCAGGGTCCTGATTACTCGCGCCATCTGGCCTTGGAGTGGGACTCATAGGGCCGGAAGGAGGGATCTCTGTGATATAGCGAGCCCTCCTTCCCCGGTAATGGCCCACCCTAAAGTCCCTGCCATATCTGCCCCTCCCTGTTAAGACCGTAATGCTCCGGCCCACTCCCGTGTCCGTGGTCCCTCTACCCACCCCGATAGCCCCCGCGTTTTCCGACAGGTCCATCGAATCAGTCATCCTCCCACACAAACACGACCACTCACCCATGCATTCCCCACATAGGTCAGTTAAAACACAAAAAATACAACAATAATGAATTTAAAAAGTGCGTACAATCATCAATCAGGCATACCATTCACACCGCATTCCTAAAGTTAAGGCAAAAGTTAAGTAAGAAGAAGTGCTTTTTTTGGAGTTAAGATTTATCAATTGGAAAAAGTTCAAACAAAATAAATCTGTCAAAGTATTTGGTTTCTTTTTTTTTCAAATCCAAAACCAAATTTAAAATTTATATGATATTTGAGTGGGTTTGTCATTTCTCTGCTTCCTCCTTTCTGTCCAAAAATTAATTCAAGTAAATAGCTTTTTTGGGGGGAGGGCTGGTGTTTCAACCCTCTATTTTCCCTTTCTTTCTTTTTGGAAAAGTCCCGATGTGACCATCAATATTATTTATGTTCTCCAGATTTCTTTGCCTTTTCCAGGTTTAATTTATGGCTGTGGGTTAGGTGAACCGGCTGTTCATCCCTTCTCTCTCTTGTTGTTCCTTTTGCTTTGACAAGAAGTTCAGCTCTTGTCAGCCATATTTATAGGCTGTTGCCCCGACTCCAATTCAAAAGACAAATCTCCAACCTGCTAGGGCTGAGTTGCCTCCCCTGGGTTTAATGAGATGCTGTCCTCTTTGTCCCCCCCCTCCAGGAGGGGTTCCGTTCCAAATGGACCTCGAAGTTAGTTTGTCAGACAGGGTTCATGTGAGGCTCTTGAGAGCCCACACACCCTACGTCTATCTAACTGAAGCACTTCCTGTCGACTCCCCCTCCCTGTTTCTATGGCAGCCAAAAGTAGAGGCTGACAGAAAATATCTGATTTCCATTCAATTAAAACGTCTATGCCTCTGGGGATTATTAGCAATTAAAGTTTATTGTTTATTTTGGTGCAATGTTACATTTTAGGTTTGAGAGGCTACAGAATATGGTGAAAGCTTTTATTTAGTGGCAGAATATAAGATAAGTACTATATTCAACAAAACATATAGAACAGAATAGTTCTGTACATTGTTAGAATGCTCAGTAGAAAGAGCCAAAAAAGTTGAGTTATAAGTGGATCATGCATGCCATATATGCTAGAAGGCTATGGATATACAGGTAGACTAGAGGTGGTATTCAGCTGGTTCTGACTGGTTCAGAACAACCGGTAGCAGAAATTAGCAAAGAACCGCCAATGCCATTTCTGATTGGCCCTGCTTCTCCCCTCCTAGTCCCTTCCAGGAGTCCCCACACACCCCGTTTTGGCTCCCAGGTAAGTGCAGGGATGCTTGCTAGGCCCAAAATGGGGCTCGGGGGTGTGTGTTATTAGATGTATACTTTTTTACAGCCTGCTACTGACTTGGGGATCAATTTGACGATACTTGTATGCAGCTTCCCTTACTTGTGTTTTCCTAATTGCATGTGTAAATCTTTTTCTGCATTTTTTGTCTCTTCCCTTTAACTGGTGTTACAGTAGAAGGAACAGATTTGTTGAAGTGAGGAGGAAAATAAAGGGGGGGGGAGGAAATCTGCCTTTGCCTACTAACATCCATTGGTATTCATCTGGCTAGTGTCCTGTCAGTGTGTGAAAGAGTTGAGGGGTGTTTGGAAACTCAAATAGTATTTGCTGTGTGAGCAAGGAGATAGGAAGGAGCATGGGCGTGGCTTCATTCAACTTTTCTGTAGTAAAGCTGCTTGCTGCTGTGAAAGTAAAACTGAAACTAAGACTCCTCTCTTCTGCTTGTGTTTTGCATTTGGAACAGATTTATTTTGAGGTGGGGAGCGGGAGTAGAACTCCTTAGCATCAGAGGGATGTTTGGAAAATGAAACAGTATTTGCTGTGTGAGCAAGAATTTCCATCAAAAGAAGATCCTGATATCGCTCAGACATATCTTTATGCAGCATGTCCAATGATCACAAAAAACTTGAAGATCATCATCTTGTATCCCACCTTTCTCTTCTAGCTCAGACAAGCTCGGAAATTGGTATAGCTTATGATGGCCTATATTGCGCTTGAATAGAGTTAACTTTGAAATAAATGTAGAGATGATAGAATTGGCCTTAATATGATTGACCTCATTTTCTTGCAACTGCAAATTCACTTCATTGAACTTTGCAAATAGTTCTGATAAATAAGCAATGTCATGCCTGATCTCTTTGAGTTCACCACTGAGCAAAGCATTCTTGTCTTCAAAAAACTCCACAACAGTGTCAAAAAGATTGTAAAGGCAGCTCACACAGTTGCCTTTTGATAGCCAACGAACTTCTGTATGAAGCAGCAAACAATCAACATCTTCATCATTCTTAACACAGAGCTCTCTGAATAGTCGATCATTGACCAACCATGGGGATGGAAAGGGAAATATAGACAATGGAGTCCAATCCCCTTCCTCAACAGATTGGAAGCAAAGAATGACTCTATGAAAATGTAGCCTTTTACCTCTTTGGGGAATCATTCTCTAGTTTTTCTCTTAGGGGGACCTGGCATCCCCACAGAGCCCATCCCCAGGTGGCAGATTGTGCGCCCCTACCCAGTATAGCTTTTATGCTGTAATGGTGAGTTGGAGGGAATCAAATACCTCCCGTGGACCAACAGGCCTGGTGAGTAAAAGCTAGTTCATCAGTATCAATTGAAGGCAGAGACCTCATTGGTCAGAACAGCTTCAGAAGAATAACACACCGTGTGGTGGCAGCCACTTGAACAGCATGTGCACAGTGGTGTAGAAAGCAAAGGGAACTATATATTTCCCATGAAAATCATGTTAGTGGTGGCAAAACCTAATGATGGCCTCGAGTATGGGTACCCCTTAAATGAAGCAGGGGTGCTAAGAATCTCCCGGTCCACCAAAAACAAGATTTATTTATTTATTTATTTATTTATTTACTTACTTACTTACTTACTTATTTATTTATTAGACTTATATACCGCTTCATACCTCTCTAAGCGGTTTACAAATTTTTTAGCAAATTGAGTCAGCAACTTGCCCTCACAGTCCGGGTCCTCATTTCACCCACCTCAGAAGGATGGAAGGCTGAGTCGACCTTGAGCCGGTCAGATTTGAACTGCTGAACTGCAGATCACAGTCAGCTAAAGTGGCCTGCAATACTGCACCCTAACCACTGCGCCACCTCGGCTCCTCCATAAACTTTTCTAAATAAATATTTATTTATGTTCCAAAATTATACATTGGAACATGGAACCTGAGAAGCTTATATGAATCTGAAAAAACACACAACACTATCCAAGAAATGTTCAAATACAATATCTCTATACTGGGAGTGAGCAAAATGCACTGACCTGAAAATGGAATGTGCAGAATAGGAAATTATACTATCTACTACTCTGGTGAATATAGTAAACATCATCGAAATGGAATAGCTATAATAGTAAACAATCTTGTAAATAAATGCATCAAGTTCTTTATTCCTGTATCCGATAGAGTGATGATGATCCCAATAAATACTACTCCAGTAAATATGAATGTCATGCAAGTTTATGCTCCCACAGCTGACAGTGATGAGGATTTAGAGAAGTTCTATGAAGCTATAAGCAATGTACTGAAAACCTTAAAAAGTAATGATATCATAATACTCATGGGGGACTTCAATGCAAAAGTGGAAGAAGGAAGTGATGCTAGTATAGTTGGAAACTTTGGCAGAAATGGTAGAGGTGACAGATTTGTACACTTCTGCAAGGAACATAGGCAATATGTGATGAATACTTTTTTCAAGTTATCAAAAAGATGCCTCTACACTTGGAGACCACTGGCAGATAGACAAAATAATATAAGGAACCAAATTGACTATTTTACAATAAACAAAAGATTTAGAAACTCAGTTAAATCAGTAGACATAACCAGGTGCAGATGTACATCTACTACTTGCTGAAGACCAGGTGAAACTAAAAAAAATGAAAAACCTGAATCCTCCTAAACCAAGAATTGTCTCTACATCATTAGGCATGGAGATCAGATAAAAGAAGAACTAGAAATGAAGAGAGGGCTGCCACAAGAAACAAAGTGGATGATGGATGAAATTCTTCATCTCATGGATGAAAGACACTCTTATAAAAATAAAAGCAAAGGAAAATACAATGAATTGCAGAAAACAATTAGAAGAAAGGAGAAGCCAGAAACATTGCAGCAAGACCGGCTGGAAAAAAACAGGCTGTGCTCAGCCTCCTGAAATCCAGTCAGGCAAACCGCTATCGGGATGTCTTCAGACTGAAAACCTGTCCTGGAGTGACAGGGGAGAAGAAGGGACAGCTCTGATGACCCGGAGGAACTAGCAGTTTCTCGGGAAGTTGGAGAAAAACTCTTCAAACCAGCAGTGGGGGTGGCGGCCTAAACTGAAAGATCACTACAAAGCTGGGGCATCTGGACTAAGTTATTGTGCATGAGTGGTGTTGGAAACAGAGTGTTGAAACCGGGTGAGTGATTGACCAACTCACAGAAAAAAAGAAAAAGCTGATCTTAATTTTAAAAAGGATCCCGAAGCGGATTTAACAACTAACTGGCTTTTGGGGAATGTAATTGAAAAAAGGAAGCAGAGGGGGTTAAGCACCAAATCCTCAGAAGATTTTGTCTTCTGCAATTTGGAAGTGAAGGAACATTAACAACTAAAAAGAAAAGCCCAGGGGGAAGTCTCTTTTTCCTTATCTGATTCTATGTTTGTGGATTAAAAGCATTTTTGATAGGTATTGACAGCTAGCTGTGGAATTGTATTTCGGTTTGGAAAGAGCCATTTTACCTGTGAGTACGCTGGCTAGTGAAGAAAACAACAACAACAAGGGAAATCCTTCTTATTATTTTATTTTTATTTTTTGTGGATGTAAAGCATTTTAAAAGAAGAGGGGAAAATAGTGAGAGTTGCAGCCACATTGTGACCTTGGATTCAGGAAGAGAGGAGTGGGAGTCACTGGGAGTAGCTGCCTTTGCAACATTGTTTTGTCTGCAACTATCTACAGCTGTGGAAGAGAAAGCATGGACTGGACTAATTTCATTGAGCAACAGAATCTGGAAGATCCTAAATTTGCAATTAAATGTGGTATAACCCCAAAATTTAGAAATCTGTTAAAATAGTTAAACTTGCATAAAGGAGTTTTGGATGTATGAATTATTTGTGACGTTGAAAAGTGTGTGTGAAGCATTAATTGGTAAAGGAAAGCTAGGAAATTGAAGGGAACATACAAAACAAGAAAATAGGAGAAGAGAAAGTAAAAGGGAACATAAATGAGGGACAGGAAGATAAAGTGAAAAAAAGAAGAATTGAAAATAAAATGCAGATAAAAGATTGCACCGGGATTTACAGTCACAAAGGAAAAGTAGATAAAGGAGGAGATCTCCCCCCCCCCCAAAAAAAATGACAAAATAGTAAGGAAATCAGGAAAATAGGGAAAATCCTAGGGAAAGTTACTAGAATAATAAAAGTAAATACACTGAAGAAAAGATACAAAAACTACAAAAATGGGAAAGAAAAAGAAGTTAGGAGAAAGTGGGAGAAGAAGGAAAAGAAAGTTGGGATTTTTGGGAGCCCGAGAGAAAATGGTTAAAAGAGGAAGAAAAGGAAAAAGAGATATATTAGTAGACTAAAGAGAATAGTAGTAAGATTGTTATTGTTATGTAACTAATTAAGAAATAAAGAAATGATAGTATATTGTTTTTTTATCTTGAAAACTGTTTTATTTCATTTTCATTTTCATTTTATACAATCACTTATATACTGTGCATTAAAAAAAAAGGCAATAAACACAACTCATCTTCCACCATGGAAAACCAACATAACACTTCCATCCTCCATACACCCTTTCTTCTCCCCCTCCAACTTTCATTTCTCCCCTCCAGCATTCCCCTCTTCTACTTCCCTTCCCCCTCAGACATTCCTTTCTCCCCTTCCCTCCATCTCACCCTCCTTACATTCCCCTCTCACTCACTCTTTACTTCTCCCTCTTCTTTCCCTCTACTCCTCACTTTGATGTATTTCTGCTATTCATTAATCTATTCAATTTATATTTTACACTAAAATTAAAAAAAGAAAATAAAAGGAAAAGAGAAAAAAAAGAAAAAAGAGCAACAGTATACGAGTGCATTCTTATTGTTCTAAAAATTGAAATTATATTTCCACCCTCCCCCCTCCCCCCTGTAAACCCCCCTCCCTAACCCCCTTCCGACTTCCCAGGTCCCATACCCGGCATAACTTTTTATCAAGCACAGTCTGGAGTATATTAAAACCAAATAGATTAGAGATTAAAAGATAAAAGAAAAAAGAAAAAGAAAAGGGAATAAAAAAAAAAGAAAAAAAAGAAAAACGGGAAAAAATCAATAAACGCTCTACATTGAGCTCAGCTTCCCATCATTATTAAAACTTAAACAATGTACATCATTCCTAATTTCAGTTAATTTATTACTTGCAGGATTTCAAACTATGTTGAAACCAAGTAAGTTAATCAAATGGAATTCTCTAGCTAGGGGCCTTGTCTCTTTATCTGAATATCCAAACCTTTAATTTGTCCCTTTTACCTCCTTCTCTATAAAGCAATATAAACACTCAAATGTTTCTCTCGGTTTCCTTTTCCAACTCCTCCCATCCTGCCTCTACCCATGTCCATATATATGTTTTATTTTCATCCATACTCCTCTCATATTTGCTCCGCCTTCCTGCGGACTCTCTGGGTATATCCTTCCAGACATTATATTCAAATAACAGTTTATACAACAATCAGCTTACTTTCTGGCTCAAAATAAGCTCTAATTGAACCTTCAGTACCCTCCCATCTACCCCACACTTCCCAACTTCATTCATCCTAAACCACAATCCAAGAACATCACGATCTCCGCCCTCCTCACCCTAGAGAATAAATCATAAACAGTTTAGATAAAAATTCAAAGTTATCCATCAAGTCTTTTTTAAGCCCCATACAATATATTTTCCGAGGAAATCAGCATCACTTCTTTCAGCCTTAATGTCTCTTCATCGGTATGCAACTATACCATTTTATGCAAGACAGAAATCACAAAGTATTATTCAAGTTCAAAATTAAGCAAATGTTTTGGAAGCATAACTAAATCCTTGTTCTCTGCTCTTCTGCCCTTCCGGAGGGGGAAAGCGATACCTCCCGCCTTATAGTTGTATGTTTTGTTGTTTCTCTTCTACTTCTCCTTGTCTTTCTCTAAGTCCGGGTGATTCAGGAAGTCCCGCCTTCAAGATCTTGTAGTAAAAATCTCGGGCTTCCCAAACAGAGTTGAGGCGATGTTTTTGGTCATCAAATGTAACTGTAATACCAAATGGCACTTCCCATCTGTACTGTACCTGAGAATTTCTGAGTTCTTTAGTTAGAAAAGCATAGTCTCTCCTGGCTCTTAACATTTGGGGTGGTATTTCTTTGAAAACAATCAAGTCCTGTCCATCAATTCGCAGCCTGTTATTATAAAACTCTTGTATTATCGCATTTCTGGATTCTCTTGTAGCAAAATATATAATTATATCTCTCGGAAGCTGTCTCTGTTTTGCTACGCACGAATTATGGCGGTAAATTTTTTGGATCTGCCAATCAAAGTTGAGTCCCGGACTTCCCACCGAACGACTAAAAGCCTCAGAAAAGATCTGTTTCAAATTCTCCTGTTCATTTTCACGCAATCCCCTAACTCTTATTGCAAACGCAGTCTTCTTGTAATTTGTCATGACAAGTTGTTTTTGTGCGTTTTCAACTTCCTGTTGTAACATTTCAATTTTAGATGTCAAGTTAGAATTAGCTTCTTCCAAAAGTTCCAGTTTATCCTCCATTCCAGCAATATAATCTGTCATTACATTTATAATCCCGATCATATCCTCCTTTGTTTGAGCAATCTTGGCATCAAGTTTGTCACATAAGTCCGAAATAAGTTGCTTCATTTCCTCTCTAAATTCTTTAAGGGTTTCAAAAAGAAATTCTTTCGTTAACAAATCTCCAGTAGAGGGCGTAGCAGGCAAGAGCTGCGGCTTTATAGCAATTGCTTGGGATGTGTTGTTGAAAAAACATTTAGACTGCTTTGATTTGGGAGCCATTATAAAAAGGAAACAAGCAAAGTCTCTGCTCACCTTGATTTAAAATAAAATACTTTTGGCAATTAGTAAAGAGAAGTCTTCAGGAAAACAGGGCTAATTAAATATATCATATATCAAATGCGGAAGCTATAAAATCGCCATTTTGAAAAGCAGTTAGACAAAGGAGTTTTTTATAAAATTGAAGCTGGTATTTTGAATAATAATAATAAAAAAGGTTCTCAGGAATGGTTGCTGCTCGGATTGAATTTAAATAGCTTAGTTTTGTCCTGAGAGGGGGGGGCGACCTGCCTTGAGCTGAAAAAAAAACAGCTGAGAAGATCTGGCTGGAGTAAAAAAACCTCAGCTTTTGTTGAACCTCTTCTCCGTTCACAGCGAAAAACAAAAGCTGTGAACTACAAAGAGGATTCTAACGACTGAGTTCCTCCCTGCTCCTTTCTTGCCTGAAAGGAGAGATATCTATAGATCTTTTAGATATACAGACCAGAACTCTGAGGGCAGCTCCGTTGAGCCACCGGCGACGGCAGGCCCCTCCCCCGGAAGTGATAGTATATTGTTAATGGTAGAAAAAATTTGAAAGAAATGCTCTCTCTGCTTAAATTGAATTAGAGGCTGTTTATAACAAAATATACCAATGGAGAAAATAAGAAATGAAAATTTGGTGTAACTTTGAAGGGGCAATTGAAAATATTGTTTATGTATTAAGAAAAAATAACTGTAAAGATGGAAAATAGTGGAAGAGAATAATTTGGCTGAAAGTGAAAACAAAACTACGATGTAAAAAGGACTATGTAATTGAGAGGAAGTAAAATAAAAGACCTGGACAACACTTTGTTCCTATAATATGTATAATTTGTATTAAAAAATAAAAAACTTTGAGTGGGAAAAAAAAACTTTAAAAAATGACATTGATGGCAGGAGCATCTCAAGATTAACTATCTACTATTTAAATGATTTGCTTTTAAAGTAGGAATGGTAGGAAATGGGCCATAAAATGGAAGCATGAAAAAAAGGCCTAGAATGGGTGGGTCCACCCCCCAGTTATGGGTGGACAAATACACAATATTTAATATTTCATACTATTCCCATTGACATGTTAACTTGATTTTTTTTAAAAAAATCTTTCTTATGCAAATAAATGTTTAAAAAAAGAAAACAATTGGAAGAACATTTTGACTTGCAAAAGAAAAGTGGTTTGCAAAGAGATGCAAAGAAATAGAAGAGATAGAATATAGTCATAGTTTCAACTTACAGAAAAAAGTGAAAGAAGAAGCAGGTATCTACAAAAATAAAGCCAACAACTTAGTTGACAAGGAGGGGAAATCTTGGATGAGGATGAAAAATTAAAAAGATGGAAGGAATATATTGAAGAACTTTTTGAGACACTAGGGATAATATTGATATGGGAAGTATAACAACTGGACCAAGCATCACTCTGAAGGAGATTGAACATGCAATAAAAATAGTAGAAACAAGAAAAGCCACAGGATCTGAAGATATCCCAGTAGAAATTTTAAAATTGTTGGAAGACAATGGGAAGAAGTTTTTACTGCAGCTCTTCAACTGAATATATGAAACAGGAAAGATACCAAATGATTAACTAAAGTCAACCTTTGAATCAATCCCCAAGTGTACCAAATAAAGAACAATAAACTTAATGAGTCATGCCCTGACTCATTAAGTATCTAAATAACACATAATTTGGTTTCAGAAACAATCTTAGTACACAAGATGCCCTATTCAGTATTCAAGTTCTTGTGCAGCACTGGAGAGATGTCAATCACAGTTGAGGTCAATCACGCGTGCTTCATTGATTTTGAAAAACCATTTGATAAAATAAGACACAGCAAACTATCACAAATCCTGAAACAAATGGGATTAAGAATCCGAATCATAAAGAATCTATATTGGCATCAGGTAGCAAATGTGAGACTAGGCCAAAAATGCTCAGCTTTTTCGAAGAGGGGTCAGAGGGCTGTATTCTGTCTCTGCTGTTGTTTAATATCTACTCTGAGTCAATTTTCAATGAAGCATTGATGCGGGCCTCAAAGTAAATGGTGTTCAGATCAACAATCTAAGATATGCTGATTATATAGTTCTGCTTGCCAGTAAGCATGAAAACCTTCAGCTCCTCATCAACAGAGTTTCAGAAATTTCTGAAAAATATGGCTTGAAGCTTAACACCTCAAAGACTAAGATCATGCTCATCAGCAAACAACCCATTAATTTACCATTGATAAATTCAGAAGGAATACCACTAGAAAAAGTTGAAAGGATCACACACCTCAGTTTTAATTTACATGAAAGCTGGGATATGATCAGTGAAGTAAAGACAAGGATAGAGAAAGCTCGAATAGCATTCTTCAAAATGAAAGAGGTCTTCTACAGTCACAATGTAAGCCTAAGACTGAAATCAGGCTTGTCAAATGTTACATCTTTTCTATCCTGCTCTATAGAGTAGAGAGTTGGTATCTCACAGAAAACCACTTGAAGAAACTAGAAGCATTTAAAATGTGGATTTACAAATGGCTGTTACATATAAGCTGGGTTGACAAAATCACAAATGAGGAGATGATAAGGTGCCTGGAGAAGCAAAGGGAAATCATTAAAGCCATTAAAAAACAAATGTTAGAATATTTTGGACATGTGATGCGACACCCAGAAAAATAAGGCATACTTCACTTAATCCTCCAGGGAAAAACTGAAGGCAAACAAGGTCCAGGCAGAAGAAGAAGATCACAACTTCAAAACCTAAGGGGATTGGTTTGGACAAAACTCAGCAGCACTTTTTCATGTGGCTGTTGGCAAAAAATAGGATTGCCAACATGATCGCCAACGTCCGATACAATTTACCCAGTCTTTCACTTGTTCGTTACATATTGACTCTTCCATCATTGTTTGTGAATCAATGCACATTAATTTCTCATATATGATTAAACCATGTCAACATACTTCTTTAAATTGATCACTCCCTTGTATTCAGTTATAGTCACACAGCACTGATTATTTATTGAACTAATTTCAATAAGCCAAATAGCTTCTTAATTATAGCATTTCCATTATAGTCAATTTAATTTTGTTTCTCATCACATACCAAATTCTTAATTTCAGATAATAAAGTGGGTACTAACATGCTGTTAATATATAGCCAGCTTCATTTTTCAACAGTCCACATCCTCACAATAGATACATTAATTATCCACTATCTATTGTACTAATTAGGTTGCATTCTTCTGTTTGGACAGTTTGCATTCTTTTTAAATCGATCATAATCTTAAGAAAGCAATTTCTTTTTTATTTATTTTCGGTACTTAACCTGCAGAATATAATGTTGAATCTTTTAACAAATTTCAGTTTTACTTTCTTGATTTAATTGGAATTTGTAGTTTCTTTAGAGTGAAATAGATCTCCCTGGAAGTTAAAATCTTTCAGGTTATTAGTTATTGGGATTCATTAGTCTTTTTAGTAGACATTGGAGAGATTAGCAATGTGAATGTCAGATGATGGCATCTATCAGAATAGATGATATGCTTTGTAGGACAGTGAGAAGTTGTTGAGTCTGCTAATAATATTGCTAGTGGTATGAGCAGATAGTCAGTATGGAAAGCCAAGAGAATGATCTTAGATAAGCTAGGTAACAGTTGAAAGAACGCAAAAACACAGAAAAGCAGTATTGTGCTTCTGTTTCCTGATCTATTTTGAAGAACTGACAGTTGGTATCTTCCTTTGCTGCAGAAGTTTCTTTTTGTTTCTATTTCACTATAGTTGATAACTTCATCGGTTGCACATGTGATACTTTTTCTAGATCCCTGGAATCCGAACATAATTTTGCAATTGTAACATATTCTGTATATAATTTTCCAAGAAGGAATTATTGTGTAATCAAATCTGTATTGCAATTCAAACATATTTTGAAGACTTAACATGTGTACAATGATGAAGAAATGCTATATTTAGGTGTAGGGAAAAAACCTTGAGAAATCAATCAGATATCGCATATAGTTGTGAAGCTGTCTGGAATCCTGAATGAGAATTCAAAAGTGCAGGTTACATTATCATTTGAAAATATATTATAGACAAAGTATTTGGGTAATGCATTAGTGTTTTGAAAATATCTCTCAGCTGTTACTTCAGTTCAACACTGAATATATCTGTAAATGTATATATGTATGCATTTAACATCATATGGGTGGGAAGAAAATTACATAGCTGAATGTGCTACCCAAATAATAATAACATCGCACCACATTGAGATCTGAATATTAGAATCTAATTCCTGATTCTTTCAAAGAATTCTTGTTTGTTTTCAAAGAATGGTGGTTGGAGGAGAATGATTGGAAGAGCATTAGCTTGAAATACCGTAATTTATTGTTAAGCAGGATAAGGTGTGTGTGTGTGTGTGTGTCTGTGTGTTTGTTTGTTTGTTTTTAAAAAGCTGATGTTGGTGTCAATTTTCCTTCTCAAACTTCTCTTTGCATCCTATTCCCCTCAACCCCAATTTAAGCTACATTTTGCATTGAAATTAAGAAAGACTGTAGGGTCCTTGATGCTCTCTGAGCTTGGTTGTTTCCTTCCATGTATTTCATTACCCAACTAGATAACATAGTGCTAATTGTGAGTGGTGTTTGGTATCTTTTTGCATACTAGTGGATTGATCTGGCAGTGTTGATGGGAGTGGTCTTGCTGGTTCCTTGATTAGGCTGTTCTTTATTGTTAGCTTGTTTGTCTGAGTGCATAATTTTTTTATTATTTGATTGTTGGCTAACATCAATCTTCATGTTAATCTTTTTTTCGCTAAGTGTTAATTGCTGGCTAAGAAGTGTTTTAATTTAATTTAATTTATTAGATTTATAGGCCGCCCAATCGTGGAGGACTCTGGGCAGCTTACAAAGAACAAGAAAGGAAAACAAACAAAATAAAATAAAATGAAGATTAAAATTCTCCAACACGCATACATTCAAGTTGGGGCGGGACCCTACATAATAAGGTCAACAGCCCCAGGCCTGCCGGAACAGCCAGGTTTTAACAGCTTTTCTGAAGGCCATGAGGGTGGGCGAGGTCCGGACCTCTGGGGGTAGCTGATTCCACAGGGTCGGAGCGGCCACAGAGAAGGCCCTCCTCCAAGGCCCCGCCAGCCAACACTGTCCGGCTGATGGCGTCCTAAGGAGGCCCACCCTGTGGGATCTTATCGGCCATTGGGATGTATGCGACAGTAGGCGGTCACGCAAATGCGCTGGTCCTGAGCCATGTAGGACTTTAAAGGTAATGACCAACACCTTGAATTGCATCCGGAGACCAATTGGCAGCCAGTGCAGCTCGCGGAGGATAGGTGTAATATGGGTGTATCTCGGTACACCCAATATCGCATTCTTGACTAGCTGTAGTCTCCGAACGCTTTTCAGGGGTAGCCCCATGTAGAGCGCATTGCAATAATCCAGCCTTGAGATGACAAGGGTGTGAGTGACTGTTTGAAGTGCACCCCGATCCAAGTAGGGCCGTAATTGATGAACCAGGCGAACCTGGGCAAAGGCCCCCTGGTCACAGCCGACACATGATGTTCCAGTGTCAGCTGTGGATCCAAGAGGACCCCAAAATTGCGGGCCCTCTCTGAGGGGTGTAAGTTTTTCACCCCAGGATCAAGGATGGACTGTCCTGAACTGTCCTTTGGGGGCAGCATCCACAGCCACTCGGTCTTGTTGGGATTGAGTACGAGTTTGTTTTCCCCCATCCAGATCCTGACAGCTTCCAGGCATCAGCACATCATGTCCACCACTACACTGAGTTGGCACAGGGCAGATAGATACAGTTGCGTATCATCTGCGTATTGATGGTACTTTATCCCATGCCATCGTATGATCTCACCCAACGGTTTCATGTAGATGTTAAATAGGAGAGGGGACAGGACCGAACCCTGCAGTACCCCACAATTGAGGGGCCTAGGGGTCGACCTCTGTCCCCTGACCAACACCGACTGCTACCTACCGGAGAGGTAGGAGGAGAACCACCGTAGAACGGTGCCTCTCACTTCCACCTCCTCCAGACGTCGCAGAAGGATACCATTGTCGATGGTATCGAAAGCTGCTGAGAGGTCAAGAAGCACCAGGATAGAGGAGTGCCCTCTATCCCTAGCCCGCCAGAGATCATTGGTCAGAGCGACCAAAGCGGTTTCTGTGCTGTACCCAGGCCTGAAACCAGACTGAAAGGAATCCAGATAATCCACTTCATTCAAGGTCCGTCACTATAGTGAAGGAGCTGAAGCGCCACCACCTTCTCAACAACCTTCCCCAAAAAAGGGAGGTTGGAGACCGGACAGTAATCCGAGGCCCAACTCACTCAGCGGGTCACACACTTGACCTCGTATTCCTCTCGGAGCAGTGGATTTACGATCTTGGTCTGAGGGGTAATGAGATCATACCCCTGTCGTGGTCAGACCACTACCTACTGAGGCTAGACTTCCCGAGGCCAAACCCCCACCGTAGGGAGGAGGAACCAACCAGCTGGTTCCGCCCCAAGCGACTGATGGATCCTGTTAGGTTCCAGACGGAGCTTGGGGTTATTCCTGATACCTTCGCCCACAGTTCGGTGGAGACCCTCGTCGCTGCCTGGCACTCGGCAGCTTCAGAGTCTCTAGACCGGATTGCGCCACTACGGCCCCTCCGGGTCAGCGGCCCCCGGAGGCCTCCTTGGTTTACTGAGGAGCTCCGGGAGATAAAGCGCCGGAGGAGACGCCTAGAGCACTCGTGGAGGTCCGATAGGTCCGAGTCGAAGCGGGCACTTTTAACAGCATGCACCAAGGAGTATATTCGGACTCTAAGAACAGCAAAAAGAACATATATTGCCTCCTTGGTAGCGTCCGCCGAGTCTTGCCCAGCCGCCCTGTTTAGGATAACCCGCTCCCTCCTAAATAGGAGGGAGACGGGGGACCCCTTACAGGGTAAGGCTGAGGAATATGTCCAGTTCTTGGTGGACAAAGTTGCCCGGTTTCGAGCGGACCTGGACTCCACCCCAGTAGATCCAGCCGGGACACAAGGGGAAGACTTGGCAAACCATCTCTGGCCCTTGTGATCTCCAGGCTGAGTACTGCAATGTGCTCTACATGGGGGCTGCCCTTGAAGAGCATCTGGAGACTTCAGCTAGTCCAGAATGCGGCCAGCGCGAGTGATCGTGGGCGCACCATGGTTCGCCCACATAACACCGATCCTCCGCGAGCTGCACTGGCTACCTGTCGATCTCCGGGTGCACTTCAAGGTCCTACTCACCACCTATAAAGCGCTCCATGGTAGTGGATCTGGCTATTTGAGAGACCGCCTTCTGCCAATTACCTCCCTGCGTCCCATCAGATTGCATAGAGTTGGCCTCCTCCGTATTCCATCCGCCAGTCAGTGCCGACTGGCGACTACTCGGAGGAGAGCCTTCTCTGTTGCGGCTCCGACGCTATGGAACAATCTCCCCGTGGAGATTCGTACCCTCACCACCGTCCAGGCCTTCCGCACAGCCCTCAAGAACTGGCTAGCCCGTCAGGCCTGGGGATAAGTCTACTTTCGCCCCTCCTGAATGCTGAGTGAATGTTGTGTTTTACTGTTTAATTTACCTTTGCTCACATCTCATTTTGTATTTGTCCTACACTTCCTTTCCCCTTTGATTGTAAGCCGCCCTGAGTCCCCTCAGGGAAAAGGGCGGCCTATAAATGTGCAATAAATACAAATACAAAATAGTAGTTTTTCAGGACGGCTGGATCCAGGGAAGGCTTCTTTTGTTGTGAAAATATGTTTATTTCCATTTCATTCCATACAATCACATGTATACTGTGCATAACCGGGGCATATAACATTGAATAATAAACACAGTCCTCGCTTTTATAGACAATACCCCCCATAATACAAACCCAATATACCACCTTGACCCACCATACACCCTCTTCACCCCCCTCCAACTTTCATTCTTCCTTCCAACATACCCCTCTACTTCCTACTTCCCCTCCCCTCTATCCCTCCTCTCTCTCATACATTCCCTCCCTCCCTTCTCCTCCGGCTTCCAATCCTCTCTCCCACCCTCTCCACCCCTCCTTCTTCTTTCACTCTACTCCTCCCTTCGGTGTACCTCTATTGTCAACCAATATGTTCAGCTTGTCGTATTTTTACACTAACATTAAAAAGCCACAGTATACAAGTGCAATCATGTGCTTTAAGATCTAACACATATTATATTTCCCCCCTCCCCCCTCCCCTGGGACCCCACCTCCCTTCCCTCCCCCGACTTCCCAGAGCCCGTACACAGTATAACTTTTTAGCAAACACAGTCTAAAATGTCTTAAAACAAAGTAAAAAAAAAAAAAGGGTCAATAAGATCTCTACATTGAACTCAGCTTCTTACTGTTACCCAAACTTTAAACAGTTTAAGTTGTTGCTAATCTTAAGCATAGGCTATCTGGAGTTTCTTAGTCCCATATTTGCTTTGTGTATAATCAATCCATTTTTTCCAGTCTTGTTTATATCTCTCGTTTGAATGTTCTTTAAGATATGCTGAAATTTTTGCCATTTCGGCTAAGTTTATAACTTTCAAAGTCCATTCTTGAGTTGTAGGCACGTCTTTCTTCTTCCAGTATTGCGCCACCAACAGTCTTGCTGCCGTTATTAAGTACAGAACCAAGTTAATCTCTACCGCTGTAAAGTCAGTACATATATCTAGTAAAAACAATGGAGGGGTGAATTTTATCCTTCTTTTAAAGATATTTTGCAAGATCCACCATATTTTTATCCAAAATGCCTTAACCTTACGACATGTCCACCATATATGAAAATATGTAGCGTCAAGAGAACCACATCTCCAGCATTTAGGCTGTACATTCGGATACATAGAAGCAAGCTTTTTGGGATCTAAATGCCATCTATAAAACATCTTATAAAAATTTTCTCTCAGATTTTGTGCTTGTGTAAATTTCACATTTCTTACCCATATTCTTTCCCATGTGTCCAGCATTATTGGTTTCACAATATTCTGAGCCCATTTTATCATACAGTCTTTAATCAGTTCCGTTTCGGAATCCATCTGTATCAGTACATGATATATCCTCTTTATATGCATTAAGCTTTGATCTCTTATTTGTTTAAACAAATTATCCTCAGCTTTTACAAAGCCAGTTTTTTTATCTATTTTCCACCTAGCCTGTAATTGGCCATACTGGAACCAGGTTTGAACTACCTTCTCTTCTTTAAGTACCTCTAAAGATTTTAATTGTAACACCCCCCTTTCTGAAGTAAGAAGTTGTCTGTAAGTGGTTCTATCATGTTTTTGTTCTATATTCATATTTTGAATTGCATGTCTGGGAATTGCCCACATGGGCAACTTATCGTTTAGTTTGTGTTGATATTTTTTCCAGACCCGCAATAAAGCATTTCTTAAAATATGATTTTTAAAATTCTTATCCAATTTTTTTGTTAAATAACAAATAAGCATGCCAACCATATACCAAATCATGTCCCTCGATATTCAATATTCTATCATTGGTTAAATGGTTCCAGTCACTAATTGCAGATAATGCCACTGCATCATAATATAATTTTAAGTTAGGTAATTTCAATCCTCCTCTTTCACGTACATCTTGCATTATTTTCATCTTTACCCTCGGCTTCTTTCCTGCCCATACAAATTTGTTGATACCCTTCTGCCATTCTAAAAGATTCGCATCTCTTTTGAGTATTGGTAACATTTGAAAAAGAAATAAAAATTTTGGTAAGATGTTCATTTTCACTGCCGCTATCCTACCCAGCAAAGATAAATGCAATTTCTCCCACCTTTTCATCTCCGTCTGTATACTATACCAAAGTGGTTCATAATTATGCTTATATAATTTCCCATTTGAAGTTAAAATGTTAACTCCAAGATATTTGACTTTTTAAACTACCTCACATCCTAGCATCACTCCTAATTCTTCCTTTTGTTTAGTATTCATATTTATAGCTAATATTTTAGTTTTTCCTAAATTTATTTTAAAGCCAGAGACTTGACCATACTGATTAATTGTATTCTTTAAGACCGTACTGGATTCCTGTGGTTGTTCCAATATTATGACCAAATCATCCGCAAAGGCGCGGACTCTATATTCTTGCTGTCTAATCTTGATCCCTTTTAGACCATCCAAGCCCCATATCTTATTCAACAATACTTCCA
The DNA here is from genome assembly GCF_009769535.1 of Thamnophis elegans. Taxonomy (NCBI): domain Eukaryota; kingdom Metazoa; phylum Chordata; class Lepidosauria; order Squamata; family Natricidae; genus Thamnophis; species Thamnophis elegans. Next base: position 60,142,827 of record NC_045558.1, on the reverse strand, counting down.
GAGTTATAATGAACAATAGTGGGGACAAAGGACAGCCCTGTCTTGTACCTTTTTCTATTTGAAAGGAGTCTGTTAAACTTCCATTGACTATGATTTGGGCTGTTTGCTGCTGATATATTGCACCAATTGATCGTAAAAAGCCATCTCCTATCTGCATTTTTTGCAATATCTTCAACAGGAATTGCCAATTAACTCGATCAAAAGCCTTCTCAGCATCCAAAAATATGAATGCGGCAGGGATTTGATTGTTCTTTCCCAAATATTCTAAAGCATTAATGATTAATCTAACATTGCTCTTCATCTGTCTCCCCTGTATAAAACCTGTTTGGTCGGTGTATCAATTGTTGAATAACCACCATTAACCTATTTGCTAATATTTTAGTAAAAATTTTATAATCTACATTAAGTAATGAAGTAGGTCTATAATTTTTTGGCTGAGTAATATCTTGATCTTCTTTGGGTATCAACGATATGAACGCTGTCTTCCATGATGGGGGCACTTTACCTTCCGATTGAATTTTATTAAATAATTCTCTAAGAGGTTCTACCATTTCTAACTGTAAGTTTTTATAATAAACCGCTGTTAGGCCATCTGTACCTGGTGCTTTCCCTAACTTTAATTGTTTGATTACCTGCAGGATTTCCCCAGAGGTTATTGGTTGGTTCAACTTTTGCCTGTATTCTTCTCTAACTAGGGGGATTTTCTCTTTATCTAAGTATTTATCTATGTCTAAACCCCTAATTTTGTCCCCTTTGTACAGTTCTGTAAAAAATTCCCGAAATGCCTTTTGGATCTCCTCCTGTTGAAACACCTCCTTCCCTCTATAACACAATTTGGATACATTTCGAGTTTTTCTTTTTTTCCTAATCTGATAAGCCAACCACCTGCCGGGTTTATTTGCGTTGCAGAAAGTATTGTGTTTTGCATATAATAAACTGGTGGCTACCTGGTCAGAGATCAGCATATCAAATTGGGATTTTAATATGGAGATTGCTTCCTTAGTCTTTATATCGCCTGGATTCAGTGTTAATTCCAACTCTTTCCCTTTAATTTCCTCTTCCAATTCTTTTCGTTTTTGCCCTTGTTTGTGTCTGTGTATTTTGTTTATATTCATCAGTACTCCTCTCATATACGCTTTGCTTGCATCCCATACATATTCCATAGATGTGCCCTTATTCATATTGAGAACAAAGTATTCAGATAACAATTTTTTACAATCATTAATGTACTTTTCATATCTAAATAAATTTTCATTCAACCTCCAAGACCTTCTTGCCTGCACTACCCTTCCCAGTTCCATCCAAACTGGGTTATGATCTGAAAGAGCTCTTGCCGCAATCTTTGTCTTCTTCACTCTAGAAAGTAAATCATTAGTAGTTAGTATAAAATCAATCCTTGAAAGAGATTGATGTCTATCAGAAAAAAAGGTGAAGTCATATTCTTCTGCATTCCTTTCGCGCCAAACATCTCGCAATTCGAAATTGTCCATCATGTCAAAAAAGATTTGGGTAACTTAGCCCGGAATTTAGTGTTCGGGCGGGATGTCTTCTTATCTCTTTTAGTGTCAATCACGCCATTCCAGTCACCCAATAGTATACAAGACTTAAAGTCCCACTGTACTAATTTAGCATGGAGATTTCTATAAAATCCATCTTGTTGTTGATTAGGAGCATAAATTCCCAAAAGTAATGTCTTTTTCCCTTCTAAGATTAAGTCTAGTGCGATATATCTTCCAAAGGGATCTGCTTCAATTAGCTCGGCTTTAATGTCTTTTCTTAAATATACAACTATGCCATTTTTCTTTTCGTAGCAGAGATCGCAAAATGTTGACCAAGTTTGGGGTTAAACAAATATTTTTGATCAGTTGATTTGATATGAGTTTCTTGCAAACAAATTATATCATTCTTAAACTGTTTGAGATAATGAAATATTTTCTTTCTCTTCTGTGGAGAGTTCAGTCCGTTAACATTCCATGTCACAATCTTAGTTGTCATTTTTGGTTGCCTGAAGCTTTTTTAGAGCCTCCCGCATGGCCTGTCTAACATTTGGTCTGGCTCCTCCCACGGCTTCTGAGCTTGTTGCTGTGACTCCTTGATCAATGGCCGGTGATTGTTGAGATTGTTGCATTGTAGCTTGTTTTTCCATTTGTCTGGTGGTCATACGGTTAGGTCTTTGTTCCCTGACCCCTTGCTCTTCCGGGAGGGGGAGATGGTACATTTTGTCTGGTAGTTGTGTGGTTTGCTGTTTATCTTGTCCTTCTCGTGGTCTTTCTCCATATCCCGATGATTCAGGGTGTCCCACCTTCAAAATCTTATGATAGAAATCTCGAGCTTTCCATACAGAGTTGAGACGATATCTTTGCTTGTCAAATGTAACTATGATACCAAATGGGGCATCCCATCTATACTGTATCTGACGCTTTCTGAGCTCTTCCACCAGAAAAGCATAATCTCTTCTGGCTCTTAGCATTTGAGGTGGTATTTCTTTCAAGACAATCAAATCCTGTCCGCCAATTTGAAGCCTGGTATTATAAGACTCTTGTAGTATCATGTTTCTGAACTCTCTTGTAACAAAGTATATTACCACATCTCGGGGGAGTTGCTTCTGTTTTGCCGCCCAAGAATTAACGCGATAAATTTTGTCGATCTGCCAATCAAAATTGGATCCCGGTCTTCGCACCAGACAGTCAAAAGCCTCTGAAAACATCTGCTTTAAGTTCTCCTGTTTCTCTTCGCGCAGCCCCCTGACTCTTAATGCAAGCTCCATCTGTTTATACTGTATCATAATAATTTGTTTTTCAGCATTTTCAACTTTTTGTTCCACCACTTCAGTTTTAGATGTCAAGTTAGTTTTAGCTTCATTAAGAACCTCTAAGTTGTCTTCCATTCCAGAAACATATTCTGTCAGTACGTTTACAATTCCCATCATATCATCATTCATTTTGGTGATCTTAGTTTCAAATTTATCATATGACTTTTATCTCATTCCTTATTTCATCTCTGAATTCTCTGAAAATTTCTAAATTCTGTTCTCTAGATTTTCTGAACATTTCCAAAAAGAATTCTTTCGTTGGTGCATCTCCACTAGGGGGCATAGAGGGTGGGGGCTGCAACTTTGTGCCAGGTATGGGGGACGTGGATCTAGGAGGTAATTTCGCAGGATTTAATTTTGATGCCATTATGTCTTTGCTTTAAGCACTTAATCAAATTTTTCTAGCCCGCTGTGCAGCTGACAAAAGAAAAGAAAAGTTCCTCCCTTTTTGCAGAGAGTTTACGGAAGGTTTCAAAGGACAGGCATTACACCAAAACAGTTCAGCAAAGAAAAAAAAAAGAGAAGAAAAGAAAAAAAAAACCTGTTTGGAATGTCTCTATATCAACAAAGAGTCTTTGAAAACTTTTAGAGTTTGATAAGGAAGAATCTTCAAAGAAGTGGAGCTAATTAGTTCGTGAGAGGCTGCCAAGGAATTAGGGATATACCATTATTGCAAATGCGAAAGCTGGAAAATCGCCATCTTGGAGACAGTTACACAAAGGAAGCTTTATAACACTGAAGCTAGGATTTTTCCTAGAAAAAGCAAATAAAGTTCTCAGGTACGGGCTCTGCTTGTATTAGTTTCAAATAAAATAGTTTCAGAAATTGTCCTAAGAGGGGTTTCTTTGCCTTGTGCTGTGAAGACAGCCGAAGTTTCTGGCCGGAGATATGACTCAGCTTTGCTTATCTCCCCCCTTCCGTTCACAAAAAAAAAAAAAAAAGCTGCAAACTTCAAAGAAAGCTCTTACCAGCTGGGCCTCTCTCTGCAATCTTCTTGCCTGAAGATATGAGATATCTACTGGATGTTTAAGTAGATAACGAACCAGAAATCTGGGAGCAGCTCAATTAAGCCGCCGCCAACGGCAAAGTCCCTCCCCGGAAGTCAGGGAAGGCTTCTTGAGGAGGGGCCTCACCATCGCTTCCTTTAATGGTTGCGGGAAAGACCCCTCCTGCAACGAAGCATTGGTGATCGCCTGGAGCCAGCTGCGTGTCACCTCCCTGCTGGTCGAAACCAGCCAGGAGGGGCACGGGTCCAGTAAACAGGTGGAGGTGCTCATCGCTCCCATGGCCTTGTCCACTTCCTCAGAGGTGACAAAATCGAACTCATCCCAGGAAAACCGACTTGGACTTGCCCTCGGCACCTCGGCTGGTATTGCCCAAGCGGAATCTAGGTTTGTCCGAAACTGAGTGATTTTGTCTGGCAGAAACTGAACAAATTCCTCAGCTCTTCCCTGCAGGGGTTCCCCCACCCCCTCACCTTTCAGGAAGGAGCAGGTGAACAGGGCGGCTGGGCGAGATTCCACGGACGCAATAAGAGTGGAAAAATGAGTGCATTTTGCCGCCTGTATCGCCACTAAATAAGTCCTAATAAAGGCTCTTAGTAGTGTTTGATCAGATTCAGAGTTACTAGGCCTCCAACATCGCTCTAGGCATCTCTTGTGGCGCTTCATCTCCCAGAGTTCCTTGGTAAACCAAGGTATCCTCCTGGATCCACTGCCATGGAGAGGCCTCAAAGGCTCAATCTGATCTAGTGCCTCAGTCGCCGCAGCATTCCAAGCAGCGACTAAGGATTTGGCCGGGTTGCGGGCAAGGGAGTCATCTCTCCAAGCTCCCTCTGAAATCCCATAGGGTCCATCAGGTGCCTGGGGTGGAACCATTTAATTTGCTCCACCTCTCTGTAGTGGGGGAGTAATGTCCTGAAATCAAGCCTCAGCGAGGAGTGATCTGACCATGACAAGGGCGAGATCTCTATTCCCCTTAATTCCAGATCACATCTCCACTTCCCCGAGAGAAATACGAGGTCGAGTGTGTGTCCCGCTCTATGAGTTGGGCCCTGAACTATTTGGGTCAAGTCCATGGTTGTCATGGAGACCATGAACTCCTGCGCTCCATCAGAGTGTTCGCCAAGAGACGGTAGATTGAAGTCCCCCAGCACCATTAGTCTGGGGAACTCCACCGCCAACCTGGCTACTGACTCCAGCAGTACAGGCAGGGCTGTCGTGACGCAGCTGGGAGGTAGGTACGTCAAGAACAAGCCCACTTGAACCTCTAGGTCCAACTTCAAGAGAAGGGACTCAAACCCCACAATCTCCGGGGCAGGGATCCTGCGAGGAACTAGCGACTCCCGGACAACCATTGCTACTCCCCCACCCCTTTTTCTGGTGTCTTGGTTGGTGAAGCACCCAAAACCCATCTGGGCACATTTCTGAAAGGGGGACTCGTCCCTCTTGGCCCAGCCAGGTTTCAGTTATACATGCCAGGTCTGCCCCCTTGTCTAATATCAAGTCCCGGACAAGGGGAGCCTTATTCACAACAGACCTGGCATTTAGCAACAGCAACCTGAGACCAGGGCCCTGAATTCCTCTGCCACCAGGTTCTTGAGGTGAACCTGAAGGGCCGGAACAAGGAATTGCTGTAATGTAGCGAGTCCTTCTTCCCCGGTAATGGCTAGCCCTACGGCTCCTGTCATATCTGCCCCTCCCAGTCATGACTGAAATGCTCTGACCCTCTTCCCCACCCGTAGACCCCCCTCCCATGGCCCCCATTCTTCCTGGCAGGCCACACACAGCATTCACTCTAGGGCGAGGGGCAGATCCGTGCCCCCATCCACTTCTGCTTCTGCACTCAGTGGAGGGGGCTCCAGTCCCATCGCTTTCACTCAACAGGTATTTCCACACAAGCACACCCCATGATAATCGTTAAAATACAAGCAACAATAAAAATAATTAACTAATTAATTTAAAAGTGGGCACATTCATTCTCACAATCATACTATCATACACTCAACACACAAGTTAAAAAATGCAAATTCTTAGGTCAGCGTAAATTGGGGAAAACTCCTCACTCTTCCCCTACGCAGTCTGGGAAAAGGTGGTAAAGGTTGAGGCGTCTGAAAAAGCTGGTGCTGGTTGAAAGGAGCAAGTTCCCAGTCTCTTCAACCCTGTCCTCCTGGGGCGACAACAAAAAAAGGGCGCAAGCTGATCGGAATGACCAGTGGCAACAATGTCCAAAACCAACGCCACAGTGAAGAAGAAGAGGAGGGAGGGAGGGGGAGCTGCATCCAAGATGGAATGGCGGTGGCAGAAAGGCCAGCCACCCAGCTCCAGGTCACACCAACGCAGGCTTCTCCAGCTCCAAGGCTCAATGGGCGGCAGGGCAGCACAGCGGCATGACCCAGTGCCCCCGAAGCGGCAAAGCTGGGATGGCGGCGATGGGATGGCAGTCGCGGTGGCCGGGTGGGTGAAACAGCGGCAAGTTGGCTGCCGCCTAAGACAGCAGTGGCAGGTTGACAGCTAATGCGAATGAAACAGCGGTTGGCAAGTGGGCAGTCTCCTCCAAGCAGCAGGCCAAGCCGCAGTGGCTCAAAAAACAGAGCAGCGGCTACGGCGGTTGGAGCAGTGACTGGAGCAGGTGGGGTGGCGGCAGGTCGGCAGCTGCCCCAATGCAGCAGGGGCCAGCTACGATGACCAAAACAGACCAAAGTAGATGGAATGGTGGCTGGAGACAGATGGAACATCGACAGATGGGACAGCGATGAACCGGTGGTCCCTCTGACATGACAAAGCCAGGTCGGCACCCCAAACGGCAGTCGTGATGATTAAAGCCGGTAAGATGGAGACTGGAGCTGTTGGGATAGTTGCAGGATTGGTAGCGTTTTCTGAGAACAGCTCTTCCAGAAGCAATATTGTCCTCCATGAGCTGTCTCACCGAATCCCCTCTATTTTGTTCTTGCATTCTAAACCTTCTATTTCAGTCCTCAACCCTCGGCTCCATACCCTTTTAGGCGTTTCTTCCCCAGAAACTGGAGCGATAAGACTCAGGCGGTCATGTTCCTTGCGCATGGCTTATTTATGCAAATGTCTCCATCTGTATGAATGTCCCAAAGATGCTTTTTTTCAGGAGGCAACTGGACTTTGATCTTTTGGTTTACTTTTGGCATTTAGTTATCTCTTTGGAAAGCTATGTAAATATTGTTTATCTGTCAGATCCCTAAAAGTAATACTGCCATTCAATTGGGAGGAGGAGAGCCTCAGAGTTAAATCATTAGCTACATCTAAAACAACTGAGTTTTACAACTTTACAACTGGTTTCCTGTCACCGGGAGACTGAAGGTCCCAACATCTCTGGAGGGATGTTTATGGTAGCCATGTGGGATATATAACTTTGATGTCTAACTAGAGATAGCCATGGGAACGTGTGCTTTATTGACTCCCAGGGTAGAAGAGTTAAGGAAGCATCTTCACACTTGTGTATTGGTCAGAATCTGCATTCGGACAAAGGGGAGGGGTCATTATCAGCTTATCCCATTGCATAGCCTAAAGATTTCAGATGCTGCTTTTGCTTCTAATTGTTTCCATCCTGCTTGATTGTTCCTTTTGAAACAATCCATTTCAAGACTCTTTACTTTCTCAAGTGAGGAGAGGAGCCATTACATAAAGCAGCATCTCTCTGCAAAGTGATCAACCAGGAGAGAAACATTGTTACTCTACTAAGAGGACCCAGCAAACCATATCTGAGCATAACAGTGAGCAAGGGGAAACTGACTGCCTGAGGGAGATGGAAACCCCTCCAGAACCAGAGACCTGCTCCTTGTATCCTGGCAGAGAGAACGGAGTGAGCTTGGAGGACCCCAAAAAGCCCCGTTGGTCAATCGGAATTGGGACAAAAGATGGCTGGGAAGGGAAGACCAGGGGAGTCACTCTTACCCGAGGTAGCTGAAAACCAGGGTGGAAATTGGAGTTAGAATCCCCCTCTGATCAGGATGAGGTAAATGAAGCCGCGCTGAGAGAGGATCCTCTGAAGAGGCATGTAACCCAGTTGGTGATGGGAATTTTGGGAAATCTCAACATCCGGGGGAGCCAGACCGACAACCAAGAAGCGTTGGAAGGGCGGCAAACAGGGGTGATGCCAGAGGAACAACCCCCACCTGGTCCCTGCTAATCAAGCTGATGGCACAGCAGCAACAGCTAGGAACCCAGAAAACCCTCCCCCCAGTTGACACATGGGTTGGGGGCCACTCCGAACCAACCCCGAAACCTGCAGTTAGAAAGGAAAACTCCTTTCTTGGGGGTAAAATTTGATGGGAACCCGAAAAAATTGGGATTCCTTGTGGCACAAGTGCTCACCTACATGCAGGAATATGGGTGTGACTTTCGAACGCAAGGAGCCAGTGTTTGAGTGGTCATCCTAGCCCTGAAAGGAGCTGCTGCCAGATGGATGGTGACTTTACATGACGCCGATGCACCAGAACTGCGTGGCTTTGATCGGTTCATGATGGCCCTGCGACGACGGTTCGAGGACCCCCTTGCAGACCACAAAGCATGTGACTGCATTAAAGTTGTGTAGCAGGGATGCCGGCCAGTGGCAGAGTATACCGAAGAATTCCGAGACGTGGCATTCATGTCAACTGGCCAGAGGATATCCTGGTAAGTTGGTTCAAGGATGGGCTGAGTGATGAAATCTACAATGCTTATGTGGCCTGAGGTGCCCCAACCCATCTACATGAGTGGTATCTTATTGCTGAAGAGGCAGAGATTGACATGGCCAGAAATCAATATCGGGCAGGATAAATGTAGAAGAAATCCCCACCCCAATGGAAACAAGAACCTTTTAAACCACAAATGGCACCTTCTCCGAAATTCTTAGTCTGTTTCAAGTGTGGAAAAGAGGGGCACCGAGCTGCAGAATGCCATTCTCAGGCACTAGCTAAGAAACCCAGATCGCCCATTGGGGGTAAAACCTACAAAACATGGCCAGCACAGAAAGGAGATGGCCCTGAGGAGTAGGGAGACCGTAGAATTTCCACCCCCTCCCTTCTTTGAGGAGGAAATCCCAGCTTCACAGCAGAAGGAACCATACTCATCTGGAAGCCATCCAGAGGGTTGAACCACTGATAAGCAAACCAATTAAACTGCTTACCCTCCCCCTAAGACTGTTTATCTGGGAGAGGGGAATGAAAATCTCAGCTTTAGTGGACTCGGGTGCACCCGCTGTTTGATCAGCCCAACCCTGGTAAGGAAGTTGAGGATTAATGTAAGGAAGCTGAAATGGCCCATAGCTTTTGCCAACTAGATGGGTCAATAGCAGGGGGGGAGCCAGCTTCATTGCCACTGAGCCTCTACAGATAGGCATTGGAAGCCACACAAGGAAATGTTTACATTATAGTAGCGCCTGGCAAGGAATGGCCACTAGTTTCTGGGACTTGCATGGCTGAAAAAACGGAACCCAAAATTAATTGGAAGCAAGGCACCATAAGAGTGCAGATGCACGTGACTTTTGCTGAGAATCCAGACAAAGAAACTGAGGAGGCAGAGCACCTAGAAACAGCAATGTCTGCTTACGCTATGCCAACCCAGGGTATATCCAAAGAATATAAGGACTTGGCTGAGGTTTTTAGCGAAAAGCATCTGATGAGCCTCCACCTCATCGCTCCACTGACTGTGCGATAGAAATCCTACCCGGAGCCAAACTCCCTAAACCCAAGATGTATAGTATGTCTCTAAGGAGCTGGAAGAACTGAGGGCATTCATTGAAAAAAAACCTTGCAAGGGGTTTCATTGAACCAGCTTGACCAAAGTTGCAGCGCCAGTGTTGTTTAGAAAGGAAAAAAGATAGCTCCAAACGCTTATGTGTTGATTTTAGAAATTTAAATTCAATCAGTATGGCAAATGTATATCCTCTCCCACTTATGAAGGATATGCTAGCACACCTAGCCAAAGGGAGAATTTTTTCAAAACTGGATTTAAGGGAGGCTTACAGGATTAAGGAGGGAGATGAATGGAAAATGGCATTTAACACCCCTCTTGGATCCTACCAATTCAAAGTGCTACCATTTAGGCTACAAGGGGCCTATTCAGTATTTATTCAATTAATAAACAAAGTGTTGCGGGAGCATCTATATAAGGGCTGCATAGTCTATATCGATGACATTTTATTATATTCTGAGACCAAGGCAGAACATGTAAAACTAGTCCGGGCAGTTCTGAACAAACTTCGCTCTGCAAAACGTTATGCTAAACTCTCCAAATGTGAATTCCACCAAGAAAAAATTGATTACTTAGGATACCGCATTTCACACTAGGGCATAGAAATGGATCCTTCGAAAGAGCAATCGGTACTTGACTGGGAACCACCCAGAACACGCAAACAGTTGCAAAGCTTCCTGGGATTTGCAAACTTTTACCAGCAGTTTATCCCTTTTTTGCCCAATTTACTCTCCCCATCACCAAGCTCTTAAAAACGAAGGGGGAGGGAAACCTAAACCGAAGCAGCCTTTGAACTGGACAATGGAATGCCAAACAGCATTTGAAAAACTTAAAAGGCTGTTTTCGGCAGAACCGATCCTAAAGCACCCAGACACAGAGAAACCGTTCATCATACAAGCAGATGCTAGTGATGTGGCGATTGGAGCCATCTTACTTCAGAAAAATGAGGAAGACCAATTACAACCATGCACTTACACATCCTAAACATTGAATGAATCTGAGCAAAGGCCATTTGGGAGAAAGAGGCTTATGCAGTTTGATGGGCACTTTTAACCTGGAGAGGAGTAAGATCCCTTTTGAAGTCTGGACGGATCATGAAAATTTAGAAGCCCTAAACACCCCAAGGAAACTCTCTCCAAACAAGTACGATAGGGTCAGTACTTAATAGGTTTGAATTTATGCTCGATACCTCCGGGGGGGGGGGGTGGGATTTCCTGGCAGATGCACTATCCAGGAAATCACAATACAATAGTATGAAGCCAAACGTAATCAAACCCATGATACAAGACAATCAACTAGCTGCTAGAGTAACCACCAGATCCCAGGGAAAACAAGACACTCTAGAGGACAATGACACCACCCAAACTTTTAAACAAGCTTTAACCACCGACGAATGGTTTTTGAGCCACAAAGACAGCTGCCTGATGAAAGATAACTGAGCTTGGATGGGAGGGAAGTTGTATGTTCCAGCCAGCCAAAGACTGTACTTAATGGAAAGGTGCCACAACTCCCAACTAGCAGGACACTTTGGTTTTCTAAAAACTTTACATCTAATTAAAAGGCAATTTTGGTGGCCATCACTAAAAAAGGACATAGAGAGCTATGTAGCCAGCTGTCCAATTTGTGCGGCAGCCAAAAGATGACAAGGCAAAATGCCAGGACTGTTACAGAAGGTAGCCAAGCCCTCAGCCCTCTGAAAGGAGATAGCTATGGATTTTATTGTCGAACTACCAGAAAGTGCAGAGAATACTGTCATTTGGATCGTAACAGACTTATTTTCAAAACAGACACATTTATATCGTGCCAAAGGATCCCAACTGCCAAAAGTCTAGCCAAGTTATTCTGATACATATTTATCACCTTCAAGAAGCCCCACAAAGAATTATCTCCGACAGAGGGGTCCAATTCAACTCAAAATTTTGGGGAGCATTCTGAAACTTACTGGGCACCACCCAAGGACTGAGCTCCAGTCACCATCTGTGCACCAATAGTCAAACTGAAAATTGGAACATGGTTCTACAACAATACCTAAGATGTTTTATTAATTTTCAACGGGACAACTGAGTTGATCTTTTACCTTTTGCAGAAGTGGCCTTCAATACACTGTACACTCAAGCACTAGGTTCATCCCTTTTAGAGTAGCAACAGGCCAGGATTTCAACCTCATGCCTGTACTACCCACAGAGGAACCCACTATCCCCTCACTAAAAGAATGGATAGACAACCTAAGAAACACATGGCCAGTGGTTAGATTAGCATTACAGGAAGCTAGAGAGGCTTTCAAAACTCAAGCTGACAAAAAAAGTGTAAATCCCAAACCCTTCCATGTTGGAGATAGAGTATACCTATCACAAAATTCCTGAAGTCATTGCAACCATCAAAGAAATTAGGGCCACATTTCAAGGTTCAAGGTTCATTTTATTTATATGCCGCCCTATTCCCGGCGGGACTCAGGGCGGTGCACAAACCCAAAGGAGGGGAAGGGAAACACAAGAACTACAACAAAAAGTACAGGGAATTTAAAACAACCAACAGCCACACGATTCGAGAGGGAGGGAACTCATTGACCCAGGCCTGCCGACACAGCCAGGTTTAACAGTTTTTCGGAAGGCCTGGAGAGAGGTGAGGGTCCGAATCTCTGCAGGGAGCTCGTTCCAAAGGGCTGGAGCCGCCACAGAGAAGGCCCTCCCCCGGGTAGTAGCTAGGTGACATTGGCTAGTAGACGGAACCCGGAGGAGGCCTAATCTGTGTGGGTCTTTGGGAGGTAATTGGCAGCAGGCGGTCTCTCAAGTACCCAGGTCCAATACCATGAAGGGCTTTATAAGTGACGACTAGCACCTTGAAGCATATCCGGAGACCAATCGGTAACCAGTGCAGGCTTGCGGAGGATAGGTGTAACGTGGGTGTACCTAGGTGCATCCACAATCGCTCGTGCGGCTGCGTTCTGGATGAGCTGAAGTCTCCGAATGCTCTTCAAGGGCTGCCCCATGTAGAGAGCATTGCAGTAGTCCAGTCTTGAAGTCACGAGGGCATGAGTGACTGTTGCGAGTGCCTCCCGGTTCAGGTTGGGATGCAAGTGATGCACCAGGCAAACCTGGGCAAATGCCCCCCTGGTCACAGCCGACAAATGATGTTCTAAGGTCAGCTGTGGGTCCAAGAGGACTCCCAAATTGCGAACCCTGTCTGAGGGGCGTAAAATTTCACCCCCCAGCCTGAGTGATGGAATACTAGCCAAATTTTTGGGAGGGAAACACAACAGCCACTCGGTCTTGTCTGGATTGAGCGCAAGCTTGTTAACCTCCATCCAGATCCTGACAGCCTCCAGGCACTGGCACATCACGTCAACCGCTTCACTGACCTTTCCCCATCACCAAAGTTATCAACCCTGTAACAGTAGAATTATTCCTGCCAAAGACACTCAGGAAGGTCCATCCAGTGTTTCGTATTAGTTTACTCAAACGAGAAGTAATCTCACAACTCAGACCACATGCACCTATTCCTCCTGTTCCTATCATGATAAAGGCAAACAACATTTTGAAATTAAGGAAATCCTAGTCTCTAGGACCTATAGGGGTAAAACCCAATACTTAGTTGCTTGGAAGCATTTACCTTCAGCCCAAAATGAATGGGTAGAGAAACACCACGTTAGGGCCCCTGCTCTATTGAAAAAATTTCACTCCCATACCCTGACAACCTTGTTAAATACTATGATGCAATATGTTTTCCTATTTTTTCACAGGTGAATCTCTCCTTTTTCTAAAGAACGGCAGCATGTCACATCCCTAAAGTGATACTGCCATTCAATTGGGAGGAGGGAAGCCTCGGAGTTAAATCATTAGCTACATCTGAAACAACTGAGTTTTACAACTTTACAACTGGTTTCCTGTCACTGGAAGACTGAAGGTCCCAACATCTCTGGAGGGATGTTTATGGTAGCCATGTGGGATATATAATTTTTATGTCTAACTCAGTGGTTCTTAACCTGGGTTCGATCGAACACCAGGGGTTCGGTGAGTCACTCTCGCGGGTTTGGCGGAGGTCAAGACACACACCTGACTCATATGATTCGTGATGACATGCTACGCTTGTCCATCATTGGCTGCAGGTGATAACGCCACATTGCTTGGCCTATCTATGCTGCAGGGAATTTTGTGCACCCAGTAGTCAAATTGTAACTGTCGTGATGGTACGTCGTGTGATTTCTTTCTTAATATTTTAATCCCTTCATACTAACTATATCGAGCAAAAAAAGAAAGTGGTCGGACGAATATGTACAATATGGATTCACATGTATAATGGAACATGATGGGAGTCAGCATCCTAACTGCATGATTTGCAATGCCAAGTTGAGCAATTCTAGTCTAGCACCGGCAAAACTAAGAGAACACTTCCTTAAATTGCATGGAAAATACAAGAACACAACACTCGCTGAATTCAAGGTGAAGAGAGCTAGATTCGATGAAAAAGCTACTCTGCTTGTTCTCGGCTTTGTACCCACCAACAAACCGATCCTCACAGCATTGTACGAAGTTGCTTACCTGATCGCAAAGGAGGGCAAACCACACACCATTGCTGAAACACTCATAAAACCAGCTGTGTTGAAGATGGTGAATATCATGCTGGGAAAAGCGGCTGAAGTTAAGTTATCCCAAATTCCTCTTTCAAATGACACCATCAGCGACAGAATAGAGGACATGAGCAAAGACATCTTGGCTCAAGTAGTTGCAGATCTGATTTCAAGCCCAGCAAAATTCAGGCTTCAACTCGATGAGACCACAGACGTTTCCAATCTAAGCCAGCTTGCAGTATTCGTGCGCTATGTGAAAGACGACGTGATAAAGGAAGATTTTTTATTTTGTAAGCCTCTTACAACAACTAAGGCAGCCGATGTGAAGAAACTTGTGAATGACTTCTCAAAGACAACAATCTTTCGTGGGATATGGTTATTGCAGTTTGTTCGAACAGAGCTCCAGCCATGCTGGGAAGAAAGTCTGGTTTTGGTGCGCTAGTGAAAGCCGATGCACCACACATCATTGTTACGCATTGTATTCTGCACAGGCATGCGTTGGCAACAAAACCTTGCCTCCAAAACTGGCAGAAGTATTAAAAATTGTAGTGGAATGGGTGAACATGATGTGCGCATGTGCGAGCTGTGGATGGCTGCTGCTTCTTCCTCGCTCCGACTAGGTAGGCGAAAAACATTGAAAAAAACACCACCGAACCTAGTCAGAATTGATGCGGGAAGGAGCCCCAACGGTAGAGGGTGATCCAGGGGACACGATGCGGGGCGGCTGTTGGGGGGTCGCCATTTTTCGAACGGCTCCCAGACTGCGCGACTGCCCTCGTAGTCCTCCGACCATCTAGTTGCAGGAGAAATGGCGGCATGCTGACGGCGCGCTTTCCGGTGGTTTTCAACGGCCCCAGCATCTTTCGATCTCGCTGTTGATCTTTCAACTGGGGGAAGCCCTGAACTCAGACTCGTAGCAAGCTGTCGTGCCAGAGAGGGGGTGGCTGATCCGGGATGGCACTGAAGAGACCAGACGGTTGGTTTTACTTGTCCTGCCTGCCGCCGCCGGCGTTCCTCCCAGATACCCACCCCCCCCCATCGCTTATCAGCTTGCGACGTTCCAGACATCTCCTGGCCTTTTCCAAACATCTGGCTTTGCTTTCGTAATTGAGAGGAGTTCAGAGGAGCCCTTGGATTTTTACCAGCTTGTTTATGCCCGACAGTGTTAACGAGGTCGGCGTTTACAACTTTATTCCTCGGGTGAGAGACCTAATAGATCCATTTTGGATTGAACTGAACAGGGAACTACCGTACCAGGGAGGGGGTAGCTGCCTCGGATGGCATCAAAAGGGATCGTTCGGCAGGCCTTGTTGTTGCCGTTACGCCCCCCCCAGGCGCCCCCCCTCTCCTATACTATTTCAACGACTATGGAGATTCCTTCCCTTTTTTCTATCATCTTCACCATCTGGCTCTCCCCTGTGTTCCTCCGCCTGATATTTGGCGCCCCCCTACTGTGGCACTTTATCATCTGGCCTCCTTTGGCCACGGCCTCTGGTTTTCTAGGCCCGCTGGAACAGCCCGACCTGACATTGACTATTATCACCATCACCACCCCGCCATTGCCTTTGGGGCTTTATCTGGACAGCGCCTATATAAGAAGGCCCCCTGTTTCTCTCAATTGTTCCGGACTTTCGGATCTGCAAGAGGAGGACACGAGCTACTCCCCTGTACACCCCACCTGGACCATAGCTGGACGCCAGTCATCTTGAATGCTGAGAGCCATTGGCTCTGCCTGAACTCGCACTTAACAACTGCGCAATCTATCCTTCTTTCTTTTTCTCCCTCTTTTTTTTTTCCTTCTTTTGTTTGGGATATGTATGTGATATGTATGTAATTGAGTGAATGACCCCACTTTTGACTGCTATTATTGTTGTATTTTTGTGTTTTTAATTATTACGTGGGGACTGCTTGGATGAGTGAATGAGTGTGTTTGATTCGGAGGACCTGCCAAGGAATGCGGGAGTCATTGGGGTGGTCGGGAGGACTACGACACGGAGTGGGCCGGAGCATTACGGTCGTAACAGGGAGGGGCAGATATGGCGGGGACTTTAGGGCTGGCCATTACCTGGGAAGGAGGGCTCGCTGCATTATAGAGATCCCTCCTTCCGGCCCTACGAGTCCCACTCCAAGGCCAGATGGCGCGAGTAATCAGGACCCTGGTCTCAGGCTGCTGTCGCTAAATGCCAGGTCTGTAGTTCACAAGGCTCCCCTCGTCCGGGACTTAATTTAGACGAGAGGCAGACCTGGCATGTATTACTGAAACCTGGCTGGGCCCGGAGGGAGGAGTCCCCCTCGTAGAGATGTGCCCAGAAGGATTTCAGGTGCTCCATCAGCCGAGAGCTCAGGAAAGGGGTGGGGTGTGGCTATTGTTATCCGAGAGTCTTTCGTACCTCGTAGGATCCCTGCTCCGGAGCTTGTCGGGTGTGAGTCCCTGCTGGTGAAGTTTGAACCTCAAGGGTCAAGTGGGTTTGCTGTTAACGTACCTGCCTCCCAACAGCGTTGCAGCAGCCCTCCCCTCGCTCCTCGAGTCGGTAGCCGAGCTGGCAATTGAGTTCCCCAGGCTTATGGTTCTGGGGGATTTCAATTTGCCTTTGCTCGGTGAACACTCTGATGGGGCGCAGGAGTTCATGGCTTCCATGACAGCCATGGCTTGACCCAAGTAATTCGGGCCCAACCCACTCAGCGGGTCACATGCTCGACCTCGTATTTCTCTCGGAGCAGTGGACTTGTGATCTTGGTCTGAGGGGTAATGAGATCATACCCCTGTCATGGTCAGACCACTGCCTACTGAGGCCTGACTTTCGGAGACCAAACCCCCACTGTAGGGAGGAAGAACCGACCAGGTGGTTCCGCCCCAGGTGACTTATGGACCCCTTGAGGTTCCAGACGGAGCTTGGGGTTATTCCTGATATCCTCGCCCACAGTCTGGTGGAGACTCTGGGTTGCTGCCTGGAACTCAGCAGTGACAGAGTCTCTTGACCGGATTGCGCCACTACGGCTCCTCCGAGGTAGTGGATCCCAGAGGCCACCTTGGTTCACTGAGGAACTCCGGGAGAGGAAGCGCCGGAAGAGACGCCTAGAGCACTTATGGAGATCCAATAGATCCGAATCGAACCGAGCACTTCTAACATCGTGCATCAAGGAATACATCAGGGCAATTAGGACGGCGAAAAGAGCTTATATTGCCACCTTGATTGCCTCCCCTGAGTTGCGCCCCAGCCGCCCTGTTTAGGATAACCCGCTCCCTCCTAAATAGGAGGGATACGGGGGATCCCCTGCAGGGGAGGGCTGAGGATTACGTCCAGTTCTTAGCGGACAAAGTTGCTCGGTTTCGGTCGGACTTGGACTCTGATTTCGCAGATCCAGCCGAGGCACAAGGGGATAATCTGGTAGACCATCGCTGGGTTGAGTTTCAGGATGTTGCCCCTGGGATATGGACAAGGCCATGAGAACTGTGAGTGCCTCCACATGTGTACTGGACCCGTGCCCCTCCTGGCTGGTTGCTAACAGCAGGGAGGTGACACGGGGCTGGATCCAGGTGGTTGTTACCCGCCTCCCTTCGGGAAGGGGTCTTTCCCCCCGCACTTAAAGCGGCGGGTGGTGAGACCCCTCCTGAAGAAACCATCTTTGGGATCCAGCCGTTCTTAACAATTATCGTCCAGTCTCCAACCTCCCCTTTGTGGGGAAGGTTGTTGAGAAGGTGGTGGCCTTTCAGCTCCAGCGGTCCTTGGAGGAAGCTAGCTATCTTGACCCATTCCAGTCCGGCTTCAGGCCTGGCTACAGCACAGAAACCGCTTTGGGTAGCATTGACCGATGACCTCTGGAGAGCCAGGGATGGAGGCCATGCCTCCATCCTGGTTTCTCCTTGACTTCTCAGCGGCTTTCGATACCATCGACCATGGTATCCTTCTGCGACGTCTGAGGGAGGGTGGGGGTGGGCGGCACTGTTTTGCGGTGGTTCTCCTCTTACCTCTCGGACAGGTCGCAGTCGGTGTTAGTTGGAGGGCAGAGATCGACCCCTAGGCCCCTAACATATTGGGTGCCGCAGGGTTCGGTCTTGTCCCCCCTACTTTTCAACATCTACATGAAACCGCTGGGCGAGATCATTCGGCGGCACGGGATAAAATACCACCAGTATGCGGACGATACTCAATTGTATCTGTCCGCCCCGTGCCAACTCAATGAGAGGTGGACGTGATGAACTCGGGCCTTGAAGCTGTTAGGGACTGGATGAGAGCTAACAAGCTTGTGCTCAACCCAGATAAGACCGAGTGGCTGTTGTGTTTCCCTCCCACTAATTCGGCAAGTGTTTCATCTCTCAGGCTGGGGGGTCAAACATTACACCCCTCAGACAGGGTCCGCAACTTGGGAGTCCTCCTGACCCACAGCTGACTTTTGAACACCATTTGTCAGCTGTGACCAGGGGGGCATTTGCCCAGGTTCGCCTGGTGCACCAGTTGCGCCCCTACCTGAACCGGGAGGCTCTCACAACAGTCACTCGTGCCCTGTGACCTCTAGGCTGGAATACTGCAATGTGCTCTACATGGGGCTGCCCTTGAAGAGTATTCGGCAACTTCAGCTAGTCCAGAATGCGGCCCGCGCGAGCGATTGTGGGTGCACCTCGCTTCACCCACATAACACCTATCCTCCGCGAGCTGCACTGGCTACCTGTCGATCTCCGGATACGCTTCAAGGTGCTACTTGTCACCCATAAAGCCCTTCATGGTAGTGGATCTGGGTACTTGAGAGACCGCCTACTGCCAATTACCTCGACGCGACCGATTAGATCCCATAGACTAGGCCTCCTCCGAGTTCCATCTGCCGGTCAATGCCGACTGGCAACTACGCAAAGGAGAGCCTTCTCGGTGGCAGCTCCGACCCTCTGGAACGATCTCCCCATGGAGATTCATACCCTCACCACCCTCCAGACTTTCCGCACAGCCCTTAAAATCTGGCTATCCCGTCAGGCCTGGGGGTAAAGACTGTAACCCACCCGAATGTTATGAATGTTGTGCTTTTAATTATGTATTGTTTTACATGTTAAATGTTTGTTTCCCCCCCCCCCCTTCGAGTTGTAAGCCGCCCTGAGTCCCCCCAGGGAAAGGGGCGGCATATAAATAAACTTTCAAAAAAAAAAACAACTATGTGCCAAATAGTGCTCTGAGGCACCGCATCTTCAGGGAGATGTGTAAAGAAATGGATCTGTATTTGAGGTACTTCTGTACCATTCTAACGTTCGGTGGTTATCCCGGGGACAGGTGCTGAATTGTGTTTTTGCCGTGCCTGTGGAATTAGCCCTGTTTTTGCAAGAGCACCAACATTGTCATGCAGATTGCTTCAAAAATTCTGAGTTCATTCTCATTTTAGCATACATGGCTGATATCTTTGCAGCTCTCAATCATCTCAATCAACAGATGCAGGGTGGTGGAGTCAACATCATCGAAGCAGAAGAAAACCTGAAGGCTTTTCAAAAAAAGCTACTGTTATGGAAACGACGAATAGAGAACGATAACTTTGCAAACTTTCCCCTGCTAGACAACTGTGTAAGTAAGATTAAAGATATATCTGGAATCGGAGACTTTTTTGTACACGCGGAACTGAAGCAAGCAATTGTCACACACTTAGATTCGCTTGCAAGGTCTCTCGACGGATACTTCCCTACAAGAGAGTCATATCCAGCATGGGCGAGACAGCCGTTCACATTTAGTGTTGAGACAACAGATGTCAATGATGAATACCTCGATGAAATCATTGAAATTCAGCAGAGCCAGGTTCAACAGCAACTCTTCAGAACAACAACGCTCTCAACGTTTTGGTGTCAGCAAATGGTAACGTACCCTGTTATTGCTAAGAAAGCTCTGGAGATTTTCATACCGTTTGTTACAACATATCTTTGTGAGCAATCCTTTTCGAGGATACTGGACATAAAAAAGAAGAAAAGGAACAGACTTTGTTGCGAAAATGACATGAGAGTGGCACTTGCCAAGGTAAAGCTGCGCATTTCTGAACTGGTCTCTGAAAGGCAACAGCAGAAGTCACACTGATTTGCAGTAAATATTCATTGTTATGTTTTTGTTTTTGTGTGAAAATCATGTTTTAATATTTAATGGTTTTGTTCTTTGTTCTTAATGGTTTTGTTCTTTAATGGTTTTGTTTATTTTGTGCACTTATGTATAAAAATATACCTATGTATAAATATATACCTAAATATATATCTATGTTTTGAATTTGAAAAAATCATTTTTTATTTTTCCAATTAAAAAGGGTTCAGTGAATGCGCATATGAAACTGGTGGGGGTCAGTACCTCCAACAAGGTTAAGAACCACTGGTCTAACTAGAGATAGCCATGGGAACGTGTGCTGTATTGACTCCCAGGGCAGAAGAGTTAAGGAAGCATCTTCACACTTGTGTATTGGTCAGAATCTGCATTCGGACAAAGGGGAGGGTTTATTATCAGCTTAATCCCATTTGCATGGCCTAAAGGTTTTCAGATGCTGCTTTGCTTCTAATGGTTTCCATCCTGCTTGATTAAAGGTTCTTTTTGAAATAATCTGTTTCAAGAGTCTTTACTTTCTCAAGTTAGGAGAGGAGCCATTACATTATCTCTATGTGCTTGTTGAAAGCTGAATTGTCTGAATGCCAAGCTTCCATGATTTCTCTAGTGTTCTCTAGTGCTTTTGAACTTTCCCAGTTAAACTATGATTAATTCTATTCATATTTGTTAAATGAATCACTGCAATTCTTAAGTTAGTAACCTGATTGATAAGTGAATATGGTTTCTCCCTTGATTTTGCTTTTCAGAAGGTCACAAAAGATAATCACATAACTTTGGAATACTGCAGCCATCATAAATATGAACGAATTGCCAAGCATCTGAATTTTGATCACATGACCATGGCAATACTGTCATGGACGTGTGAAAAACAATCATAGATTACATATTTCAGTGCCGCTGTAATTTTGAAAGGTCACTAAATGAATTGTTGTAAGTTGAGGACTACCTCTACCTATTTGTTCCTGCTATGCAGATTTTAAATTTTATTTTACATTTTTCTTTCACCACTTTAAGCAATATGTATTTAAATCTCTGCAAAATATATTATTACAACTAATCATATAACTAAAATCTTAGTTGATATAAGTCAGAAATTAAAATTATTTTAAGCACAATTCACTAATGTATGAATTATATTTAGTTATTGTCTTCATTCCTGAACAACCTGAAATTAAATAATTATCAAAGTTTTTAAATTTACACTAATTGCATTGTTTTCTGTCTTCCATCCTTCTCTTTATTTCAGGGGTTTAGATTATTTCAGGGTTTAGACCTTCAGTGAGCTAACTAAATATGAGAAGAAAGCTAGACTTATCTGACCTGACTGATGATGAAACTGAACATGTTATTCAAGTGGTCCAACGAGATTTTACCCTCCGCAAAAAAGAAGAAGACCGACTGAAGTAAGTATTAAGGCAAATATATTATTTAGAAATTAGAGAATTGTTTATTTGTTACTATGCATCTCCTGTTTTATACTCTGAATATACTGCATTATAAATTAAATTCTTTAGCACTTACAAAACAATCCAGTAAATGCAGATTCTAAGGTTTGCAAATTGGTATCAAGTTTTACCCACACACATATTTGTTTTCACTCAGAGAAACATATCCTAACAATTCATATTATAGTATCAAGAGTTTTTTTAAAAAGCTAATCTTCAAGCAAGATCAGAAAGTTATTTCTACCATTAGTATGATTTCTTATGCCTCTTGTTCTGGAACTTGATATATATAGTACATAGTATATTTTTTAGAGACCGGAAGCAATGTATCCTGTCCTTCCTAAGCTACCGGTACTTTCTTAAATTATTTGGAATGTTTTACCAACTACCTTATATCTAAGAGTTTTTTTCTCTTTCTCTGTCTCTTTCTCTTTCCCTCTGGTTAGAGACCAAAATATAGCAATTTCCTTAGAAATATATGTTCATCAACAGTTGGGGATAGGTTGCACAGTAATTCCTCTTCAAGTATACACTTAGTAGCAACATTATGTAGATTGCTGCATGTTTGATACAGTCCTTAGTGTACGCACTAAATGATCTCTTTTTCACAGCCGCCAATAGTTTTCGTGATTTCTGAACATTGCTCAGATTGACACTGAATTTAATTTAATTGAAAATTAAATAACATTTATATAGTCAGAATTGTTTTAAGGTTCAGAAAATCAACTCCCTTCTGATACAAAAGCACTGTTGTTATGTCCTCTCAGTTTAAAATACAATTTGACATATAGCTGTTAATATGCTATTTATGTAATTATGCTGCATAATGAAAATATGTGCAGTACTGGGTTTTTTCAGTAAATTGTAGGGCCAAATGTGGAGTGATATGAAGATAGCAGTAATTTTTAAAACACAAATTATAACATTTATTTTAATTGCTGAGTTCAAAAATTAGTATCACTGATAATATGTTTCATATTCTGCTATATAGTATTTTTTCCACACTTCAACACAAAACTAGTAGCATTTAATTTTTTTATTTAAGCACTTCATTGGAAAAGGATGGGAATATAGCTGTAGACCAGGGATGTCAAACTTGATTTCATTGAGGGCCACATCAGGGTTTGTGTTTGACCTTGGAGGACCAGGGTGGGCGTGGCCTGGATGGGTGTTTCACACAGGCTCAAGATGCATTTTTTTCCAATTGCATTCAAAACAGCTATTCCAGGCAAAGGGAGATTTACTTTCTGTCACAAATAGTCTCAATTTCATAATGTAGAGTTTAAGGACATATAGGTTGGAGATGGAGATCCAGTAAATCCGAGTCGGACCGAGCACTTTTAACATCCAGCATCAGAGTCTATATCCGGGCAATTAGGACGTCAAAAAGAACATACATTGCCTCTCTGATTGCTTCCGCTGAGTCGCGCCCAGCCGCCTTGTTCAGGATAACCCATTCCCTCCTAAATAGGAGGGATACGAGCGATCCTTTGCAGGGCAGAGCTGAGGACTACGTCCAATTCCTCGCGGATAAAGTTGCTCGGTTTCGGGCGGACCTGGACTCCAATCCCGCACAACCAGCTGAGGCACCAAGGGATAATCTGGTAGGACATCACTGGATTGATTTTCAAGCTGTTACCTCTGAGGACGTGGACAAGGCCATGAGAGCTGTAAGTGCCTCCACATGTGTACTGGACCCGTGCCCCTCCTGGCTGGTTGTTAACAGCAGGGAGGTGACACGGGGCTGGATCCAGGCGGTTGTTGCCGCCCTCCCTTCGGAAGGGGGGTCTTTTCCCCCCGCATTAAAGGCGGCGGTGGTGAGACCCCTCCTGAAGAAAACCATCTTTGATCCAGCCGTCCTAAACAACTATCGTCCAGTCTCCAACCTCCCCTTTGTGGGGAAGGTTGTTGAGAAGGTGGTGGCCTTTCAGCTCCAGCGGTCCTTGGAGGAAACCAGTTATCTAGATCCCTTCCAGTCGGGTTTCAGGCCTGGCTACAGCATGGAAACCGCTTTGGTTGCATTGATCGATGATCTCTGGAGAGCTAGGGATGGAGGTCATGCCTCCATCCTAGTACTCCTTGACCTCTCTGCGGCTTTCGATACCATCGACCATGGTATCCTTCTGCGACGACTGCGGGAGGTGGGGGGTGGGAGGCACTGTCTTACGGTGGTTCTCCTCTTACCTCTCGGACAGGTCACAGTCGGTGTTAGTCGGAGGGCAGAGATCGACCCCTAGGCCCCCTAACGTATGGGGTGCCGCAGGGTTCGGGTCCTGTCCCCCTCCTCTTTAATATCTACATGAAACCGCTGGTGAGATCATCAACGGCACGGGATAAAATACCACCAGTATGCGGACGATACACAGCTGTATCTGTCCGCCCCGTGCCAACTCAATGAAGCGATGGACGTGATGAGCCAGGGCCTCGAGGCTGTTAGGGACTGGATGGGGGTTAACAAGCTTGTACTCAATCCAGATAAGACCGAGTGGCTGCTGTGCTTCCCTCCTACTAATTGGCCAAGTGTTCCACCTCTCACACTGGGGGGTCAAATAGTACGCCCCTCAGATAGGGTCTGCAACTTGGGAATCCTCCTGGACCCACAGCTGACTTTTGAACACCATTTGTCATCTGTGACCAGGGTGGCATTTGCCCAGGTTCGCCTGGTGCACCAGTTGCATCCCTACCTGAACCGGGAGGCTCTCACAACAGTCACTCGTGCCCTTGTGACCTCTAGACTGGAGTACTGCAACGTGCTCTACATGGGGCTGCCCTTGAAGAGTATTCGGCGACTTCAGCTTGTCCAGAATGTAGCCGCGCGAGTGATCGTGGGTGCGCCTCGATTCACCCAAGTAACACCTATCCTCCGCGAGCTGCACTGGCTGCCTGTTGATCTCCGGGTACGCTTCAAGGTGCTAGTCGTCACCTACAAAGCCCTTCATGGTATTGGATCTGGGTACTTGAGAGACCAATTACCAATTACCTCCACTAGACCAATAAGATCCCACAGACTAGGCCTCCTCCGAATTCCATCAGCCGGCCAGTGTCGACTGGCGACTACCCGGAGGAGGGCCTTCTCTGTGGCTGCTCCGACCCTTTGGAACGAACTCCCTGTGGAGATTCGTACCCTCACCACCCTCCAGGCCTTCCGCATAGCCCTTAAACCTGGCTGTTCTGACAGCCTGGGGCTAAGACTCGCAGCCCCACTTCGAATGGTATGACTGTTGTGCTTTTTAACTGTGTATGGTCTTTATGTTTTTGTAACTTTGTTTGTTTTTCCCCTCCCTTTGAGTTGTGAGCCGCCCTGAGTCCCTTTCAGGGAAAAGGGCGGCATACAAATAAATTAAAATGAAATGAAATGAAAGACAACCTAAACAACATCCAAGTTATTATATTTATATTTATTGGGTTGAATGATAAATTAACTTGTAGAACCTTAAAGTACTTTTAAAGAAAACAATTCATTTCTCTTTAATTTATCCATATCTCCTTTCTTGTCTTCTTCATGTATTAATCTGTCTGCTTTACTGAATGTTAAAAAAAGCTTATATCTTGTAGATACTACCATATCCTACATCCAACCGTGTTATGTATTTTTAGTTTTTAGGCTCACTATATTGTTTACAAACCATTATGGGAGAGATAACACAATTCAGTTGTAAGTCAAAACTAAGCAAATTACACTACAGCCACAGATAAGTGAGCAAACTCTTTAGATTAGGCTTCTTCCATAGTTTTAAACTGGATGAAACCAGGAAAGCAGACAACCGGAAGATAGATAGTGTGCATGGGATTGAGAAAGAAACATATAAATGTCTCCCCACAGCCTGTTTTCAGCTGCCAGGCTACTGTAGGAGGCCAGAGGGGGTGAAAACAGGTGAAAACCAGGCCGAAAATGCCCCCCGTGGCCCATTTTTGGCTGCTGGGCTGCCAAAAACAGCCCCCCTATGGCCCATTTTTGGCCGCAAAACTGCTGTATGAGGCTGTAAGAGCTGAAACCAGACCAAAACCCCTCCCCTCCCCTTTTTTTTTTGGAGAACTTTTTTTATTGTTTTAATTAAACAAAAACAAAAAAAAGAATAATCTTTTGTTACATCTTGTAGAAAGCGTATTGATTGGTTATAAATACGTTCCGTGCATTTCTTCCCCAATCCTTACATATACTTCATTCAAATTGAATTGTACATTTTAAGTCAAAAAAGAAAAATTATGTATTTTACTATCCCTGTACCACAATTCTCATTTAGATTACCATTATTTAAAC
This sequence comes from Thamnophis elegans, assembly GCF_009769535.1. Classification (NCBI taxonomy): domain Eukaryota; kingdom Metazoa; phylum Chordata; class Lepidosauria; order Squamata; family Natricidae; genus Thamnophis; species Thamnophis elegans. Next base: position 60,116,982 of record NC_045558.1, on the reverse strand, counting down.
ATGTTTTTATCTAGAGTCATTTGTATTTAAAGACACAACCACCTACTGGCATTCATTTGCAATTTCAATAAACCTCCAATGACATTACACCTTTATGACATATTCTAAAACAAATTCAGTTAAGTAAGATATCTAAGCATCCCTCCCCATAACACACCTGTTTGTATCATTAAATATTATACATTACGATTTCTTTGTTATTATTGTAGTTGACTAAAAATTATTTACTGTTTTCACCTCTCCTCTCCACTGGCCCACTCAAGAGTATATCTTTATAACCCTCTTTAAACAATGATTTGTTAATGAGATTTATACGTCTTTTCCCTCAATCCCAAATTAGTTAATTACGTGTTAGCAAAATAAACATTAAACATCTAAAACAATCTAAGAGGTATTAACATTTCTACTTAATAATCACCAAAAGTATACATTAGCATTTCCTTATTTATATCACATCTCCTCTCTTCTGACTCAAATTATTTATATCTTCATAACAAGATCTAAACAGAAATTTGTAAGGTTTGTACATTTTTTCACCAGATCCTGAATTACAATTTATGGCCCGGTTATTTATCCTAATTAAGGTTATCATTTCATTATTGGTATCATAGTAAATTATATGTTAACAAATAAACATTCAATGATAATCTAGAGCAGTCTATAAAATACTAAAATCTCTACTTATTAATCATCAATAATTAACTAGCTTTTTTTCATCAACATCAACTAGCATTATTAACCAGTGTCTTTCTAGTAACAAAATGGTCTTTTCTCCCTTGCCAGATGTTATGTCAATTCTCTTTTCAGGATCCTTCCAGTGTTTAAGGCTTTTCTCTGCACTTTGTAGCTTAAAAGATCTCTCATGTAGTTTTGTTGCCCTTGAGTTGTTCTTAATGTAAGCTTAACTTTGGTTGTCCAGTTTATTTCTGGATAGATTTGTCTTATTAACTCCGTCTTTTTTGCTCTTTCTTTTTCTCCTGCATCTTGGAGTTGGGATGAAGCATCAAATTATCAAGTCACTTTTCAAGCTTCCCTTCTTTCCACCTTCACTCACATTTACTCCATAAATAAGTTCATCTAATGTCTTATCTTTGTTTTCTGTATTTTCATTCACTTCTTTAATTTCTGGGGCTCCAACCCCATCATCTTTTTCTGTGATACCCCACAGCCTGTCCATTTTCTTATCAAATCTCTCAAGTCCTTCTAAAATGTTTTGAAGTCCAGCCAAAATGTTTTGGATTATCAATAGCAATAGCAATAGCAGTTAGACTTATATACTGCTTCATAGGGCTTTCAGCCCTCTCTAAGCAGTTTACAGAGTCAGCATATTGCACCCAACAACAATCCAGGTCCTCATTTTACCCACCTCAGAAGGATGGAAGGCTGAGTTAACCCTGAGCTGGTGAGATTAGAACTGCTGAACTGCAGATAACAGTCAATTGAAGTAGCCTGCAGTGCTGCATTTAACCACTGCGCCACTTTGGATCAAGTTTCTTTCATCTTCATATTGATCCATTTTTTAGGAGTACAGAAATATAAAGAAAAAGAAAAGGAGGAATTTGATAATTTCTGCACTCTAGCCTGTCAAATTTTTTTAAAGGAATATATCTATTTTATTTTAAATCTTAAGCACAAGTTCTTTTATGGTTTTCAAAATAGAAGAGTTCTTATTTCTTTTCTTTCCTTTTCCAATTCTTGCCAAAATATTTTTCACAAGCACCAGCAGTATACTGTTTGTGACCTTGAGTCTTTATCAGTTTTAAAAACACGGTCCAAACCCTTCTGTTGCAAAGTCAGTGTAATCAAATAGGAATGAACAAAGGATACATTGTTGCAACAAAAAAACTTCAGACTTAGGCTTCCAAGTGGCAGATTAAACTATTTTTAAAAACTTTTTCCTTAAGTATCTTTAATATAATATTATAACAAGTAGAAGTTTGTTAAAATATAAAAAAATTAGTTTAAGCCAAAAAAAAATTAAAGTAATAAAAAGAAATAGAGGAAAAAAAAGATCAATCCATCACCTCAAATGGAGAAACAGCAAACGTTGCAATCACTTCAATCCACAAAACATCATTACAAGCAAGAGCAAAAAACTTTTTAAAGCAGTCCAATAGGAATTAAATTCGCCGCTTTGTTCTAACTTAGAGGACTAATTTAGCTTTAAAAAAAAGTTTCTTAGGACAATCTTCTAAAAATAAAAGAAAAAAGGAACCTCACCAGATGGAACACTTTCAGTTCTTTCTTTCGGAGCCGTCTCCGACTATGTCAGCCTGGGGTCTGCCTATTTGCCGCTGGTTAGAAGCGCTTCCCTTGGGTCAATCAGGGACTTTGCGATGTCCCTGCGACCAGCAAGGTCTTGTCTTCCCAGTCACTGTCTCTTCGGGACGGTTTAGGTTCTGCCGGACCGTCCAGGGGCAAAAGTGTCATCAGCGGACTCGGACTGTCGAGTCCGCACGATGTATCATCGCGACCTTGGCTCCTCCCTCCTCCCCTCGCCCATTTTGGCCAGCAGAGGCACCTACTATTTTCAGAATTGCCCCACAGCCCAGATTTAAGTATCATATTAAGTACCCAGATTCGACCCATGGGCCTTGAGTTTGACACCCCTGCTGTAGACTCATTCTGATCCCCAAACTATTCAAAAGTGGATGGATTAAAATAGCCTGCCAAAGCCATTAATCTGGCCTGCATTGGACTATGAGGCTTCCCCGCACACTTCACCCTGCCCACCACTGGTTCCCAACCTTTGGCCGAGACCAGGCCTTACCTTGGCGAGCCCCAAGATCCTTGGCTGAAACTGTAATATAAGACCAACATTTTGGCCGGCAGAGTGCTTTTAGGGGCCGGGCAGGCCAAAAACGGGGTGCGCTCCAAAGCCAAAAACAGGATATGCAGAGGCCCTGGAGTGCCTCCACACATCATGTTTTTGACCAGAAGAGTGTTATTGGGGGCCGGGCAGGCAAAAAAGAAGATATGCAGAGGTCCTGTGACCAAAAATGGGACACACGGAGGGGGGTGCCTGTTGCTGAAGCGGAGCTGGTGAGATGCAAGCAGGCACTGCAACAGCCGGTCCGCCACCTTCTCCCCACCACCACCATCGTCACTTGGCTGCTTGTCCTTCTGCTCAGAAGTTGCGGAGAGGTGGCTGGTGAGGCTGCCTGCCCCTGAAGGAGGATGGCAGTCTCTGCCCCTGAAGAGGGAGATGGGAAGGAGATGGGATTGCCAGCAGATCAGTACCACTGAGCCTCCGCTTTGGGGCTTCCTTGCCAGATCCGTTCCAAGCGATGCCTGTCCAGTTTGATCCTGTCTGTCAGATGCATGCAGCCCTTGCCCGAGCCTGTTACATGCATTTGGCAAGTTTGGAGGAAGCTCCGGCATGGCCAGTGAGATTCCAAAAGCGGATTGAGACTGCCGCGGTGCAAATAGAATAGAATGGAATGGAAATAGGAGAGAATGGAATTGGAATGGGAATGTAATTGGGAGTGGGAATAGGGATGGGATGGAATAGCAATAGCAATACAATAGCAATAGCATGGAATGGGAATGGGAAGGGAAGGGAATTCAGTGAGGCATCTCAGGGCACTGCCATGATTGAAGGGGATCCTGCAGAAGATGCCTCAGGAGCTAGTCTCATCTCTGTACCCATCAAACATTCTATGTCCTGGTTTCTCTTCCCCACCTACCATTTGCTCTTCTAGCACGCTTTTGTTGCCTTTAATATAACAGATAAAAGTCTTTGAAAGTACCTGAGAGCTAAATTTTAGTTGTACTTGAAATCTTAATTTCTCCAGAGGGGCTCAACTAGTGGAAAGAAATTAGAAAGCAAATAAAACACCCCAAGGAGCAAAACAAATTAAAGTTTAATTTGTGTCTATGTTTAATGAACTGCTAAATTGGCAAAATGGACTGCTAAATTAGTCACACCCATCCAGTCACATGACCATCTAGCCATGTCCACCCAGTCACTTGACCACCTAGCCATTCCCACCTACCCAATCCAGCCCCCCAACAGTTTGAGGGACCATGAATTGGCCCCTGTTTAAAAAGTTTGAGGACCCCTGCACTAGAGCAATGAACTTGCTTTAACTGCACTTAACAATTTTACACTGGAAAACATGAATTGCATTTATACTTCCGTATAATTGTAATTTTCAGCATAATTTATTCCCAGTTGTTCAGCGGAATAAGAATTAATGCAAACTAAATTAGAACAAAAAGTAAAAAAGAGAGAAATAACAGAAAAGGCTAAATTGCATAAGAAAATAAAATAAAATAAAAAGACACATACAAAGAGATGCAGAGGAATACAGAAGTAACTTCTGATATTTGTCACATCAGTTATGTGCAATTTATTTTAATATCTTTCTAAAATTATATCATGACTCTCTTCATTCTATAATCTACCATATCTAATCATCAAAACCATAAATCACAAGTTCATGTTTTAAAAGTCTATAAGGATAGGACCAATATATGTCGATTTTGTCCTTTCTGTAATCAAAAAGTCAGTTTATCCATCTCAGCAAGTTCTGTCAGTTTCACCAACCATTCCTCTATAGTGGGTCATTCCATCTTTGTACATATCTTGTACAGTAATCATATACTGAAATAATCTTTAGTATTTTTTTCTCACTCTTTATCTGTTAATCCTGAAAGGAAACATTCTGACTTCAATTGAACATTAATCTTTAAAATATTCTGAATCAATGTATACAACCAATTTCGTTGTATTTAAGTACAATGACAATAAAGATTATACTTATACTTATGTTTGAATTGAGTTTTTAAAAGCTTTTACACATCTCCACAAACTTGCTAAGAAGACCCTCATGTTGTTCACATTCTAGATAGTTTGGCGTGATGTTTAGTATCAAAGATATAGTATTTTTAAAAGCTCTTTTGAAATCCTAACACAAAGTTCAACTCTTTTACTCATTATTTTCTCAATAGTCTATCTGCCAAATTCTTAGCCTACTTTATTATATGTTCTTTAATCTGTTCTTCCTTGTTTCAAATTTCAATTACATTTTATACATTTTATTTTTATTATAACCAGTGGATTTGTTAATATTTTAAAAAATTATATTCTAGCTGTCTATTACACCATTCCATTAGATGTTAATGGTAGATTATATGAAGATTTCTCTCCATTTAATTCATGAATAACTGTGTAAGGCAAGCCAAGTTAAGAGTACCTAGTCATCTATGAGTTTCCCTTGCTGCATGTGGACTTAAACTCAAGTCATATTAATTCAGAGGTTTCAAAACAGTTAAATTGGGAGAACTTAATATATATTTATTCTCTTTACACTGTGAAAGAAAATGATCTCATAAAGTTGGAATTGATTGAGTAAAATTTTTCACTGTGTGCTTCACAATGGGAGAGACGGGACCACCTCCTCCTGAAGCCCATCACAACACGGAGCCACAATGCAACCCTGTGTCGTCTTGGCTCGTTCTGGCCTTCCAGATGTCGGTTGCTTTTCTTGCAGAACTGCCTGTGTTGGGATGCCCCGCACTGCTCCTGGGCTCATCGGCCTATGAACATCAGATTCCCAGTACCCAACACCAATTCAGGGTTTCTTCTTCCCCAGGGAGGAGGGACAGAGGGAAAGGGAGGGAAAAAGAGAGAGGGCAGGAAAGAGAGAGAGAAACAGAGGCAGAGGGAGAGAGGGGGATGGAAAAAGAAAGAGAGAGAAAGAAAGAGAGATAGATAGATAAACAGGCAGAGAGAAGGGGGAGAGAGAGGGGAAGAGAGAGACAGAGAAAGAAAGAAAGAAAGGGGGGAAAAGAGGGGAGAAAAAAGAGACAGAGGAGGGAAAGAGAGAGAAATGGGGGCATAGAGAGAGAGGAAGGGAAAGAGAGACAAGGAGGGAAAGAGAAAGAGAGGGAAAGAGAGGCAGAGATGGAGAGGGAGGGAAAGAGAGGGGGAAGAGAGAGAGACAGAGAGGGGGGGGAAGAGAGATAAAGAGAGAGGGAGGGAAAGAGAGAAACAGAGAGGAGGGAACCTAAAAGCACCCTAAAAAGTAATGCAGTCTGAGGCTGCATTAACAGAGGGATAGAATCAAAATCACATGAAATGTTAATATAGTTTTATACTGCTTTGGTAACAGCATACTTAAGAATATTGCATCCATTTTTTTTGGTCATCATGATATAAAAAAGACATTGAGTTCTAGAGAGCATATAGTGAAAACAACAAAAATAATTAGGGAACTGGAGGATGAAAGATATGAAGAACGGCTGCAGGAACTGGACATTTCTAATTTAATGAAGAGCTAGGAGTAACATGATAGCAGTCTTCCAATATCTAAAGGGCTGTCATAAAAATTCTACAAAGCACCTGAGGGCAGGATAAGAAGCAATAGATGGAAACTTACTAAGAAGAGATCTAAGCTAGAACTAAAATTTCCTGATGGTAAAACAATTATACAATGGAGCAGCTTATGTCTGGAAGTTGTGGATGCTACATCACTGAGTTTTTTAAGAAGAGATGGAATGATTATTTATCTGAAATGGTTTAACTTCCAAGGTCCCTTCCAACTCTATTATCCTGTTATTCTGTTAGATTGTTTCCTAGGCAGCATCTCTTTTCCTTGTCCCTCAAGGTCATTTCTGTTCCAGTTGAGGTGGCAGTGAAACTGGCCTACTTAAATGGGTCCAGTTAAATCTGATCATTAAATTTTAATGGGATGATTTTCCCAGAATAGCCATGTGTATGTATTTTATACTTTCTGAAACAAATTTTACTTATTATCAATATCTAGTAGAGTTTGAACTAAATTATTATTAAATGTTTAATAATCTCAAAAGCAATATAGTATTTCCATGCAATTGGACAGCTCTCCTTACAAGTACAGTATAGTACCAGCCTTTCTGAAAGTACCATAAATAGTGCTAATTTTAAAAATAACTTGACAAGTGACAAACCGCATGTTAGTATTTGTTGTTTCTCTAAAATGTTCCTGAGGATTTTTTAAAATAAAGCTAAGGTATCCCTTAGCTACCTGTAATTATAAACTTTCATTATTAAATAATTATAGATTTTTATTGCAATATTGGCTGAAAGACTGAGTAAGATTTTATAGTCTTACATTTGTGAAGATCAGTCTGGCTTGCCATGAAAACAACTGAGAAAACATGATAACTGTTTTGAATGTGTTTGACCTTATAAAACATTAAATTTAAATTTGGCCTTTGTGGTAATGAAGAACATGTTATTGCCATGGTTCATAAATTGTTATTAAAATTGAATTTGGAGAATGAATATGTAAAACATTCATGATTCAATGGACAAAGAATTTTGGATACAATATAAAGCTTGAACAATGGGAAAACATAGGCGAAGGATTTAAAATTTATATTAAATTAAAGAAAATGTTTATAAAATGTTATGATAATTAATCTGCAGTGAGAAATTAAGTTTGGCTAACTAATGTAGTCAATCTTCTTCTCCTCCTAAAACCACTTAAAGTGTGGAAAACACCTTGGCAGAGAGAAAAGAGCCATCTTTTTAAGAATGAAGCAATATTATAAATTCCATAAAAACACACACACATACACACACAAACACAAACACACACACATATATAAATCCAGTTATTTTCATGTTATTTTAAAAAATTCTGAAATATTAAAACAAAATAGTTATACTTAGTTTTATATATTGAAAATTATTTTTCTTCATTTTTTTCTTTTAACACTTGTTTAATGGCATAATTTTACAACTAGAATTAACCAAAAAGTAATGGAAAGCAAATACAGCTGGGAAACATTTACATGCTATTACGTTGATGCAAGATCTATTATACTTTAGCGTTTATATTTCTAATCCATTCCTGTTTTATGATCCTAAATACTAAGAGCTAGCCAAATGACATTAATGCTTTTGTCCATCATTCTGTAAATTCCAAAAATACTACAAGGCCTTCTGTTATAGTAACTGTAAGCAAAGATAGATATTAGCAACATTAATAAATGATTGATTGCACATTATAAACATTATAAAAGTGAATAATATAGAGTTATTTGTTGTTTATTTAGGAATTTGTAAATAATCTTTACTGGATAAGTATTCTCAGAAAGGTACGGAAAGATTTTTACTACCTGTTTGGGTGAACTGGGTCGAATCGGTAGGAACCCACCTCTGCACTGAAAGGAGGAAATGGCTCACATGCTTTGCCCAAGAGTGTGATAGGCAAAAGGCTTTTAAGGGGCTGCCAAAAAGAAGGCGGGGCAATGTATTTTCCAAACCAGCAGAAGGCAAAACAAGAAGCACTGGATGGAAACTGAACAAAGAGAGAAGCAACCTAAAACTAAGGAGAAATTTCCCGAGAGTAAGAGCAATAACCAGGGGAACTATTTGTCTCCAGATGTTCTGGGTGCTCCAACACTGGAGGTTTTCAAGAAGAGACTGGACAGCCCCTCCCTCCCTCCCACTCTCTCCCTCCTTCTCTCTCTCAAACACATACACACACAGACAAGTTGGATTGGATATCTCCCTCCCTCTCTCCCTTCCTGTTTTAGGCTTGGAAAGTCTGCCAGTGGTGTTCCTCATTTGCCAATGCTTGAGACAGTTGACATTCTCATCTCTGCTACAGGTGAGGTTGTCAAAAAGACTTTTTGGCAGGCACTCAATGCCTTCTCAGCCTCTTACCACGAATGAGAGATGTGTCTCTACTGCCCAAGGTAGGCAAAGCCTCTTATCTGCTGCTGGCGGGCAGATACGCCCGCCAGCATGGGTAGCGTGGACAGGTCCATCCAGGGCATGGAAGTTTTGCTCTAGCCTGGCAGCCTGGCTCGAGCCATGAGGTTCTTTAAAAAAAAAATCCATATGGGGAGGGGCTACCAAAATGGGAGGTGTACCTTTGCCTACATAACTGGGGGAAGACACTCCACCCAGCAAAAGCCAATGACTTGAAAGCAGTTCCTCTGCCACCACCCATTCCCCTGCTGCCTTCCCCAAACACTTCCCCCATTACAAATGCAGCATGCTGTTTGTATGGGAAATGCCTAGAATATAATAAAGCCCACCCACTCACCTCCTGCTGGCAGGCTGGGGTGAGAGGAGAGGTGGAGAAGCTGGTGGGAAGCTGATCGGAGCCTTCCAAAAGAAGGGGGCTGAGGGAAAGTGTGTGTGCTACAGCATACCCCTTTGCCTTGCTTCTCTCCTCCTTTGGTCTCCTCAGTGCTCGCTCGTGCTCCCCCTCTCCAATCCAGCTTGATTACAGGCGGAGTCACATTGCCTTTTGCAAGCCTGCTGTTGGTAAAGCTGGGTAGCGGTGAGGGCTGGCTTTTTGCATAGCTTTGTCCAGCTGTTGGGGGAGGGGAAATGATTTCCTCCCCAGGCCCCTGTCCATCCCACCCAATAGTTGGATAAAGCTAGGCAAAAAGCCAGCCCTCACCAGCACACAGTTTCACCAACAGTGGCCTTGCAAAAGGCAATGTGAGCTTCTGCCTCCATCAAATTACACTAGGGAGGGCAAGAGCAGGAGCAGCCAGAACGCATCCCTCCAGCCTTTGCCCAAAACCCTGCGCCACACCAGGAGGATGAAGTTTAAATTCCTCTCCCCCTGACTCACGTGTACCTTAGCAATTTTCTCTGCCCACTTTTCAAGCTGCTGTATCAGGGGGACGAACATAGGTTTGCTGCCCATTGCAGCTAGGAATCAAAAAGCTGAGAATAAATGTTTCTGCTACAACCAGCCAGCCCCTAGATCAGCCTCCTGCAAAATCCATCTCTTGAGAAACCTGGCTGAACTTTTGCTGGGCATACCACTCACTGAGGAGGAGAGTGGGGCTGGAGCTAAGTGCCTGAAGGACCCCATCCTGGCATCAGGAGTCTTGGTGTCTCAGTGAGTGAAACTTCTACCAGACTCTTCGGAAGGTGACCGGGGGACTGGCATGGACAGCGAGGGTAGGGAGCAGCCCCTAGTCAGCTCTTGGAGGAAAGAGGCAAGGATGCTGGCCTAGAGATCGTCTGGAATCCCAAGCAGCCAAACAGTCTCAATGGCCACATGTCCTCTACAAAGCACCCCATCAGATCCAAGGGGAGGGGACACCTAGCCTTTTCCCCAATGTGCCCAAAAAGGCCAGTCAGGAGCTGGCAGGGAGCAGGATGCAACTGGACCTCATTTTCTCGGGCATCACTTCACTCGGGGAAGGGCAGTGCAGGGACTCCGCCAGGGGGCTGCTTATCTGCAGAATAATCCAGATCCTTCCATGTGACCACTTCCAGGGCTGGGGGGCGCTGGCCCGACAGAGACACTCATGATAGCTGGGCAGCAACAGGCAACACTCGACCTGCCATACCAGCTGCAGCAGGAAGCCACGTGGTGTGCAAGTGACATTGGTGTCATGCACCTGGTGCATCTCCCCTTGGCTTGCACCACATGGTGGCACTCAGAAAGACAGTGGGCAGGAAAGCTTGAGCAGTCTGGGGATCTTGATTGCCCCACAGGCGGAGAAGCCCAGTGGCCAGCCAGGTGTGCACTGGGTCAGGACTGCCCCATCGTTGGGAAGGTGAGGGGTGAGCATCGGAGCTCAACACGGTGGGGAGGGCGATGGCCGGTGCCAAGCTCAGCTGCGAGAGAGTGGCTCACCTGCACTGCGGCAGTGGGTCTACATCCCCGAGACTTGGGTCCCTGTGGCCAGTGATTTGTGGTGCCAGGAGGTTCGGTGTGCAAGGCCAGTAAAGGTAGTGTGCCATGTGGTGACTGCGGTATATATAGGGCTCTCAGAGTGGGACAATCGGTGAGCCAGCGAGTCAGTGAGCGGCAGCTGGGTAGGTAGGCAGGGCAAGCATGGTGTGGACGGGCAGGACAAGAGAGTGAGAGAGCGGCGACTGGACATGCAGCGGGAGCGAGCAGGGACAGTCCAGGGGACTGTACCTGTTTGGGGGTGTGGCCAGCTGTCATTGCTTCCAGTTCGGAAAGGTATGCTAGATTTTTACTACTTATTCAGGCGAATCAGGGCAAACCGGTAGCAGCCCACCTCTAACACAAGCACATGCGCATGCAAGGATGGCACAATGGAGAAGGCATCTAATTTCCCTACAATATCTTCCCACATGCATACATCTCTTCATCTTCATCTCATTCATTTATGATTGCCCAATTATTGAAAAACTTGCATCAGGAACAGTGTCAACTGTCCAATTAGTGAACCCAAAACAAGGAAACACTTGTGGGAGAATTGAATTCACAAAAGTAAAACTATTGGATATACCAAGTTGGTAAGAAGAAACAAAAAGCTCTGGTTTCCCATGCAAATAGTTGCTCTGCTAAACAATATTTTCTCCTTCTCCCCACACCTGTTTGACCACATTGTCCAATTATGAGATGGTCTTTTGTTATGAGAATGGTCCATCTCTTTCTCAAGCAAATGCAGTGGTGACCTTGCTGGCTCCATCTCTCACGATCTCTGCATACATGCTCCACATTCCATTTCCCTCCCCACAGTTCATTGGCAAGTTGGTTTGCTGATAGTTTACATAGCAATGTAGGTCTTGCTCTACCATTGCATTAGTTTTTTCTTCCATCCCTTTGGTGCATGGATGGTACCCCAAACTAAGTCCCTGAGCCGATCCTATTTGCTTTAGGAACTGCAAACTGCACCCTCTTGGTTTGAAAAGATGTGCCTTGAGGCTCCATGCATGTGTAGATATCCTGCACAAACATTTTGGCCAACTGTTCTGACCTAGGCTTTCTGATACAATAAAAAATTCACGATTAGGTCCAAAAAACCCTCTTTTTATTTCAAAGGCTGTGAATTATATTCATTCACAGCTGGTATGAGTTGCAAATAGTTGGAAAGAGTTCTACAGGAAGTTACCAAAGTCCTTCAGAATAAGGCTGATAAGCACCCACCTTAATCTTCTTTGAAAACACTGCCAAAGATTTAATTAGCAATTAGCTTGGCAAAGCCACATGGAGCAAAGAGTTCAAATGTCCTATGAGAGAGGCCAATCACTTCCAAACCTTCCGGAGTCCTACGGGATTGGGCGGCATATAAATCTATTAAAAGTTAAAGTTAAAGCAAACCTTACTCCTGAGTCGTCCCTTCTATTTTAACTGTTCTTGCCTTCTGGCAGCTCTGCTCATGTGCACACTGGGAACAGGGAGAGCCTGTTCCTCTGCCTCGCTGCTGTCCAACTCTGGAGACTCCGGAGGCAGCACATAACTCCTATATGGCCCTGGCCCCCTCTCTGCGTTCAACGCCGAGCCCTCATCTGAACCTTCCCCACACTCCAGGACTGGCCCATGTTCTGCACCAATCTCCTCGTTGTCCAACTGTGCTGCAAGCTTTGCTGGCCGCCAGTGGACCACAATACCACCCTCCAGACTGAGGGAAATTTCACTTCAATTTTTTAAGTCTCAGTTCCACCTTTTGCAGGCTAGTCAAACAGCAGGTGCAACCTGAGTCTACCAGAGCCATAAAGATCCTTTTGCCCCTGAGTGGGGCACTAGCATCTCCAGCCAGGCAGTCAAAGGGGCAATAGTTCCACTTACCATTAGATCATCCTTCCCCTCACCGTTGCTCTTGTAGAAGACCAGGTTGGAGTTGCTGTGGGTTGGAGTTCCCCCCTCTTGCTAGAGAGGAAGACCTTCGTGTGCTGCATAATGCAGGTCTAGCTCCACTGTGATCATCAGCTGGTACCATACCATACCATGCGGTTGTCTGGAATTTGTGGCAGGCCGTTTTTCTATAGCTCCTTATTTAGTCCATCTTGGAAATGGTAGACCAATAGGCATTCCAGCCCAGCCAGGCTGCAGAACTCCCGAATGTATTCGTTGGCTTCCCTGCCTTATGGCATGCTCCCAGATTCTGCTTGGCGGACCCAGACAGCGTCTCCAAACCTGGCTCAAATTTCATCCAGCATTCTCCAGCTCAGGTGCTTCTTTATCATGGAGGTACATCACCCACTTTGCCATCTCATCCTCTGGGTTCAAAGTGATGGCATTCACACGGGCGGCTTTGGGCGGATACATAGCCTCTTACTGCTCCAGATGATTTCCTGCCTGGTTCAGGAAGTAGGCCAGTTTCTCTGGCTGCCCATTAAACATGGCTTTTAGAGGTGGGGACTCCCGATCATCCCAACTAGCACATAGCCTGGTGGCAGCCCTTCCCCCTGGGGTGCTGCTTGAGTCTGGGCTCCTGCTGCTGCAAGAATTCCCTGGGCTTGCCCTGCAGCCATGAGGGGAATGGCAGCCCCTGCTGGGAGAGCCCCAGCTCCTTGGACAATACTCCCCAGTCTTACTCTTTGGAGTGGAGAAGGGGAGGGGTTTATCAATGCTTGACACACACCATGCCGTGCTCCCAGGACTGATGGATTCATTGACTCTGCTCCCCGCATCTCCATTCCAACAAATTTCTCTCATAGTTGCTCCACAGATGGGCTATGGCATGCTATCAAGAATTTGGAGTATAAGGAAAGGAGGAGGACAAAAAGGAGAAAATATGGTTTGGTATTTTTTATATTTTTCATAAGTAATTTGAAATAGAAATTTAAGAAATTTCTAGTATTGAAGAGGTGAGAAGTAGGCATAAGCTTATTCTGGGAAAAGCTAGTGGAGAGAAAGTCATTTTACTTTGTTAAAGTATGTCCAAGCAATAGAGTGATACTTCCCTTTAAATACAGTGTTATTTTAATTATGTTTTCATTTCCTTCCTTTCTTTGGGGATTCCAGTGAAATTAAACAGAAGCTTGATGAAGAGGGTAACAAGTGCAGCATCCTTTCCAAGCATGAGAGATTTAATGAGCATTGTTGCATGTGTTGCTGCTCCCCATTTACTTTTCTCATCAATACTAAACGACAGTGCCAAGACTGCAAATACAATATCTGCAAGAACTGTAGCTCTTATCAGAAGAAAGAGAATGTGTGGCTCTGCAACATGTGTCAGCAAGCTAGGTGAGTTTTTATTGTCACATGACTTAAGCTGATGCCTTCTGACTTCTTTTTTTCCACTATTAATTCATTAAATTGAATGTTACAGGAAAACATGCATTCAGTATTCCAGAAATTTCTTATGGTGCTGTTGGTCATTGATTCTTTGGAAAATCATATAAATTCTTTGGAAGATTTTGATTTCTTCATGAAGGAAATTGTTTATTTAATTGTGTTTTATGTTCAAGATGGTTTGATGAGATGATAACTCAGTGCCTCGAAAGACTTGAACATTGGGCACTATCTAACAAAATGAAATTCAATGGTGAAAAAAGTAAGGTTCTACATTTAGGCAAGGAAAGCAAAATGCACAGGTACAGTATTTGTGGTACCTTGCTCAATAGTAGTAACTGTGAGAGAGATCTTGGAGTTTAGTGGACAATCATTTAAATATGAGCCAGCAGTGTGCTGCAGCTGCCAAAAAAGCCAACAGAGTTCTAGGCTGCATAAACGAGGATAGAATCAAGATCACGTGAAGTATTAATACCACTTTATAATGCCTTGGTAAGGCCACACTTGGGATACTGCATCCAGTTTTGGTCACCATGATGTGGCAACAAAGATGATTAGGGGACTGAAGGCTAAAACATGAAGAATGGCTGTAGGAACTGGGTGTGTCTAGTATAATGAAAAGAAGGACATGGGATGACTTGATAGCAGTGTTCCAATATCTCAGGGGTTGCTACAAAGAAGAGGAAGTCAAGCTATTCTCCAAAGCACCCGAGGGCAGGACATGAAGCAATGGATGGAAACTAATCAAGGAGAGAAGCAACCTAGAACTAAGAAGAAATTTCCTGACAGTTAGAACAATTAATCAGTGGATTTGCCTCCAGAAGTTGTGAATGCACCAACAATGGAAGTTTTAAAGACGAGTGTCACAGCTTCTTCACTTTATAACCAAGAAAGAAACTACTCAACTCCATTTTGCAGAATTAAGAGTACTTTTACTGATTATAAGTAATTAGAAGCTAAGCAAAGCTGGATCTGAGCAAAAGGCGCGAAAGAATTAGATATCAGTACATGATTCATTCCCCTCTCCTTGGTACCCCAGTCCATAGTCCAATCATATATCTTGACAGCTTTCAGGTAGGAGACAACTTCTAAAATCATCATCAGGTTGGTATGCCAGACAGCTGGCCTTCCTGCCCTCTGGCTGCTAGGTTGGGGTCTGACTTATTCAGTTTTGGAACCCCTTCTTCCCTTTCAGGGGGCATAGCAGACCGGATGCGTAACCACCCTTTCCTCCAATTTATGTGTGGGTTCCACTTACGTAGCCAGGGCAATCCCAATATAAGGGGTCGGTCCATTCCTGGGCCTACAATAAAACTTATTGTCTCTTGGTGGGTTCCCATCCACATCTCAATCGGCTCAGTAACAAAGTGAGCAGGGCTCCCTCCCTTCAATAGAGCCATCCAATTGGCAAAATGCAATTGGGATTTTCAAAGTTTTTAGCTTCAATCCCAATTTCTCTACTATTTCCGGGCTCATAATGCATCATGTACAACCGGAATCTAAAAGAGCTAGAATTTTCTCTCGTGCACCAGAAGAGGGCACTCTAAGCTCAACTGGAATAGTCATGGGCCCCGAATGGGAACTTACCCATCGGTCATCATCAGAGTCACTTCCTTCCGAAGAGCTGGGGGTTTCCTCTCCTCCTTCCACAGGGTTGAAATACTGAGAAGTTTCCTCCCCTTGCAGGGTAGGTTCTTTCCTCTTGCTGGGAGGTTTTTCCAGCCTCTTCTCTTTCCGAGGGGGTTGGGGTTTTTGGTTCATCTTGACCTGGCAATTCACAGCACGATGCCCCTCCTTCCCACAGCAGAAACACACGAAGGGTTTGGGCTTACTTGCAAATCCACCTTTCCCTCCTTTCGGGACTCCTGGGGGGGGGGTTGGCAGGGGGGATTCTTTGCCCTCACCTTCCCCTTGGTACTTCAGCCTGGCCAGGTCAATTTCAACATCAGCGGCTGCTTCATACCAGGGCTGCAATCTACGGGGAGGTGTCCTGTTCACTCGATGCTGGTAAATCTCTTTGTTTAACCCATCAGTGAAATGGTCCAGCAATGCTTCTTCAGACCACCCCCTCATAAAAACTGACAGCTCCCGAAATTCTTGTACATAATCAGCTACTGGCCGTTTCCCCTGGGTAAGAGTTGTAAACTTAATTCTGGCTCTTCGCTCTATGAGGGGATCATCAAAGCGTTTCCTCAAAGCGGCCATAAACCCATTAAAGTCTCTCAAAAGCAGGGAATCAGCGTTGTGCAATCCCACCATCCAATCTGCCGCTTTTTTTCCAAAGCCATCAATATAACCCTTACCTTGGCTTCATCGGAACCCAATTCATCGCCATACATTTGCATGTAGTTCCATGCTTAAACAAGGAAGAGACCTAGCTCTTTTGGTTCTCTGTATTTTACACTTAAAGGAGGAACCTTAGCCATTTGGCGTCTGCAACCCCCCCCCTTCTTGGAATGTTTCTAGCGCAGAGGTTGGGGTCGGCGTTGGGTCATCTTGTTCAACTCCCCTTTGGCCCCTCCAGTCTCTCTCGGGTCAGGCAAGATATATTTTTTCTCTGTCTCTACCTCAATTTCTCTCTCCATTTCACTCTCACGAGTCTGGCATCTCTCGCATGCTCCTTCGAAAAGTTTCATGGCTTGGGACATCATAAGATTTTCCTCCTCAGGATCTCTCCAGTCAGCCGCTGGTTTTCTGGGCCTTCTCATAGTAATCCCAGTCAAAGGTTCTTCAGGATCCTCTTTCCGTCGCATTCCCCAAGTCCACCTGGGTCGAACAGATCATTCTTCCAACTGCAGGCCAGCCATCCGCTCCGTCTCCTAAGGGCCTGCAACTGCTCCCATATCTTCTTGATCACTGCCTTGTTGGGACATTCTTCAGGTTTTGGGTGCACCCCCCCTCGGAAGATGTCAGCTCCGGGATGGGTGTGAGGTGAGATCCAGCTTAATGTCACGGCTCCTTCACTTAATAACCAAGAAAGAAACCACTCAATTCCATTTTGCAAAATTAAGAGTATTTTTACTGATTATAAGTAATTAGAAGCTAAGCAAAGCTGGATCTGAGCAAAAGGCGTGAAAGCATTAGATATCAATACATGATTCATTCCCCTCCCTTGGTACCCCAGTCCGCAGTCCAATCATATATCTCCACAGCTGTCAGGTGGGAGACAACTTCAAAAATCATCATCAGGTTGGTATGCTGGACAGTTGGCCTTGGCGGAAAACTCCCCTCCATCCACATGCACAAACGAATGGTGAGAACAACTCCCAATTAACAGTCCTGCTGCACAGATTATTTCCCTCACCCAAATACCATGCCCTCCCCCGCCCCCGTTTCAATGGCAGCCAAAAAGCAAGCAGCAAAACAGAGGCTGGCAAAGAGGTTGGATAACTATTTGTCTGAAATGGTATAGGGTTTCCTGTCTAAGCAGTGGGTTGGACTAGAAGATTCCAAGGTCCCTTCCAACTTTGTTATTGTATATTTTATATTCAGTGTCATGGTTTTAGGAAATCAAAGTTTACTCCATAAGAGAGAGAGAGTTGGCAACAATTATCAAGCACCAAAACATAAAGAATATAGGGAAAAGTAAATTGTCAGAATTTTCTGCTCTGTATTGTCTACATTACAAACAATATACAATAGTAGTATAACTGGAGCTGGCTAACACCATTTCACAGGAGCTGGTTTTTAAGTTTTTTTTTTTTTAAAGTGAGTTAATTGACAGAATTGAGCCCCTAGAGTGGGGCTTAGAGTGCCAGTCTTTGTGGTGAAATGTTGAAGCAACAGTAGAGCTGGCAAAGCTTGTTTCCTTGTTGAAAGAGAAAATGAAGGGGTTTAAGGAGGAGTTTCAGAATCACAACATAGCAGGAAATATGTGAGGTTCTTGAAGTTTTCTACACAAGTAAAGCGAACAAGTAACGAGAATAGAAAAAAACCTCTAGCAGAATGGAAACATATGGTAGCGTGTAACCCAGAGAACCAAGTGGATTAAGGGATGTTCATTCCCAGTGAAGCTCATTAATCAGTATCATCTTTCCTACTAAAAAAATTATCCACAGCCCTTTGATTGTTAAAATAATACTGTGAAAGAATTTGAATTTTCATAGGGTGAAGTAGCCCAAAAGCATGTTATGGTGCTGAGTACCCTACTGAGAGGAACCAAGGCAACTGTTTGCAGATGAGTTATATCATTGTGAGAAGTGTATTATCTTTCAAATGCCTATATCCATAATGTAATCCCGAGTATTCAAATTTACTAACAATTGTATTTTCTTATTTTATGTGAGTATGAATTATAAGTCCAGAAGAAACTTTTGAAAAAAATTCTGGGAGATAATGTACGTAAAAAGTTTTTTGTATAAATTATTGTAATTATTAGACATGGCAAAAGAATAAAAAATGGAGTATTGGAATCTATAACTGGCTACATAGATTGTGTCTCTGAGATTTACATTATGCAATAATGGATAATCCTCCTTTCACAATGGAAACCTGGGAACAAATGAGTTGATTGATAAATGGGAAAGAAGAATTTGGCAGGTATCTCACCAATCTCAACAATATAGTGCTAAATTTATCAGCCCTCTGAGGTAGACTACATCAGAAAACAGATGTTACAGGACTTGATATAACTATATTGCTATAAGATAATATCTGGATCTTGAAAGCCTGACAGTCTCTATTTTTCCTTTTATTACAAAGAGAATGAGGGCAGAACAATCTGAAAATTTGTTCTCCTTCCTTTCAGACTAGGTAGGCATTTAGATGATAAATGCCGCAATCCTTCCATGTTATATCCATATTCTTCTGTGTATTCTGCTCTTTTTACACAACAGAGAAATGGTCATTCAAAGGAAGAAAATACTCTCCTTTTTTTAGTTGACAGGCACTTGAGATTACCAGAAAGATCATCAAATTGAATCCAGTTACTTTGATAATTTTATTTACAGATTCATATTCAGTTACCTATACAGTATATGTATATATGTGTATTTTTACATTCTAAGCAATTTCTATTTCTTTTTTTTTCTTATCCTGGGATTTCAAACTCTGAATCACACCTGGTCTGCAATTTCAAAAGGGAAATGCAGTATCATGTGAGTTTGGATATGTTTTGGAAGTAGATCCTCTCATATAGGGTAGAAAAGAAAAGTTACAAGTAAGGGTGTGGAACAACTGTCAGAATAAAGTGCAATATAGTGGGGCCTGGGGCCTATCAGTGAAGGAGTGGATTTCAGCAAGCTATCAACAGAAGAACTGAAAGTGGAGTCTGACAGCTTCTCCATTCCAGCAGAGATGTTGACAGCTTATGGACAGCCATCAACTGGTAAACCATATTCCTTATCTCTATTCCAGCACAGCCTGAAAGACTGCATAGCAGTAGAAGCCAACTAACTTCAAGATGACTAAATGATGGTTAAAGATTTAGTTGTAGCTCAGATGAAAAAGGAAAAAAAACTATTTATAGGACTTTTTAGGAGTTAGATAGGGACATTAGTATAAGTATAATATTTAGCAATGTTAAGTAAAGTGTGTGGTGGCTCTTGAGGCTAGGATGCTAGGCTGACAATTGGCAGGCACACACTCAACACCCAGTTGCTGCCATGGGATAGGGTGAGCTCCTGTCACACATTCCAATTGCTGGTGACCTAGCACTTGAAAGCAGGTGACTTAGTTAGAGAGATGGGTACTACTTCAATGGGCAATTTAACAAGGACCTGAAGCAAGCCCCCAATTGGTTGCCCTACAAGCAACAGTGATGTCACCATTTAATCCTTTCAATCCAGAAGCACTTCAATACTCCCAACATGATTGGAATAATAATTATCATATGTTTATATAATAAAAGGCTTTTCTAAAAATACAGGGGAGATAAGCATATTATTCTTGTTGCTTTTAATATTATTTCCAAAAGCCCTCCACAGTACTTTAATAAATGTGAGTTAAATATGTCAAAATTCTTGAATTGCTACTTAAATTGAAGTGGATTGGTTTAAATGTGTGGTGTTTGTACTGTCCATACAAAATCTGACTTTTTACTGCTACATGAAGGAAACATGAAGGATAATTACTATAAAGTAAAACTATCTCTTCATCCTAGATAAGTCACATTTCTTTTCTTTTTTTTTGCTTGTGATTGTATTTTTCTCCCCTTAGTTGCAAGCATACAACTATTTATCCGATGGCTTCCTGGATTTTTAGCATGACAATTTTGATCTTTGTTGTCCATGTTTTCTCAAGCATGAGGCTTGTTTGTCTTTGTATCTGAGATTCCATTCTATTCCAGGTGGCAGCAATAGTTATCTTCAATGGAAAATACTTAAACAAGGGTTCAGAAGCCCATTAAATTTCAAATATTTTAATAAGTGGTGTAATAATATCCAACTTCACATCTGGAAGAAAGAAAATACTATAGTCCAGTAGGCTAACAATGATGTCATAACCAGTCACCCTCCTCAGGAATGGTATATAACAAATTAAAATTAGGTTAGTTAAATAAAATATAGATAAAAACCAATAGTAATTCAAAAGTAAATGACTGTAGAAGTCTCTCTAAATTTATGCATTTTCTCTATATGATTTCTGCATTTTTTGAATCTTTCTGCCCTCCATTTTAGCCTGACTTCATAAAATCCATTTGTCAATACTAATAGACATACTGATATATTACATCATATATAATCTCTTAAAAAATCAAAATATTTATTTTAGAAATAATTTAATAATTGAATTTAATTGAAAAGATACTTTTATGTAAACAATCTGTTTTGGGATTAGGGCTTTGAATATGTAATAGTGATGCATTTACACCAGAAAAAGGCAAAAAGCTATTGCCACTTTTTTGCTTTTAACATGAGTAGTGTTTTTTAAAGTTGGAAAGAAATCTTCTCATGTGGGAAAGTAGAAGAAAAAAAACTTGCAAGGGACAGAATGGAGCAACTGTCAGGATAAAGTGCAATATAGAGGGTGTTTATAGAGAGAGAATTACCACAGATTGAGATCTTAAATAGAAGGAAATACTTTCACCTAGAGTTTTTTGAAATAAAAGGTTTTTTAAAAAATCAAAGTGCATAACAATATTATGTTTGCACGATATATTATCTATGTAGATGAACATTAAATATTCTAAAATTAGAAGATTGTCTCCTATTCTTTCTGAGTGGATGATTTATTGTGTAAATTATTGCTTTGAGGATAGGTGGTTCTTCTTTCCTTCAAATGTCATATGCAGAACAGAGGTAGTATTCAGCTGGTTCACACTGGTTTGCGTGAACCGGTCGGGGAAATTTGACCTGGGCAGCCAAACCTATAGCAATTTCTGGCTGCCCCTGCCCCCGCTTAGACGCCCAGTCCCCACTCGCCCCACCCACCCAGTCGCTGCTCACTAGCCCTGCCCGGCCAGGTCACTCCTCACTTCACCTGTATGCAGTGGTGGGTTTCAATTTTTTTTAGAACCTCTTCTGTAGGTGTGGCCTGCTTTGTGGGAGTGGCTTGCCGGCCATATGACCAGGTGGGAGTGACTTGCCAGCCATGTGATCGAGTAGGAGTGGTTTGGCAGTCATGTGACTGGGTGGGCATGGCCAACTTGTAAAATGTGATGAAACTCACTTAACAATGCTCTTGCTTAACAACCAAAATGTTGGCTCAGAAATTCTGGCATTTGAAGCATGCAAGTCTTAAAGCTGTCAAGTTACAAGACCCTTGTGCCCCTAACCCTTTAGAAAAAAAACCCAGGGGTGTTCAAACTTGACAGCTTTAAGACTTGTGGACTTCAACTCCCAGAATTCCTCCTCCACTCATGCTGGCTCAGGAACTCTGGCATTGAAGCACGCAAGTCTTAAAGCTGTCAAGTTACAAGCCCCTTGCACCCTTAACCCTTTAGAAAAAAACCCCAGGGGTGTTCAAACTTGACAGCTTTAAGATTTGTGGACTTCAACTCCCAGAATTACTCCTTTCGCTCTTCATCTTGATGTTGTGTGGACGGGCAGGGGGAGGGAGCTGGAACCGGTTCTAAACAGCAATGTAGATTTATGGAACCTCTTCTATAGAAGAGGTTAGAACTGGCAGGAACCCACCCCTGCCTGTATGGGTTTTCACTTGCTCACAATCTCTGCTCTGCAGCTTGCCTGCCTAAAGTGCTGCGCTCCAACTGAGCAGCCCTGATCTGCCTGTCAGGTAAGCCTGCAAGCTAGCTGCCCCTCACCCCCAGCCTATCTTCAAGGTGGCCCATGGCCCTGCCATGCTTGCCTGCCTTCCACATGGCCTTCCCAGTATCCCCATGGCCAGCTTGTGAAGGCAAGCAATTGGGCCTGTCCATTGGGATCGCCCAGAAGGCCGTGTGGAAGGCAGACAAGTATGTCGGGGCCGCCAGGCCATGGGGAATGAAGCTAGCAGCCTACTCCCTTCTCCACAGCCCTTCCATGCTTGCCTACCTTTGACATGGCCTTCCCGATTTCCCCATTGCCAGCTTGTGAAGGCAAGCAAGCGGGTCTGTCTATGGGGATCGCCTGGAAGGCCACATGGAAGGTAGGCAAGCATGTTGGGGCCACCAGGCCGCAGGGGAGGGAGCTAGCAGCCTGCACCTTTGCCCATAGCCCTTCCATGCTTGCCTGCCTTCCACGTGGCCTTCCCAGCAGTCCCCCACACCTGCTTGCCTTCCGAGGTCAGGTCATGCATCTTACCTGTGAAGGTGACACGCTGCTTCCGGCCCTGCCAGTGGGTAGGCAGGTGATCCTTGGGGAAGATGCAGCTACTATGCTGGGGCTGAGAAGGGCAGCAGTGGTGGTGCTCTGGGAGGGAGGGGGATTTCCCGGGGCTGCTGCACACATGCAGCAGCCCCAGGATATCTGCCCACCCTCCTGGAGTACTGCTGCTGCTCGCTTTCCTCCTGCTGCTGCTGCGCTGGGGCCAAGAGGGGTGTCAGTGCTTGATTTCTTCCTTCTGCCACTGTACTTGGACTGAGAGGGTTGGCGGTGCTCCAGGAGGTCAGGCCCTCCCGGAGCACCGCCACAGCCCTAGGTCTCACCTTTTCCCTGCCCCTGCCCTGGACCTCTCCTTCCGCCACCACTGCCATGGCTGGACCTTGCCATCAGGATCAGTATGGGTAAGTTCTTGTTTGGCTCCCTGGGAAGGGCTCCAACATGGAGGGCTGGGACATATGTCAGCCTCTGTTTCACTATTTGCTTTCGGCTGCCACTGAAATGGAGAGGTGGGGCTAGTATTTCGGAGGGGAAGTTTAAGTACAGGAGCGATTGTAAAAAGGGAGTTTTGGTCTCACCGTCTACTGTGCATGGACGGTTGGCCTTGGTGTCGGTCAAGGCCAACTGTGCTGCATACCAACCTGATGATGCTCCTTGAAGATGGAACTCAAATGACACCTAAGGGATTTGCAGATTAGACAGTGGGATATGGGTTACCAGGGGGAGGGGGTTTGGTCAAATATTGATATGTATGCTTTCGTGTGCTTTTGCCTCAGATCTTGCTTTGCTTAGCTGCTATCTTTTCATAACCAGTAAAAGTACTCTTAATTCTGCAAAATGGAGTTAAGTGGTTTCTTTCTTGGATGCTGAGGGAGGCCGGCTTGACATTAAGCAAGATCTCATTTTCGCACTCATCCCGGAGCTAACACCTTCTGAGGGGAGTGTAAATAACCAAAACCTTCAAAGGAATGTCTTACCCAGGCAGCGACCAGGAGGACGACATGGGGGTGGCCACATCCTTGTGTCCCTTGGAGATGGAGCGGATGGCAGATCTGAATTTGGAGGAACAATCCGTCATTGGGAGTGGGACAGAAGTATGACCCTGAGGAAATTCCAGCTGGAGTTACCACAAGGTAACATTGGTGGCCAGCAGCTCCTTGGCAGGACGCTGATGTGGAGAACCTTATGATGTCCCAGGCTATGATACTCTTTCAAGTGGCTTGGGAGAGGTGACATTTATGGGTTCTACCACAAAACCGTGGACGACAAAATCGCGGTCGACGAAAGCGCGTATGTGACGTCATCACAGCGCGACGAAAAAGATCGAAAAAGATCGAAAAATGTAAAAATAAAGCTAAAACTTTCCCCTAACCGCCCCAAACCTAACCCTAAACCTAACCCTAAACCTAACCCTTAACCTAACCCTTAACCTAACCCTAAACCTAACCCTAAACCTAACCCTTAACGTAACGAAAAACCTAACGCTAACCCTTAACCTAACGCTAATAGCAGTAGACTTATAGCAATAGCAGTAGACTTATATACCGCTTCATAGGGCTTTCAGCCCTCTCTAAGCGGTTTACAGAGTCAGCATATTGCCCCCAACAATCCGGGTCCTCATTTTACCCACCTCGGAAGGATGGAAGGCTGAGTCAACCCTGAGCCGGTGAGATTTGAACCGCTGAACTGCTGATCTAGCAGTAGCCTGCAGTGCTGCATTTAACCACTGCGCCACCTCGGCTAAACGTAACGCTAACGCTCTAACCCTAACCCTAACCCTTAACCTAACCCTAACCCTTACCTTTATGTGAATTGGCTTGCTGTAATTTAATTTTTATTTCAATTTTTCGATCTTTTTCGTCGCGTTGTGATGACGTCACATACGCGATTTCGTCGACCGCGCTTTTGTGGAACGCGCTTTTGACGGGTCACCCATTTATGCGACAGCGGTCCCGAAAGAGAAGCTGATCTCCCAGACCTAGAGGAGAGAATTGCAGAAGCCCTGTTCTGCCCAAGGGGGGTCATGGGGGCAGACAGTGGAGCTCATCAGGATGGGGAAGCCTCGGCAGTGGCAGCAACAGCCATGAGAGCCCTTCCAAGAGGAGGAGGGCCCCTCGCAAGCGCCAGATGGCAAAAGTTCCTCCGCTTGGTGTGAAATTTGGAGGTGACCCAAAGGAACTAGGATTTTTCCTGGTCCAAGTCTGGAATTTCATGCAACAGTTCGGAGATGATCTCCCCACAGAAGAAGCCAAGGTAAGAGTTGTTACCATGACGCTGGAGAACAAGGCAGCAGCATGGATGGTTGCCCTGCATAATGATGACTCCCCCCTGCTGAGAGACTATGATAGGTTTATGGCTGCCCTGAGGAAATGCTTTGATGACCCACTTATGGAGCGGGAGGCCAGAACCAGAATGAAAACCCTTACCCAGGGGAAGAACCCAATGGCTGATTACATACAAGAGTTTCGTGAATTGTCTGTTTATATGTGGGCATGGTTGGAAGAAGCTTTAATGGACAGTTTTATGGATGGCTTAAACAAAGATATATACCAAAACTGTGTAAACAGGGGAGGGGGGACGTAACTTGCAATGCTGGTGCGAATTGGCAGCAGATGTGGAGATCAATCTAGCCAGAGACAAGTACCGTGAAGACAGTGAGAAAGAGAAAGCTACCCCTCCCAGCCTCCCTAAAGGAACTCCGAAAGGAGGTAAAAGTTGGTCTACAAGCAAGCCCCGGTTTACCATCTGCTTCCATTGCGGAAAGGAGGGGCACTGGGCAGCAAATTGCTGCTCCAAAATTGGCCCAAAGCCCTCTGCTGGGGCGGGGGGAGAGGAAGCCAGACAAACAACCTGGGAAGAGAAGGGACACCGCCATGAAAGGGGTGGAATCTGTTGTGCAATTCCCTCCCATCCCAAGCGAAGAACCATCCTCATCCGGGGAAAGTGAAACCGAATCCGATGACGACCATCTGGTAAGTTTCCGATCAGCCCCCATGACCATCCCAGTAGAACTTAAAGTGCCCTCTATTGGCACCCATGCAAAAATGCTGGCCCTTTTAGACTCGGGATGCACACGTTGCATTTTAGCCCGGAAGTGGCGGAAAAAATGGGCTTGAAATTGAGAACTTTGAAAGTTCCCATTGCTTTTTGCCACCTAGATGGGTCTATAGCTGGGGATGCTGCTGCCCATTTTGTGACTGAACCTATAGACCTATAGAACCTATAGACATGTGGACGGGAGATCACCAAGAAACATTAAGTTTCATTGTGGCACCGGGGATGGACCAGCCCCTCATACTGGGCTTACCCTGGTTATGTAAATGGAACCCACACATCGACTGGAAGAAAGGGTGGTTGTGCTCCGATCTGCTTAAACCCCCTGAGAAGGGAAAGTTTCCAATATTACCAACCCTGAACCTAACCTAGCAGCTGCGGTGCAGGAAAAAATTGAGGGGGAGGAGAAAATCCCAAAGGAATATTGGGACCTAAAGGACATTTTCAGTGAAAAGTCTTCTGATAAATTACCCCCTCACCGTGCGACGGATTGCAGCATTGAGATCCTCCCAGGAGTAAAACTTCCAAAACCCCAGATTTACTCAATGACCCCATGCTAAATGGAGGAATTATGGAAGTTTATTGACAAAAATTTGAAAAGGGAGTTTATTGAACCTGCTAGCCATGTGTGGCCACCC
The DNA here is from genome assembly GCF_009769535.1 of Thamnophis elegans. NCBI lineage: Eukaryota > Metazoa > Chordata > Lepidosauria > Squamata > Natricidae > Thamnophis > Thamnophis elegans. Next base: position 60,090,630 of record NC_045558.1, on the reverse strand, counting down.
CAGTGTTGTTTAGAGAAATGAAAGATGGCTCCTTTCGTCTCTGTGTTAACTTCCATAATCTTGATAATGTGTGCATGGAAAATATATACCACTCCCTCTGATGAAGGATATGTTGGCCCAATTGGGTAAAGGGAAGATCTTCACAAAATAGGACCTAAGAGAGGCCTACTATAGAGTCAGAATCAAAGAGGGAGATGAATGGAAAACTGCTTTCAACTGCCCACTCGGGTGTTTTCAATTCAGAGTACTCCCATTTGGCCTACAGGAGGCGCCAGCTGTTCTCATGCAATTAATAAATGAAGTTTTACATGAACACCTGTACAAGGGCGTGATGGTCTACCTTGATGACATCCTTATCTACACGGAAACATGTGATGAACACGTGACTTTAGTACAATCAGTACTCAAGAAACTGGGCCATAGAACTTTATGCCAAATTGTCTAAATGTGAATTTCATCAAGAGAAAACTGATTACTTGGGCTACCACATCTCCCACAACGGCATCAGTGAAAGTCCAGGCTGTAACTGAGTGGGCACCTTCTCACACCCACAAACAATTACAAAGTTTTGGGGGATTTGCAAATTTTTATCGTCAATTTATCCCCTCTTTACAAATCTCCTAAAGTCAAAAGGGGAGGCCAAGCCTAGACCGGGTAAGCCTTTGAATTGGCCTATGGAGTGTCAAACCACTTTCGAGAAATTAAAGTGACTCTTTTCAGCTGAACCCGTTTTGAAACACCCAGATATGGAGGAACCATCTATCGTTCAAGCTGATGCCAGTGATGTGGCAGTGGGGGCAGTGTTACTTCAAATGAACGCTGATGGAAAATTGCAGCCATGCACTTACACCTCTCACAAACTGACAGAGACGGAGAGATGATGGGCTATATGGGAAAGTGAAGCTTTTGCGGTCAGATGGGCTTTGATGACCTGGCAACATTTCCTAGAAGGGGCGAAACATGCTTTTGAAGTATGGATTGATCATAAAAATTTGGAAGCATTGAAGACACTACGTAAGCTATCTCCTAAACAGATGCGTTAGGCGCAACATTTCAACCATTTCAACTTTGCCCTCAAGTACATTCTGGGGGGGGGGGATTCATGGCTGATGCTTTGTCTAGGCTTCCCCAGTACAACAGCTCTAAGCTGAGCGTAGTTCACCCAGTCATCTCAGCAAAAATTCTAGCTACCCCGGTGACTACTAGAAGCCAAGGCATTTCAAATTTAAAGGTCACGACGGACCTCATATGCAAACTAAAGGAAGGCCTTGAGTCCGATGACTGGTTCAAGGAACATTCAAACAAATGCATTATGAAGGATGGACTGACTTGAGTAGGGGCTAAATTATATGTTCCTTCTAACCTGAAAACTATTGTTCTTCAATGGGCCCATGATTCGAGAATGGCAGGCCATTTTGGATTTGAAAAGACTTTATATCTGGTTAAGAGACAATTGTGGTGGCCTTCATTGAAAAAAGACATTGAGTCCTACATAGCCAGTTGTCCCATTTGTGCTGCCTCAAAGCACCTACCGGGAAAACCCCAGGGCCTTTTCCAAGGTGTGGCCCGCCCTGAGGCCCCATGGAAGGAGATATTGATGGACTTCATTGGGGTTTTTTTTGGGGGGGGGAAGGTTTTTTATTTTTAAACAAACAAACAAAACATGAAACAAAACCTTCATCAATTACATATAGCATGTCTTTAGGTTACAAGCATTTGTGCATCACCATTTTCAATTGTATATAAGGTCACAGATTATCCATCAAGCATACATAGATACATTATTATCATTGTACATCATGTTGTTCAGTTATAATTGATATTCTTTCATTTTAAACATATATTCTAGAAACTAGATTCACACATATATACCAATATTCGATTGCATGCATTGCGGCTAGTGATTTCTTTTTTTTTAAATAATTTTTTTATTAGTTTTATTACAGAAAAAAACACAAAAAGAAAAGCATAATCTTTCATTACATCTTGTAGAAAGCGTATCCATTGGTTACAAGTACATTTTGTGCATTCTGTCCACAATCACATATATTCCATTCAGTTTAAATTATATATGTTAAAATTTTATATATTTTACTATCACCATACCACAATTTTCATTTAGTTGAGATTTCAAAAACACAGCCACCTGCTGGCATTTTTTTCCTCTTCCCCCAGTTCCACTCAATCTGCCATATCTTTATAGCTTTATAACATATTCTAAGAAAAAAAAGTCAATTAGTAGGACATCTAACATTTCCTCTCTCTAACATATCTTTATTATTATTATAGTGAACTAGGGGTTATTTACATTTTTCTCTCCTCTTCTCTCCACAAACGCAAAAAGCAACAGTCTCTAAACAACAATCTACTAATATGTGCTAACAAAATGACCATTTAAAATCTAAGACAATCTAAAGAGAAAAGGAAAAATGTTGACATTTCTAGTTAATAATCACCAAAGTATATATTAACCTTCCCTTTTGTTTTTATAGTTGAAAGACAGAAAAAAACAATTGTTTGCCATTTCTAATCCAGATTAAAGTTTCTAGTTGATAATCTCCAAGATATGCATTGACATTCCCTTTTATTATTGTAATTAGAGAAAGACAGAGTGTCGGCACCTCTTCATTGAATAATTAGGAAAGAAAACCTAATATCTAGGAAAGAAAACCTAGAAATCAAGTGTACTTTTACTAATTATAAATGATTAGAAGCGTAGCAAAGCGAAGACTGATTATTTAGGCGCGAAAGCGAGTGATATATAAAATAACCCATTCCCCACCCCTTGGCATCCCAGTTGCAGTCCAATCATAATTCTCCCAAGTGTCAGGTGTGAGATAACTTTGAAAGGCATCACCAAGATGGAATGTCGGTGCCGTTGGCCTTGGCGGGAACCTCCTCCACATGCGCAGTCCTACAGGCAGCAGAACTCCAGAATCTTCCTCCAGCACAATTAGTAAACCCCTCCCAAATACCATGCCCTCCCTCCCCGTTTCAATGGCAGCCGAAGCAGCAGCAGCAAAGCAGAGGCTGACACAGAGAAGAAAAGAAAAGAAAACAATTGTTTGCTATTTACGTCACATTACCTCTTATTCTAATCCAAATTATTTATAGCTTCATAACAAGGTCTGAAACACAAATTTATAGGCTTTATCATACCACCAAAACTCAGTTGCAATTTGTGGCCTGGTTATTTATCCTAATTAAGGTTATCCTTTCATTGTTAATATAATGATATATTATATGTTAGTGACTAAACATTCAATGATAATCAATAAGAGTCTGCAAAATACTAAAATCCCTACTTATTAACCATCAAAAATTAGCTAATTTTTATCATCAATTGGCATTATCAGCCAGTGTCTTTCCAGTAGCAAAATAATCCTTTCTCTCTCGCCAGCAGTCGTGTCATTTCTCTTATTAGAATCTTTTCAGAGTTTAACATTTCTCTCCGCACTCTGTAGCTTAAAGGATCTCTCATGTAGTTTTGTTGCTCTTTAATTGTTATTAACGTAGGCTTAGCTTTGGTTATCAAACTTGTTTCTGGATATATTTGTTTTCTTAGTTCCATCTTTTTCACTCTTTTTTTCCCTCCTGCATCTTGAAATTGAAAGAAAGGCTCCAAGTTGTCAAAAACACTTTTCCAGCTTCCCTTCTTTTCACCTTCGTTCGTATTTAGTCCATTGATGGATTCATCTGATATCTTATCTTTATTTTCTATGTTTCCATTCTCTTCTTTGATCTCTGGGGCTCCAACCCCCTCCTCTTTAACTGTAGCACCTCATAAACTGTCCCATTTCTTGTCAAATCTCTTAAGTCCTTCTGCAATATTTTGAAGTCTAGCCAGGATGTTTTGAATTATTAGATTTTCTTCCTTTGAATATTGATCCATTTTTCAAAATGCAAAGAAATATAAAGGAAAAAATAGGAAAAGGAATCTGCCACTCTAGCCTGTCAAAATTTTAGGAAATGTGTCTGTATTTATTTTGAATCTTAAACACCAGTTCTTTCAAAGTTTTTAAAATAGGAGGGTTTTTATTCTTGCTTGTCTTTTCCTTCAAGGTGGCGCAGTGGTTAAATGCAGCACTGCAGGCTACTGCTAGATCAGCAGGTCAGCGGTTCAAATCTCACTGGCTCAGGGTTGACTCAGCCTTCCATCCTTCCGAGGTGGGTAAAATGAGGACCCAGATTGTTGGGGGCAATATGCTGACTCTCTGTAAACCGCTTAGAGAGGCCTGAAAGGCCTATGAAGCGGTATATAAGTCTACTGCTATTGCTATATTGCTATATTCTCTTGCCAAAATATTTACCAGAAGCACTAACAAAAACAGGTTTCGTGCTTTAAGTTTTATCAGATATTATAAGCAAATTCCAAACCCTTCCATTGCAAGGTCAGTGAAACCAAGTGAAGCAGAACAAAGGATACATTGTATCCAAAACAGAAACAAAGTTCAGACTTTGGCTTCCAGGTGGCAGATTCAATAATTAGTCAATTGTGTTTTTTTTTGCTTTCCCTTAAATATCTTTCATATAGTTTTAATCAATAGAACGAAAAATTTGTTGAAGTAAGAGAAGTTTAATTTAGCTAACAAAAAAAATTAGGGTAGTAAAACGGAAAAAATTGAAAAAAAGATCAGTCCATAGACTACAAGCAGGGAGACAGGAACTGTTGCAATTACTTCAATCCACAAAACATCATTATTAACTAGAGCAGGAAATGTTCTAGTAGTAGTACAATAAGTGACAAAATCTCCGCTTTATTCTTACTTTGGGGACTAGTTGTTATTTTTTTTAAGAAAAAAAGTTTCTTAACACAGATCTTCTGAAAGTAAAAAAAGAAAAATTAACCTCACCAGATGGAATGCTTTTGCTTCGTCTCTTCCTTCAGGAGCTGTCTCCGACTATGCCAGCCTGTGGGCTGCCTGTTTGTCCTCAGTTGGACCTCTCTTGTAGAGGTATTCATGCAGCACTTCACTTATTAACTGTATGAACATTGCTGGGGCTCCCTACAGTCCAAAAGGCATCACTTTCAATTGGAAGCTCCCTAGGGGGGAGTTGAATGTTGTTTTCCACTCATCTCCTTCCCTGATCCATATTTCGTAGTATGCCTCTCGGAGGTGTAGTTTGGTGAAGACTTTTCCCTTGGCCAAGTGAGATAGCATGTCCTTCATGAGGGGGAGAAGGTACAGGTTGTGTATGCACACCACATTGATTCTTCTAAAGTCTACACACAGTCTCATAGTTCCGTCTTTTTTCTCTTTGAAGAGGACTGGCGCTGCGACCCGTGGCTTGGCTGGCTTGATGAACCCTTGTGCTAGGTTTTTGTCTGTGTATTTGCACATTTCTTGCATTTTCCAGGGCGTCATGGCATACAGTTTGGGTTTGGATAGTTTTGCTCTGGGGGTGATTTTGATGGCATAATCTGCCTCACGATGGGGGTGCAGAATGTTGCACTCAATCTCGCTGAATACTTCTGCAAGGTCCTGATATTCCCATGGGATCTCTTTGGTGGTCTGGGGTGTCATCAGATGTGGTTCCCAGATGTTCTGGTGTGCACTTTTGGAGGGTTCCCTGCTTGGGTCATGTTTCTGCTTGCTGGCGGAAAAAAGGTTGGGACCCCTTTTCTATCCTAAGTCTGCCTGAACCCCCTTGCCACCAGATGTTTGGTCCCCACTTGTCTAGCCAGGAGAGTCCTAGTATGACTGCATCTGTCATTTTGGGGGCCATTATGAATTTAATTACTTCCCAGTGATCCACTAGCTCTAGTCTCACTGGTTCGGTCAGGTGGGTGTCATAGGCTCCCCCCATTAAGGACCCATCAACCTGTTCGAACATGATTGGGTGAGCCAGACTTTTTGCTCTGATCCCTAGTTTCAGGGCTGTGGTCAGGTTGATCAAGCATCTAGTGCAGCCTGAGTCTATTAGGGCTTGAAAATCCACCTGACTTCCTGTCTTTGGGGCTGTGAGGCATATTGGAAAAAGGAAAGGGTGAATTGGCCCTCTCACCATTGGGTCGTTTTCAGCCTCGTTGTCACTGTCATAGGATTCTATCCATCCCAGTGTGGGTGGTCCATTTGTGATCCGGTTCCAGTCGTGCCCTGGGTAATGGCTCTTGCCTCGGCATCGGGGTTGGGATCATACACACGGATGCCATATTGCCCACCCCCAGCATCTGTAGCATTTCAGCAGACTTTGAGGGGGACTGGTCTCAGGGCCTGCTGTGTTGCTGTGGGTCCCCGTTGGCCAGGCATTTTCGATCGAGTTGACCTCTCTCTTTCTTGTCCAGTGGCTTTCTAATGTTATCATACAATCCGCTGTTGACCTTTACTGCTACTCGAAACCACTCAAAGAGTCTGTCTGGGATGTCACAGTAGGCAGTTACTTGGGCAATTTGCTGGTCCAGACTTGTTCTGAAAAAATACACTAACAGCTCTGGTAAAGGGAGTAGACTTCCAATGACTCTCCTAAATTTGCGGATGTGCTCTTTGATGGGAAGGCCCCTTTGCTTTAGGTCACTGAGCTCATCTTCCGCATACTGATCCTCCTCCACCTCCTCAAATCTGGCCTCTAGCAAAAGGGAGGAGCTGAAGTCACGATGACACGACATGCAATCTCAATGCTCTGAGATCGTAGTTGACACTTTTGCCTCTGGATGGTCCAAACGGACCTAAACTGTCCCGTAGAGACAGTGACCAGGAAGAATACATCTTGCCGATCACCGGGACATCGCAAAGTCTCTGATTGATCCAAGAGAAGTTCTTCAAACTGGTGACAAAAAATCCAGCCAAATGGCTGATGAAGTCAGGGTGGCTCCAAAATGGAAGGATATGGAAAGAGAAAGTGTTTTCAGCTGGTGAGAAATGTTTATTGTTTTAAAAGTGACTGCCTATAAAAAAAACTTAAAATTAATTTAAATTGGAAAACAGAAGAAATAAGTGGCGGAATTAAATTTGGACTGGTTTTGAACAGTGGGTTATCTTACTTTTTAAAAGCTATTTTGTACAGATGGAATTTATGCAAGCCTTTTAAAATGAATGGATTAAGTTTCCTTATTCCATTTTTTTTCTTTGAGTATTCTCTGTAATCTATGGACTAAAACTCTCCTCTTTCATTACTGTGGGTGTTTTTCTAACTCATTTAAGAATCTGACCTTTTTTAAAACTTGAAATACAAAAAGATACAAAAAGAAACAAAGAAATGGTAACATTGTAACATTGTAACATTGTAACGCTGCTACTCAGAGGCTAGAAGTTTGTGTATTGGAAACAAAATACTTTTTTCACTGATTATCTTGGCTTGGCACTTCAAGGACTCACAGCTTTTTTTATAAAAGAAAAAGAAGAAAAGCACACAGATGTTCCTTTGAAGTAGATTTTTAACCAGAGAAAGGTGAAATGTTATGATGCTTAATTCTGTTGAAACCTTCTAAGCTAGAGTAGCAGTGTTTGTCAGCTGGAAATCATGGCGCAATTTCAACACCAGAAAGAAGTTTTAAATCTGCAAAAGATACTTTCAGAAATACAGAAATTATCAAATACAAGTGAGAGGATAGAGAAGAAGTTGGATTACTTAGTACATCTAATAGTAAAATATGATGAAAAGTTGAAGATGTTCATCAAATGGAAAAAGTGGCAGTTAAAATCCAAAAAATTGAAGAGGAAAATGAATATAAAGAAATTAAAATTGCTGATATTTATGGTGATTGGTTTGTTTCTGAAAACAGAAAGAGTGGAATACTGAAAGAGGAATTAAATGGAGGGGAAACCTACCCCAGATGGGAAGATACAGAAGAGGAAAAAATAAAATAATTTATGGATTTAAAGAGAGAAATCTTATTAGCAATAGATTTGATAACACCACCGACAATCAAAGATAAGCATGAGAGATGCTTACACGAGAGATCTTATAAGCAAAGAGTTGCTAAGAAGAGTCCATACAAAGCTGATTAAGGAGATGATTAGAGGACTGATGCCACAAATGGCAGAAGATATGACACTGTTTTGTTACTGGAAAGATACAGGTTGATAGATGGAAGAGTATAATTTAAAACCAGCTAAACTTAGTGAAATTTAGTGATAATAGATATAGTTAAATAAATAATTGATAATGATAATAATGTATACAATGTGTAGTGTTATGATAAATAATAACTGGATATGAATATTGAATGATACCCATGAAAGGAAGATTAGAAACCCTTTTGGTTTATATATAAAGGATAATAATAATAATAATAATAATAATAATAATAATAATAATAATAATAATAATAAGAAGAAGAAGAAGAAGAAGAAGAAGAACCAGGAAACTAATGACAATGCACTACAGTTTACATCCACGTGGTGATACTGATAGACTGTACCTGCCCCGAAAATCAGGTGGCAGAGGATTATTACAAGTGAAGCAAACAGTTGAAGAAGAAAAACATGCACTGGCTGATTATTTAAAAGAAAGTCAAGAACGTCTATTAATCGAAGTAAAGAACAAAAATCTACTGAAGGCCCAACAGACGAAACAAGAATACAGAAAGATGTGATAAAATCAAGAATGGAGAGTTGGCAGAACAAAGCACTGCATGGCCAATTTCTGGAAAAAATAAAAGATAAAGTGGACAGTGAACAAACTTGGTTATGGTTAACAACAGGTACATTAAAGAAAGAAACAGAGTCACTAATCCTGGCTGCGCAAGAACAAGCTATCCGCACAAATGCCATTAAGGCCAAAATCGAAAAATCCTCTGATGATGCCAAATGCAGACTTTGCAAAGAAGCTGATGAAACTGTTGATCACATACTCAGCTGCTGTAAAAAAAATCGCGCAGACTGATTATAAATTGCGGCACAATTCAGTAGCACAAATGATCCATTGGAATTTGTGCAAAAATTATAATATTAAAACAGCAACAAACTGGTGGGAACATCAGCCTGAAAAAGTCACCGAAAATCAGATGGTCAAGATCTTGTGGGATTTCCGTATACAAACCGACAAAATACTGGCGCATAATACACCAGACATCACACTGGTTGAGAAAAATAAGGTCATAATCATAGACATCGCAATACCAGGTGATAGCAGGGTCGCCGAGAAGGAACATGAAAAAATTGCAAGATACCAGGACTTAAAAATCGAAATTCAACGACTATGGCACAAACCAGCAGTGATAATTCCAGTGGTAATTGGCACACTGGGTGCTATTCCAAAAGCACTGGAATTACATTTAAAACAGTTAAAAATTGACAAAATCACCATCAGTCAAATGCAAAAAGCCGCACTGCTTGGATCTGCACGCATATTACGAAAATACGTTACGACGTCCTAGGCCCCTGGGTGGGGCCCGACTAGTAACCAATGCCAAATCCGGCGAAACAACTGGCCGCTGTGATACAATTGTATAATAATAATAAAGAATTAAGTTAGATTCAGTTAAGTCTTGATTACTTAGGGGGGAAAATGATACGATGTAGGATATAGCCAAATAAAGGAGGAATAATGAATATGTATGTATGTATGCATGTATGTATGTGTGTGTGTGTGTGTGTGTGTGTATGTATATATATATATGTATGTGTATGTATATATATATATAGATAGATAGATAGATAGATAGATAGATAGATATAGATATAGATATAGATATAGATGATATAGATATAGATATATATGTCTGTGTGTGTGTGTGTGTGTGTGTGTGTGTATATATATATATATATATATAGATAGATAGATAGATAGATAGATATAGATATAGATATAGATATAGATATAGATATAGATAGATAGATAGATAGATAGATAGATAGATAGATAGTGTCACAACCCCTGGTATGCCCCAATTATGGGAGGAAGCTAACTGCTTCCATTCTCTGTCCATCGGCTCGTCACAAGAGACCATCCAGCCGTGAAGCCCAATATTTTACTGTTGCCTTTTGTTACAAATGTGTTGTATTTGTGCTGATAAATAAATAAAGGGAGACTAGTATAGATCTATTTCAAGCTATTTAGCTCTCATCAGCTAGCCACACCCTTACTGGGATTCGAACCTGTGCTGTATTACATCTTAGGCAGATGTTTTAACCATTAAGCCACAGGTCCTCCTCCTTATCAGCTTAAGCCAGGGAGGTAGGTATATATTTAGTGTCACAACCCCTGGTATGCCCCAATTATGGGAGGAAGCTAACTGCTTCCATTCTCTGTCCATCGGCTCGTCACAAGAGACCATCCAGACAGAATAGTAAATGAAATGCCAGTTATGTGGTTATGTATTAAATCTTGGTATATTTTACGATGAAGGAAGTTTAAACAACTATAGTCAAATGAAAATGGAGGTATGATGACGGTAACATGTATAAATATCTGAGTTAAAATACTTGAGTTAATATGAATTATGCTTGATGACTGTGGAAGAGATGCATGAAAGTCTTTTGTAACCAACTTTCTACAGTATGTAAAAAAGGAAGATTTTATGTGTTGTGTTTGTTTTGAAAATAAATAAAAAAAACTTTTTAAAAAAAATCTGGCCTCTTGCAGTTGTAGGAAGTCATCTACACCTTGCAGTTGGAGAGCTCTCCTCTTGTGGAGGGCTGCTAGCCATTCCCTTGCTTCTCCCTCAAGTCCCTCTGTGATAGTATTCACTATGGCTCTGGGGGATGAGTAGAGGTGTCCATAGCATTCCAGGTGGGTCTCAGCTGAGTCAAGGAATAGGGCTAACTGGTCTGAGTCCCCATCAAACTTTCCTTTGAACTGGAGCAGTTCAATCAGCAGTGCCCTTCCCATCTCCCGTCGGCCTCTATGCTTGCGTTTGATATGTCTGAAGATACTCCTCAGTTCTAGTTCAGAGGGAGGGAAGAGGTTGTCTGCCCTGGGCAGTCTGCCTGCTACATGGGAGAGCCACTGGCTTCATCTTCCTTTTCTGCACCCGCGTGAGCGATATCGGGTGTACTGAGATACACCCATGTTACACCTATCCTCCGCGAGCTGCACTGGCTTCCTATCGGTCTCCGAACACACTTCAAGGTGCTGGTTATCACCTTTAAAGCCCTACATGGCCTAGGACCCGGATATCTGCGAGACCGTCTTCTGCCACATACCTCCCAACAGCTGATAAGATCTCACAGGATGGGCCTTCTCCGGGTGCCGTCGACCGGACAATGTCAGCTGGTGGCTCCTCAGGGGAGGGCCTTCTCTGTAGCTGCTCCGACCCTATGGAACAACCTACCCCCAGAGATCTGGACCCTTCCCACTCTCTCGGCCTTCCGAAAAGCTACTAAAACCTGGCTATTCCAGCAGGCCTGGGGCTGTTGACCTCATGAATGAGGTCCAGCCCCGCCTAGATTGAGTACATGATGTTTTTCTTTTTTAATCTGCTTTTTCCCTATTTTTAATTTTTATCCTTTTTAGAGTTTGTATTCTGTAAGCCACCTGGACTCCTTCGGGATTGGGCGGCATATAAATTCATTAAATTTGAATTTGAATTTATGGAACTTCCCAGGGGCTCCATTTGGGGCTTTGAGACCCTGGCTTGATTCCCTTCCACTCTTCCCAGCTCGCTTAGGGCCTTTCCCTTTTTCTTGGCAGAGGGGTGGGGGCTCAGCTTTAGCTGTTTTAGGGGTTGCATACTCATCTCCTCTTGCTTCACCCATCTTGGCTTTGATGTCTGAGATCAGGCTGGCCTTTTGCCATGGTCTTCTGAGTTCCCTCTCAGCACCCCCAATATTTAAAAGCAAAGAAATGTCTGTCTGTAAAGTTTCCCAATGATGCCGTAATGAACACATAATAGCCAATGTTTCTTACACAGAAACTAATGATTTATTAACAGCTTCATTAGGCAAGATTTATTTGCAGACATTTCTTTCGCTTTGTCTATCGGCTTCTGTTCCTTTCCTCCTCTCACTCTGTGTCATAAATCATGTTGACCAATAAATCCACCCATCTCAAATCAGCTACTGTAATCTGAGATCCAGCTCCGCCAACGGTATGCATGGAATGTCAACATGGAAGTTGACACTTGCTTTCGTATCCATGGATCTATTAATAGAGGAAGGAAGAAATTGACACTGCTGTTCAAATATTCTAAAGCACACATTTTTTTACATCAGGGACAAGCAATGAGTGAACTTCTATCATGTTTCCCTAGTGGCACGTACTATTAATAAATTGATCATATTTGGATTAGATCTAAAGAAATACATATCTTGCTTCTTTTCAAAATGACTACAGATTATGTGTACACACATATCTGCTCATGATAAAACTGCCTTCTTTTCCATTAGATTTCTTTCTCTTCTCTCTGCCTCCCTCTTCTCTCCTCATGCACGCACACACACTCACACCGAAATTGTTCAATGGCCATTCAATCTAGTTTAATCTTCACTAGTATCATGATGCTTTGTTCCAATTGGAACAAAGTGTTCCAATTGGAACTCTGAGAATTCCTAAATTCCATTCATCATCTGAGAATTCTGGGAGTTCTAGTCTCATAATTTGCAAACATCAGGTTGGAGAAGATCCCTTCACACAGATATAGAACAGTAGAAGTGAAACAGATAAACTCTTTCCATCTCTGAATAGACCTGTCAGCCTCTGCTTTGCTGCTGCTTTGGCTGTCATTGAAACGGGGAGGGAGGGCATGGTATTTGGGAGGGGAATCATTATGTGCTGGAGGAGTGTTTTAGAAGCTGTCCTGATCATCTATTTGCACATGTGGAGAAAGGGAGTTTCCCGCCAAGGCTAACTGTCCAGCATTCTACCCTGATGATGCTTTTTGAAGATATCTCCCACCTGACAGTTGGGTGAATTATTATTGGACTATGGAATGGGGTGCCAAGGAGAGGGGTTTGAACTATACATGAAATCTATTGCTTTCGCGCCAATTTACCCAGACTCAGTTTTGCTTCGCTACTTATCGTTTGTAATTAGTAAAAGTACACTTAATTTCAAGAATGGAGTTGAGTGGTTTCTTTCCTGATTATTAAATAAGCAGCACCTGACAAGACCATTAAACTTATTGTGTAATTCAGAAAAGATCAGAAGATCTCATACCAATTTCATATTAAGATGAAGAATTTTTATTAATGTAGGCATGTTGATTTCACCTCTCATCTTTGCATCTTTGCACCTAATTCCACGCAAGATACTACCATATATTTTTAAAAGCTTGTAAATACCATTTCTATAGTGAGCAAAGGGATGTCTGTTCTTGCCATTTACTTCAAAGGAGGAGCGTTAGCTAGCATTACCCTTTAAAGTCCTTTTACACAAATTTATGAATTAAGATACACAATCATACTTATTGCTTTTTCTATATAAATAGCATTTGCATACTCAAATGTTTCCATTTTGTCTCATATGATTATATGTAAGGATATTAGAATTTTAATATCCATTCCAGTCTATATCACTTTATACAACTTCAATTATCATAATGAATTGCCTTAAACCTATAATGTTGTCTATATAAGCATAAAATGTATTCAGCTTGAAAATTAGAACTACAGAAAAGCAAACTACAAAATAATAAAATACTGTGTCTTTCACCCAACTTACTTTCAACCAAACAGAGTCTTCCTGAAAATATTGAAAAATGCAAATTGTTATGGAAGAATTGCTACTATGGTACAGTTTTCTCAAATTTCTTTTTTTTCCCCCTCAGACGTCTAAGAGCTCAGTCCCTGGAATGGTATTACAATAATGTGAAAAGTCGCTTCAAGCGTTTTGGAAGTGCTAAAGTTCTGAAGAATTTATATAGAAAACATCGTTTGGAAACTGGAACTTGCTGTGACATACTAGGTAGAGAGAAAAATAACAGAGATAAGAATTTCTTTACCATGAATACTCATACAAATGTGGGGCAAATTTTTTACCTATGGTGCAGTGATCAATGTATTATTGTATCTCAGGAAAAAAGAGAGAGCCAAGCATTGTATATAAAGGTTGGCATCTTGTGTCATCATGCAAATAACATTGCTCTGGAAGTGCAAGATACAGCACTTAGACTTATATACAGCTTCACAGTGCTTTACAGCACTGCCTAAGCAGTTTATACAGTCTGTATATTGCCCCCAACAATCTGGGTCCTCATTTTACCAACCTTGGAAGGATGGAAGGCTTCACCAACCTTGCATGCAGTCAACAATCAGCAGAAGTAGTCTGCAGTACTGCAATCTAACCACCACGTCACCTCAGCTCTTCTCAACAATTGAGCCCAAAATTTATGTTGCTAAGTGAGGCATTTGTTAAATGTTTGCCCATTTTATGACTTTTCTTGCCATAGTTGTTAAGTGAAACATTGCAGTTGTTAAGTTAGTAATATGGTTGTTGAATTTGGCTTCCCCATTGACTTCACTTGTCAGAACATCGCAAAAAGTAATCACATGACCCCTGAACACTGCAATCATCATAAATACAGATCAGTTGCCAAGGACCTAAATTTTGATCATATAGCCATAGGGATGTTGCAATGGTCATAAGTGTGAAAAACAGTCATAAAACACTTTTTTCAGTGCCATAGTAACTATTGTAAGTCGAGGACTTCCTGGGAAATAAATGCAGAAACTCATGTTCAGTTCTTGGAGGTGCCTTGTTTTTAAACATCAATTAATGCTTTATAATTCTAATTTTAAAATATTTTAGTTAGGGTACAGATTAGAATTCTGTAATGTATGTATAAATATATTAACTGACATAAATTGATGGCTATACATAATAGAACATATATTATTTTCTTAATTGCAAACAGTTCTTGGAATTTCTCACTTGTAATATTCTGTTTTTATTGAGCTGTTTCCATTTATAAAAGTCAAATGTGCAATAATGTGTATTGGCAGACTTCACAAATGGTTGTGATTCAGCCACTGTCGGTCACAATATTTTGGATAAAGAACTGTGAGTCAGAAAATGTCTCATTGGTCATTTTAAGAAACAAGGAAGAAGGAAGAATAAACCAAGAGCTAAGCAAGATTGTATTTTGGTTGCAAAGTGTATTTCCCTTTTTCATCAAATATGTTGGAGACACCTAGTAATTTAGTTTATGTGCCTATGAAGCATGACCTTTTTATTCTTTCAGACAAGGCTTCATTTACTTTTCTGATTTGTGTGAGAGACCTCCTCTTACACAAATTTACATAAACAACTCTTTTCATTTTATTAACAACTGTTTCTTTTTTAATTCTTCCAGAGCAAGACAATAATAATATTGTCTACTTCTTCCATTTGAGCAGAAGAGTGATTAAACACCTCGCTTTGCATGAAATGACGACCTTTAAAATTCATTATGTCAAGTATTTTTGTGCAATCCCTTTTTCTTAAATTCATGTTTTATCTTTTATGTCAGTCAACAATATTTAAATCATTGATGGACCCAATGTTGAGATTTGCTTTTATTCATAGCTATAGTGTATTTCTGAAGAAATTACAGGGATTTATACCTTTTTTTAAGGTGGGTTTAATGCTGTCCCTTTAGGTGATATTGGAATTACATCAGGGATTCCTAAACAAATGTTCCTGTGTATATTAGTATTCATTTTCCAGAATTGCCAGGCAATCATATTAGCTAGGAATTATAGGAGGTGAAATGCAAAACATGTGGGATGGTGGTCTGGTAATTACAGGCCAGTTCTAAAGAGAATTCTTCTATCTATATGTTATATATTGATAAATTGGAAAGTATCTTTTCTTTTCTTTCTTTTCTTTCTCTTCCTTTCCTTTTTTTTCTTTTCCAGAAGCAGGACATTTTTATGAAGGAACCACAGTAAATGAAGAAAGCAAATGTAACAGTGATTTGGTTTTCTACAAAAACACAGAGGGTAGATATTTAAATTTTACTTTTATTTTTATCTGTAAATAAAATATCTGAATTGCAGTGAAATAACATAGGATTAATATATGTCATTAGTGGCAATAACGTAAAACATATTTATATTCTTGTGCATATTTTTCTTTTCACCATATCTCACTTTTTTCCTATGAAAACATAGTAAGTTTTGTACACTGAATAAGAATAGATGTCAATACTGAACTGAATTTGCTAGAGGCCATTTTCCTGGTTCATTGTTGCCACACTGTATGGGAGTGGGGGGAGGATGTATTGCTAGACACAACATTGAACTTTCTCATGAGAATCAATGTCATCTCCCAGGTGATGGAGGGAGAAGGAGAAGAGTGCCAGAGGATCCCCGCCAATTTATCTGATTGGCCAACGTGGCCAGTGACACTGGGGGGAAGGGATGATTACTGATTTTAATTATGCTGAAACTGCAATAAAGATTCAGAGTTGGTTTTCAACCAAGTGTGCTGATATGATTTACCCCATAAAGAAGTTGTTTGAGGGAGCATCTAACCTCAGAATCCTGATTTGCTTGGGTTCATTACCTTGACATTAAACCAACTCTGCTAAATCCTGCCCTGAAGAATGGACAGCTCCTGGGGTCCTGCACGCTGCCAACAGCTCCAGGAGTATGAAGAAGACAGGAAAGATTTTGAGGTGGAAAAGAAGGGAGAGATCGTGGCCAACCCCAGGACAGTCTCAGCGGGAATTGTAGGCCAAAGGTCCAAGTGGAACAGACAGAGCGGTAAGCAGTTCGAGAGAATGCCATAGCCACCATGGACCTCTACTATGTGGAAGGGGAGCTGGTTCATAGAAGGGTACTGAAAGCTGCTGAAGTGGAATTCCACTTGAGGTCCCCCTGGTCACCAACCGATTTGTTCTTGAGAGAGCAGTGGAATGGGATGACCAGAGGAAATGGAAGTACCTGGGCATCTTCCATAACCCATCAGTCGAACAGCGGAGGATAAGATTTGATCGCAGGGAAATCCAAGGTGTGGAGCTGATGAACCGCCCTCGAGCACTGATGGTGCCTGCAACCTGTTTATTCCCGCTAGCCTCAACTCATTGAAGCCCAAGTCTGACTTGGATGGCAACAAGCCCTCCTTCTGGGCCATCAAGGCCAGCTTTGAGATGCAGTCCCCCACGGCAGCAAGGAGTGATGAGCCCTAGCCCATGACGGAGTCCTCCCCAATAGCAGCAGGCTGTAAGCCATGGGGTCCAGCCATGGACCCACCTGGGTGGTTGGGTTATCCACCATGGCCCTATTACCTAATGCAGGGGTGGTTCCCTGACCTGTAGGGACTTCATCCCTCCTCCACCCCCTGTGGACCTGTCACAGATGAAAGCTACATTTGATGAGATCCAGAGAAATTGGCATTCTTTCCCAACTCAAAGGTGTAGGCCCACCTGGACCATTATGCCCCAGGCTGCTCATTGGAGGTGGCAATAGTGAATGCTATGGGCGCAAACGTGGAGGGGGAAGCCTCAGAATGGGTGACTAGACTCCACAATGAAGACACACTAGAACTGGGGAATATCAATGTTTTCCTGGAGGAATTGAGGGCCAGATTTGAAGATGAATTCCAAGCACTACAGACTGAAACAGAGGTTCAAGAAGTGAGGCAAAGGGGCCTACAAGCAAAGGAATATATCCGAGAATTCCTCAGAGTGGCTGGAAAATTGAGACATTGGCCAGACCAATTGCTGGTCTACCACTGCAAAGAAGGGCTTGACCAAGAGCTGCTCCAGCCCTGCATCTACCGAGGAGTCCCCAAGTGGACCCAGCACTGATACTGGATAGCAATCATGCTGGATCTTGAGCTGAAACAGTATAAAAGGAAGGGAGCATCTGAGATGAAGCTAAAACAGAGCCAGGAGTGGCGCCAGTTCGGATGATGGACGACCACACCTATGGCCATGGAATCCCCTCCTGTCATGCCCCAAACACCCATTAAGTGCTTCAGGTATGGCCAGCAGGGCCACCAGGCAGCCAAGTGCTTAGCACCCACATGCCAAACAAAGAGTAATCCACCAATCACAACCAAGCCAAAGAAACTGCAGATAGGGGCCAAGTAAAACTAAACCTGGCACGCCCAGGCTGTAGAAGTCGCCTCTCCCTCAAGTGAGGAAAAGGGAACTCCAGCTGAGAAAGGCCAATAACCCTTGCTCTATGACAGCAAGCATGAAAATGAACATGACTCGATGGTAAGTGAGGTCATTTGTCCCTTTGCTATCCCCACAAAAATCATGGTATCCAAAGTACAAGGAGAGGTGGATGCCCTGATAGATTCAGGCTGCACCCATTGCCTAATCAGCCTGCCAACTGTGCTAAGATTGGGAATCTGAGCACAAAAACTGCTCCAGGCCATGAGATTTGAACAGGTGGATGGGTCACCAATAGGAGCATCCCCTGCAACACACCTAATTGAGCCAATATGGCTAGAGATGGGCAAACACTGGGAGATCATTCACTTTATAATAGTCCCAAAGAGAGAGAAAGTGATCCTAGGGCTTTCCTGGTTGGACAAATGGGGCCCAATGATCTGATGGAAAGAGGGATGGAGGAAGATGAAGCTAGGAAGAGAACCTTCCCTTCCCCAAAGAAATTTCAGGGGAGGGACTGCCTGCCAAACCCCTATCCAAATGAACAAAGAGTGGCTAAAGGAAACATCAGAAACCCCACTGGGTACTCAGTCAATCCCCAGCGAATATCGGGACCTGGCAGATGTGTTCAGCAAAAAGGAATGTTATGTGCTTCCCCACCTCATTACTCCACTGACTGTGCAATCAAGGTCTTATCAGGAGCAAAATTCCCCAAACCTGAGATTTGGGGTCATGACTCCAAGGGAGATGAAGGAACTGAGGAAGTATATAGTACATAGACCTAACCAAGGGATTCATTCATCTGCCAAGTCCTGCATAGCGGCCTGCATAGTCCTGCATAGTGTTTAAAGAAAAGAAAGTGATATCAAGTGAGGGAACCCAGGGAAAGTGAAGGCTATCTTGGAATGGCAACCCCTTCAAACCTACAAGCAACTGCAGAGCTTCCTAGGCTTTGCAAAAAAATTTGTATAGTAATTTTTTTATTTTTTTTATTTTCATAACATAATCACATGTATACTATTACATAGCCAGCATCGTTTTGTATTGTTAAATGTTTACATCAATTCATCATACCATCTATTCTCAAAACACAATTATTTAGCTCTTCTGCTCTCCATACACCATATTTGTCCTTATTTTCTTCTCCCTCTCTCTCCTCCCTCTCCCTACCTTTCTTCCTTCTATCCCCCTTCCCTACTGTACTTCCTATTCCTCTCTCCTCCTCCTCTCCCACCTTTCCACTCCTCATTTCCCTCCTCCTCTTCCCCCTCCTTGCCATCTTTCCTATTCCTCTCTTCCTTTACCTCTCTCTTTTTCTTCCCACTCTTCATCTCATTTACTTGGTGTATTTCAGCTTCTGAGCAAGTTCCATTTTATGTTGATGGTATTTATAGTTCCTTTTCAATATACATATTTAATTTTGACATCCTTTCTTGAAAAAGAAAAATAGAGCAAAAAAGTATATGTATGTATGTGTGTGTGTGTGTGTGTGTGTGTGTGTGTGTATGTATGTATGTATAGATAGATAGATAGATAGATAGATAGATAGATAGATAGATAGATAGATAGATAGATGAGAGAGAGAGAGAAAGAGAGAGAGAGAGAGAGAGAGAGAGAGACTTAAACACCATCACCACGCCTAATTTTGGTCAAGAGGTAGACCTGGTTACAATTCCTAGCTATTCTCATCATCTTTATATAATTATACATCCTTACGCACCCCCAATTTGTGATTCTGTCTTTAAATCTCAGTAATTTCTCATTGTAGATATATTCCATGTGACCTCTTTATTTTTCCTTATCTTGGATTAAATTATCCTTAAATTATCTATAAATGACAAACCGCGCTGTTCAATGTTCATTACAATTCCCTTAATCTATTATGTAAAATAACAAGCAGTGAACATCTCACTTTATTCATCATCTTAAAAGTTCTCTATATATCCATCTATCATATATTTTAACTCATGTTTAGTTATCCTTCTGTTGTCATTTTAATTATAGCAATAGCAATAGCAGTTAGACTTATATACCGTTTCATAGGGCTTTCAGCCCTCTATAAGCAGTTTACAGAGTCAGCATATTGCCCCCAACAACAATCCGGGTCCTCATTTCATCCACCTCGGAAGGATGGAAGGCTGAGTCAACCCTGAGCCGGTGAGATTTGAACAGCCAAACTGCAGAACTGCAGTCAGCTGAAGTAACCTGCAGTGCTGCATTTAACCACTGCGCCACCTCGGCTCTTGATTATCATGTAAAAAAGTGAAGCACAAACCTCTGTTTTACAGCCTCCCTATATCAGTTTCATATTTATCCATGTTCCATATATTTTGGGCTTATCAATTACATTTTATTGACATATTTAGGAATAAAACCCTTATCTTGCTTTGTATTTTCCCATATCTAAATATCTGATTTTTTCCTAGTAAGACTTTTGTCCACTTCTCTGTTCCTGTCTTCTTCCTTTTCTTTGTTTCAACACCTCCAATCCCACCAATTTTCCCCAGGCCCCCCTCACAAAAATATTTTATATTTCTCTTTGTTGGGACATAGCTTTCTGTTTCAATTTTCCTTATGCCACTAACAACCTTCAAAATCACTTTTGCCTGCTTCCCCCCCCTTTTGTTGGGACACCTCCTCTTTGCAGTTTTCCCTATAACAATTCCAAGACTGATGGAATTTTTTGTCTGCTTTTTATTTTCCCCCATTTCTCCCCCTTCACTTTGCCCCCCTTCTTCTTTGAATTCTTCTTTAGATCTCTGCTTCTCTGTGTTCAAAATTCTGTTTTTGCTTGATTTTAATGATTTTACTGTTTTATGCATATTTTTATAATTTCACATAGTTCTTCTAATTCCTAGGTTTCCATGATGTCCAGTTTCAAAGTTATAGTTAGTTATACAATCCTTGTTTCAATGTTATAGTCCACCTTAGATTTATCTACTTCAACTGCTGTGGAAAAAAAGCAATGGGAGCCGTCTTAGTCTTTTGTTCTTCCTTAATATCCAGTTCCAAAATTGCAGTTAGTTGTACAAATCTTATTTCAAAATTCTGGTCCACCATAAGTTTGGTTAATCCAACTTCTTTAAAACTGGAAGAGAAGCTAATCTTAAACCATCTTAATCTTTTGCAGCAGAGAGTGGGAAAAAGAAGAGAGAGTAGAAGAGAGAAAAAAACCTTCATATTTCCCAGGTCCGATATTTATTCTTCTTTCCTTTAATAAACTGCTCAAAATAAATCACTTGTAATAAGTTTGTAATCAGCCAAAAGTTCTTCTCTGTCTCCTGCTTTTCCAAATTCTGATTTATGGCAGTTGATTAATTAAAACTTCCCACACAGTCAAAGTTAAATTATCTATTATCAGTAAGAAGACATGCTTTTTTAAAAATTATATTAGTTGGAAGTAATTCAAAGTAAAAGTATTGGTTTCTGTTTAAGATCCAAAACCAAATTTGGAGTTTATAATTGAGTGTGTTGTGTCCTGGCCAGCAGATGGCACTGTGCAAGGCACCTCTGATTGGCCAGGATGCGCCTGCTTCTCGGCAGGAGAAACCCTGAACTCCCATTGGTTCCCCATCTGACAGCTCCCTGTATAAATAGCTGTCAGATGGGGGTTTTGTTGCCTGTTGCTTGTCTTAAGTTCTGTTCGAATAACCTGTCTCCTCAGTCATTTACCTCAGAACGCAAAACTGGCGATGAGGACTGGAGAACCGGATCCTTATTGCGTGCCTCCCATGGCTGCCGCTACTGTTTTTGCGCCGTTCAGGCCAGAGTCTGAGGCATGGGATGCGTTCTTGGAACGCTTTGAATGTTTTCTTCTCGCCCATGACCTCATGGACCTGTCAATTGACAGGAAACGCGGCATTTTCCTTCACTACTGTGGGGCTGAGATGTTCACTACAGCTCGAGCTCTCTCTGCGCCCTCCCCGGTCTACTCTGTGCCTTGGGACCTGCTCCTGTCTTGGCTTAAGCTCCAATACGAGCCCGCGCCCTCCCGTTACGTGCGGTGCCAGTTCTCCCGTCGCTGTGTCCAGAAAGAAGGGCATTCCATCAGCCAATACGTGGCTACTTTTTGGGCTACAGCCATTAACTGTGAGTTTTCTGATCTGGACGATGCCCTTTTGGAGCAATTTATTTATGGCCTCAGGGACGTCCATCTACACCGTTGCATCCTCTCACGTTCCGAACTGACTCTTAAGATTGCAGTTGATGATTCCTGTGCCTATGAAATGGCTGATTGGTCCACACCCAATCTCCGCCATTTCCCTCCAGCTACTTCGCCTCAGGTTCCTGCCAACCCTGTCTACCACCAACAAGCCTCTGACGTTTTCCAGGCTGAGCTCGATCTAGCCATTGACCACCTGCAGGCTCTTGCACCTAAGGACGGCCGTTCCTGCCTCAGCTGTGGCGGCCGGCATGCCCGATCTACTTGCTGGTTCCACACCGCTGTATGCCGCAAATGTGGCAAGAAGGGACATTTGGCTTCTGTCTGCAAGTCCGCCTTGCCGGACCAACGGCCAACCAGCCTGCCTGCTGCCGCCTACCGCTCTCAGGCCCCTCCTGCTGCCCACCACCAAAACTGCCTTTCTGTAGGGGATGCGGCCGACACTTATCCCGAGTGGCTGGTTGACTCAGCCTCTTCCTCCTCCCTGGGGGCTCGGGGTAACTCCATCTCCACATCCTCCTGGACGGACGGCCCTGCTCTATGGAGTTGAACACTGGCTCTGCTAGGTCCATTATGTCCTGGGACTCCCTTCACACTCTCTTGCCCCGTTACCAGAAGAGCCAACTTGTGCCCGCCCGCTGCCATCTCCATGACTACCAGGGCAACTCTATCTCCCTGTTGGGCTGCGGCCATTTCAGGGTTTTTTATGGCGACTTCAGCGGCCGCCTCCCCCTCCTTATTGTAAAAAGTCCCTTAGCCTCCCTTCTGGGGTTGGATTGATTTCGGGCTTTGGGGCTATCTATTTCTGGGGTCCACTCTATCTCTCCTTCCCTGCCTCTAGGGGATGACCTCTCCTCCCTCTTGTCTGAATTTGCAGGTGTTTTCCCCCCACTTTGGGCTGCTATACTGGTACCCCTATTTCCCTCAGCCTTGACCCCACTGTCGCTCCTATCCGTTTGAAGGCATGGCACCTTCCCCTGGCTTTAAAGGCTAAGGTTGACGCGGAGCTTGATAAGCTCCTCGCCCAGGGCGTTTTGGAGCCAGCGGATTTTGCCCCCTGGGAAACCCGCATTGTAGTTCCCATGAAAGCCGAGGGATCCATTAGGATCTGCGGTGATTTTAAGTCCACCATCAATAAGGCCCTGCAATCGCACCCCTATCCGGTGCCAGTTGTTCAACATGTCCTGCACACCCTAGGCAAGGGTAAAATTTTTGCGAAACTTGATTTGGTGCAGACGTATCAATAGCTGCCTGTTGATGCTGCCTCCGCGGCTGCACAGACAATTGTCACACACCACAGGGCTTTCAAATGTAAGCGCCTTCAGTTTGGGATTAGCATGGCCCCTGGCATTTTCCAGGGCCTCATGGAGTGTTTGCTCCATGGCATTCCTGGGGTCACCCCATATTTTGACGATGTCCTGATTGCCGCTGACGACAGACCAAGGCTCGTCAAAATACTGCGGGCAGTCTTGTGGTATTTCCACACCACTGGCCTCCACTTAAAAGCCTCCAAGTGCCTATTGGATAGACCAGGCCAGCATCCATCCGGCCCCCTCCAAGATTGAGGCCATCCTAGCTGCTCCTATCCCTTCCAACAAAGTTGAGTTGCAGGCCTTCTTGGGCCTCCTCAACTTTTATTCTGCCTTCATCCCCCATAAGGCTTCTCTCGCGGACCCTCTCCACCAGCTGCTGGACAGCTCCGCTCCCTGGGTTTGGACCATCCGCGAGGCGCATGCGCTCATGGCTGTCAACCACTCTTTGACCTCCCCACCCGTCCTAGCTCAATTTGATGAGCGCCTGCCCTTACTCCTCGCTTGTGACGCCTCCCCCTTCGGGGTCAGGTCTATGCTGAGCCACGCCTACCCTGACGGGTCAGAGGCTCCTCTTGCTTTTTACTCCCGCACCTTATCCAAAACTAAGCGAAATTACAGCCAGTTGGTTAAGGAGGTGCTAGCCACCGTTGTGGGGTAAAAAGGTTTCACCATTATCTCTATGGCCGTCCCTTCACCATCCTCACCGACCATAAGCCATTGCTGGGGATTCTTGCTGGCGACCGGCCTACTCCCCCTATCATTTCCCCCCGCATGTCCCAGTGGGCCGAGTTCTTAGCCTCCTATTCCTACTCCCTTCTCCACAAGCCCGGCCGCCATATGGGGCATGCGGACACTCTGAGCCGCTGCCCTTTGCCTACCTTGCTTGATGACCCTGCCCCGACTAACTCCATTTGTTTGATTGAGGATCTCCATCTGCCGATGTCATCCTCTGACATTGCACTGGCATCCCTCTCTGACCCTGTCCTTCCAGCTGTCATCGACGCTGTCCGCTGGGGCTGGCCTGCCAGCTCTCCAGACCCTTCCCTCCTTCCCTTCTTCCGTCGCTGTATGGAACTCTCTGTGCTCCAGGGCTGCCTCCTTTGTGATGGCTGTGTGGTCATTCCTTCCTTCCTCCACCACACTGTCCTCACCCGCCTCCATGAAGGGCACCCAAGCATTGTCCGCATAAAAGCCTCGGGCGGAGCTATGTCTGGTGGCCCTCCATGGATGCGGACATTACAGCCTGGGTGCAGGCTTGCCCGGCTTGCCAGCAGGTGCAACTGGCACCTCCTGCCACCCCGCACTGGGACTGGGAGCTGCCCCATGCCCCATGAAGTTGGCTGCATGTCGACTTCCTGGGTCCTATTGAGGGTCTCACTTTGTTTATTGTCATGGATTCATGGTCCAAGTGGGTTGAGCTCTTCCCCATGAAGAGCACAATCTCTGGAGCCACCATCCACGTCCTTGACTCCCTATTCACCACACATAAACTTCCGGATGTATTGGTCTCAGATAACGGCCCCCAATTCTCCTCCTCTGAATTCCAACTCTACCTGTCTGGCCTCAGCATTCGTCCTGTGGCCCCGTTCCACCCTGCAGGGAATGGCTTGGTGGAGCACGCTGTGCGCTCTGCCAAGGAGGCCCTCCGTCGCATGGCTCTGCTGCCCTGGTCTACCCAGCTCTCCACTTACCTATGTTCCCAACACACCACTCCTTGCCCTGTCTCCAGTAAATCCCCTGCAGAACTCCTTATGGGCCGCAAACTCCGCACTACTTTAGACCGTCTGCACCCCCACTACACCCCTTCCTCTATGTTCCAGCCTTCCCCCCCTCGGGCTTTTCTGGTGGGTGAGGGGGTGTTCACCCGGAATTTTGTGGGCAACCCAAAGTGGATTCCTGGCGTCATCTCAGATGTAACCGGGCCCTGTTCCTACAGGGCCCTACTTGGTAATGGGAGACATTGGCGGAGGCATGTAGACCAGCT
The DNA here is from genome assembly GCF_009769535.1 of Thamnophis elegans. Lineage (NCBI taxonomy): Eukaryota > Metazoa > Chordata > Lepidosauria > Squamata > Natricidae > Thamnophis > Thamnophis elegans. The sequence continues at coordinate 60,065,248 of NC_045558.1, read as the reverse complement.
TTGCCGATGAGTTGCAGGGAGGCCCATGGACCATCCAGCCGTTCCTGAGACATCCGACCCTAACAACGCCGCCTGCTGGCCCGACCAACAAACCACAACTAGCTCTGATGCTGCACAGCCTGCCTCGTTCTCGCCGGGACACTTATCTTTGCAAACTGGCGCCATGGCCAGGGTGGACCCTCCAGCATTGTTCCCGTAGCCAATCCAATGGAGCAGAGATACTCGCACTCCTCCTTCTTCGGCGGTGGCCACACCCTTACTGAGACGCTCTCAGCGCGTGTGCAGACGCCCAGACTACTTCCACGAATATGCTTACGCAGTCCATGGAAAAGGGGTGTGGTGTCCTGGCCACCAGATGACACTGTGCAAGGCGCCTCTGATTGGCCAGGACGCACCTGCCTCTCGGCGGGAGAAACCCTGCACTCCCATTGATTTCCCGTCTGACAGCTCCCTGTATAAATAGCTGGCAGATGGGGGGTTTGTTGTCTGTTGCTTGTCTTAAGTTCTGTTCGAATAAACCGTTCTAGTTGCTGTTAACCGGTTTCCTCAGTCATTTACCTCAGAACGCAAAAGAGTGTGTTTGTCATTTCTCTGCTTTCTATTTTTCTGTTCCAAAACATTTCAAACAAAGAGTTTTTTTTGGGGTGGTGGTGGTGTTACAGCCCTCCACCTTCCTTTTCATTTGAAAAAAAAAAGTCCCTATCTGACCATCAATATTATTTATGTTCTCAAGATTTCTTTGCCTTTTCCAGTGCAGTTTGTAGTTGTGGATTAAATAAATTCTCTTATCAGGTCTTTCATCTCTCCCAGTCTCCTCCTTCTGTTCGATTTGCTTGACAAAAAGCCAGCATCTTGTCAGCCATGTTGATGGCTGCCTCCCTGACTCTGATTCATAGGCAAGTCACTAACCCACGAGGGATCTGTTGATTCCCTCAGGGTCTGATCAGATGCTGCCCTTCTTAGGTTCCGATTCAAAAGAATCTTCAGAGATGGTTTGTCAGACAGGGTTCATGTGAGAGTCTTAAGAGCCCACACCTCCCACGTCTGTCCAGCTGGAGAACTTCCTGTCTTCTCAGGCTTTGCAAATTTTTACCCGCAATTCATCCCCTCATTTGCCAAGATAGCTCTGCCAATCACCAAACTGATGAAAACGGGGAGCCCCCTCAAGCCATGACCTGGTCAGCCACTAGAATGGACTATGGATTCCAGACAGCATTTGAGGTACTCAAGCAACTGTTTGCAGAGGAACCAGTCCATAAGCACCCAAACCCTGAGGAACTGTTTGACATCAGATGTTACTGATGTAGCGATTGAAGGCAGTGCTCCTCCAGAAAAATCAAGATGGAAATCTGCAACCTTGTGCCTACACCTCTAGGAACTCACTGACCCTGAAAAGGCAACGGGCAGTGTGGGAAAAGGTGTTCTCTATCCGATGGACCCTAATAACCTGGCACCAGTTTCTCAAGGGGAGTAAAATGCCATTTGAGGCCGGGACTGATCACAAAAACCTGGAGACACTCAGAACCCCTCGGAAAATTTTTCCCAAACAAGTCCAATGGACTTTAACTGTTTCAATTTCACACTGAAGTACATCCCTGGGGGAAATATCCTAGCAAACACTCTGTCCCGAATGCTGCAATACAAAAGCAACAGGGAAGAAGTGATCAATGCCATCATCCCCCTCACATAAAAGGTAGCACAAGCCATTACAAGACGGCAAACCTGGAAAGCATCAGAACAGTTTCGGGAAGGCTTCCACCAGAAACTTAAAGTTGAATTAAAAATCTGACCCCTGGCTGAAGTACACTTCCTCTCAGAGAGGAACTAACATGGAAGGGGTCTAAGTTGCACATTCCCAGCACCCTCCAGATTCAATTGCTACAGAAAAGCCATGATGTTAAACCAAGTGGCCATTTTGGATTCCTAAAAATATGACACCTGACCAAGAGACAATTCTGGTGGCTGGGAATATAAAAAGACATTGAGAGTTACATAAAAAGCTGTGCCATATGCGCGGCCATAAAAAAGAGGCAAGTGGCTGAGCCTTCACAACCCTGGGAAGAGATCACAATAGACTTTATAGTAGAACTCCTGGAAATGGGGCGGGGGGACATCATAATTTGGACCGTAACCAACCTTTTTTTCCAAACAGGTTCATTTTGTAGTCTGCTCTGGTCTCCCCTCAGCTCAGAAACTGGCCAGACTGTTCCTGAAACATATCTACTGGCTGCATGGAGTTCCAAGGCAAATCATTACAGATCGAGCGGTCCAGTTCACGGCAAAATTTTGGAGGGAGTTTGTAAGACTGATTGAGTCCTCCCAAGAACTTAGCTCAGCTTTTCATCTGAGTACGAATGGGGTGGCAGAACATACAAATGCAATGATAAAGCAGTATTTGAGATGTTATATTAACATCAGCAAACTAATTGGCAGACCTATTGCCATTTGCTGAAGTGGCATATAATAATGCAGTCCACAGCAGCACATGACTCATTCCCTTTAAGGTAGCTATGGATAGAATTCATTCCCATGCCAGAGCTTCCCTGAGAACCCCCCTCCCCAGTCAGCTTAACAAAGTAGGTGGGCTCACCACAAAATGCTTGGGGAAATGTGAAGAAGGCACTAGCCAAAGCTGCAGAAGCACAAAGGATACAGGGAGATAAGAGACATTCCCCCAAAAAACCATTTCACATAAGAGAGAAAGTTTACCTCTCCACCAAGTACTTAAAATTGAAATTTCCATGTAGAAAACTGGGTCCCAAATTTATAGGACTTTTCCCCATCACAAAAATCATCAACCCAATCAAGGTAGAACTAAAACTTCTATGCTGTTAGGGAGAGTACATCCGGCTTTCCTCAGTAGCTTATTGAAACCGGTAATGAGATCAGCACTCCAGCCAGCTGAACAAGCTGCTCTGGATCCAATCATGGTGGAAGGAGAACCCCATTATGAAGTGAAAAAAAGCTTAAGAATCTAGATTAAAAAAGGAGAGGCTTAGTGCAATGGAAAGGCTACCTCCTTATCAGAAGCTACCTGGATGAAGTGCAAGGACCTGAAGGCAGAAAGATTAATTAGAAAATCCCATGAAAAGAACCCCCACAAATTAAAGAAGCACTTGTGGATGGGAGGGGTGGATAGAAGCAAGACTAAACTGTTTACATCAATGTTTTCCAGATATTTCTCGCCCATTAGGGGGAGCCAACTGTCAACACTGAACTGAACCTGCTAGAAACCATTTTCCTGGTTCATCATTGCCACATTGTATGGGAGGGGGGAGATTGGAATGCATTGCTAAACACAACATTGAATTTTCTTGTGAGAACCAAGATGATCTCGCAGGTGATGGAGGGAGAAGGAGAAGAGTGCCTGAGGAGCCCACCAATTTATCTGATTGGCCAACATGACTAGCAACAGTGGGGAAGGGGTGCTTATAGATGTTAATTATGCTGAAACTGCAAGAAAGATTCAGATTTGGTTTTCAAGTGTGCTGATATGGTTTACCCAATTGTTTGAGGGAACATCTTGCCTCAGAGTCCTGATTTGCTTGGGTTTGTTAGTCGGAATCTTGACATTAGATTTGTGTACCCTCTAGAATGAATGACTTACGTTGCAAGTGCTATTTATAGCATTCAACATTTTTTAATGAACATTGGAAACATTTTTGATGGATGAAATTTGCTTTACTGAGCTTCTGATATAATTGTTTTTAATGGCAATGTATTGGCACACACACTGTTTTGTAATCTAGTTAGCCATCTAATTCTAATTAAAAGGGTTTCCATATTTTTTTGTGTTAAAAATAAAAATATTTGGGTACAAACTATCATGGTTGACTCTCTACACAGTCCCACTTGCAACCAGACAACTGTAACAGGAAGAGGGGGCAGACGACATTGGAATGTAAGGGAGGTTTGGAAGGGAAATTTGGAATGCAAGTGTACTGACTGGAAGCCTGAGATGGACCCAACACTCAGGTCACTCAGCTGAGGAAGCCCGAGGCACACAGATCGCTCCCAAAATAAAGATAGTGCAAATGAATCCAAAGGGGAAAGGGAGTTTTCCTATGCTCTTTTCGAGTGAATCATTAGAACTGGCTTTTCTACTTCTGTAACTACATGAAATCTTCAGTAAAGTTATACTCTTGGTTTAAAAAAAAGTCTCAGTAGTTTCCCTTGTTGAATAACCTAGTGAGACAGTTGACATTCACTGGCTAGAAGAAATACTGTATAATACTAAAATGGGGAAAAAAAACTTTACTTGGTTTACAGCAATGTATTGTTAATGGAAGGATCTCTTTTTTGAGAAAGCAGTTGTAGACTTTCTATCTTAATTATCTTTTCCCTTGTATAAATGTCATGAATACTTTACCTTCCTTGCTTAGGACGTAGCATGTTAAGAACTGTTGCTGTAGCCTTGCATGTTGCAGAAGAAGTAATAGAAGAAGCTATTTCCAAGGCAGGGATATACAGTGACAGCTTGGTAAGAAATATAATTTTTTTCATTTAATTTAAAAAAAATTCCTTCTAGTAGTATGCGTTTCTTGCTCAATTAGAAAAGGCAGTACATTTACAGGCCAATATTACTACAATTTATTCTATTCCATTATTTTATTTTATTTCTTTTCATTTTTAATTATTTTACATTTTATCATATTAATCATTCATATACCATTTCCCTACTTCTCTTTATTATCACAGCAGCAATATTTATTTTTCTGCATTCTTTCTCCGAAGTATCCACAAGTAAAAGCAGGCAATATATTACCTATTCAAGAAACAAGAAACATACAAAAATCAAATATAATTTATTTTTAAAAATAATTGCTATTCCTGAAACATTTGATTGAACAGATACGTGTTCAATTATCATTAAAAGAAGACATCAGGAAGATGAGCTGGAGTTTCCTTGGTGTTCAATAATTAGTACATAAGGAGAGTCTTCCCAAATAATATATAATTCAAAAAGAAATAAAAAATTGTTCAACTTTTATAAATGCATTTATACACAAATGTATATTCATGGCATACCTTATCTTCTACCAATGTGGCCATAGACACACACACACACACACACACACACTCTGAACAATTAAGCAGATCCCTTGTATTTATGTGGGTAATTGATTTAATTTTACAATTGGGATTTGTTTTATAGTGTTTTTAAACCATTATGGCCGTTTTAAAATTTGAATTTTTTGAGTATTAATGCTTACCTGCATATCTTTTTGAGGACAAACAGTATGAAGCTTGTTATTTGCAAGATCATAAAGAAGAACTGATAGAAGAGCTTGCTACCACTATTGTCCAGAAGGTATGATATGATGCAAGGATTGCACTGTTTAGATGAATTTATCATTAAGAATAATAATGTATGTCTTTTTAATATTAATTTGCATTTTACATAATTTATTACAAATTGTAAGTTCACAATATTTTTAATCACATTTAATCACTAGTAGTGGATTACATAGAATGTATTGATTTATACAAGGATTTCCGGCTTTAATTTGATACTTTTGTTCTAATGAAGTATTTTGCCAAAAGTGGCAAAAATTATTTTTTATTTTAAAAGTTTTTTTTAATATTAAGCATAAAAATTCGATGTTTATATGAACAGTGTTCTGTCTGAGTACAGTTGTTCTTGAGAAATAGCATTATTATACAATTGTATCACAGCGGCCAGTTGTTTCGCCGGATTTGGCATTGGTTACTAGTCGGGCCCCACCCAGGGGCCTAGGACGTCGTAACGTATTTTCGTAATATGCGTGCAGTTCCAAGCAGTGCAGCTTTTTGCATTTGACTGATGGTGATTTTGTCAATTTTTAACTGTTTCAAATGTAATTCCAGTGTTTTTGGAATAGTACCCAGTGTGCCAATTACCACTGGAATTACCACTGCTGGTTTGTGCCATAGTCGTTGAATTTCGATTTGTAAGTTCTGGTATTTTGCTATTTTTTCATGTTCCTTCTCGGCGACCCTGCTATCACCTGGTATTGCGATGTCTATCATTGTGACCTTATTTTTCTCAACCAGTGTGATGTCTGGTGTATTATGCGCCAGTATTTTGTCCGTTTGTATGCAAAAATGCCACAAGATTTTGACCATCTGATTTTCGATGAATTTTTCAGGCTGATGTTCCCACCAGTTTGTTGCTGTTTTAATATTATAATTTTTGGACAAATTCCAATGGATCATTTGTGCTACTGAATTGTGCCGCAATTTATAATCAGTCTGCGTGATTTTTTTACAGCAGCTGAGTATGTGATCAACAGTTTCATCAACTTCTTTGCAAGTCTGTATTTGGCATCATCAGAGGATTTTTCGATTTTGGTCTTAACGGCATTTGTGCAGATAGCTTGTTCTTACGCAGCCAGGATTAGTGACTCTGTTTCTTTCTTTAATGTACCTGCTGTTAACCATAACCAAGTTTTTTCACTGTTCACTTTACTAACTATACCAGCTGTGTATCTTATAACTGGTATTGCCCAAGTATTTATGGCCTTGATTGTATTTCCACCATTCAATTTAGATTTCAAAATTTTCCTAGCTCTGTTGGTGTACTCTCCCCTGACAATAGTTTTTACTTCTCCATGCTTGATGTTATCCAACTGCAGAATGCCTAAATATTTGTAGGCTTCATTTTCATTGCATTTAATTAGTTGGCCATTGGGCATTTCAATTCCCTCACATGCAGTGATTTTGCCTCTTTTTATGGATACAGTGGTGCATTTTTCCATGCCAAACTGCATTGAAATATCGGTGCTGAATACTCGGACTGTGTTTGTCAGTGATTGGATTTCTATTTCTGACTTTCCATAGAGTTTCAAATCATCCATATATAATAAATAAGAATTTTTTTCAGCTTCTTTGGCTGTTTGGTAGTCTAATTTCATTTTTTTTTAAGATTACTGATAGTGGGATCATTGCGATGATGAAGAGAAGAGGTGAAAGTGAATCCCTCTGGAAAATTCCTTGCTTGATATTTACCATTCCATAGTTCTCATTCCCTACTGCCAACTCAGTTCTCCATTGTTTCATCGCCTTTTCAGTAAAGGATGTAATATTTTTGCTAATGCCAGTTGTTTCTAAGCATTTTATGATCCAACTATGTGGCAATGAGTCAAATGCCTTTTTGTAATCAATCCAGACCATATTCAAGTTCGTTTTTCTGTTCTTACAATTTTCTAATATCATTTTATCAATTAGGAGCTGATCTTTTGTGCCCCTGCTCCTTCTTTTGTTGCCTTTTTGCTCTACTGGCAAGATGTCATTTGTTTCCAAATAATCCATCATGTTATCTGCAATAATGCCTGTGAGTAATTTGAAGGTTTCTTGGCAAGCATGTTATTGGTCTGTAGTTTTCAGGTGTTGTTTCTTTAGTTGCATCTTTCTGAATCAAGTATGTTTTTCCAGTTGTCAACCATTCATCAATGTGGCCCTTTTGTAAAATTTCATTCAGTTGCCTGGCCAATATTGCATGTAAACTGGTCAGATATTTGAGCCAGAAACCATGTAATTGGTCCTTTCCAGGTGATGTCCAATTCTTTACCTTTTTTACTCGATTTTTGACTATCTCAGTTGTTATTTCTAATACTTGCATTAGTTTGTTGCCAATGCTTTTCTCAAAGTCATGTATCCACTTTGCTTCCTTATTGTAGTCCTTTGCATTTTCCCACAATTCTTTCCAGAATTCAACTGTGGCCTGCTTTTCTGGTTTTTCACTTTTGGTGTCACCATTCCCATTAAGACTGATAAAAACGCCGTTGGTCTGATCGAAATTGCTGATTTTGTTTATATTGGATTATTATACAATTGTATCACAGCGGCCAGTTGTTTTGCCAGATTTGGCATTGGTTACTAGTCGGGCCCCACCCAGGGGCCTAGGACGTCGTAACGTATTTTCGTAATATGCGTGCAGATCCAAGCAGTGCGGCTTTTTGCATTTGACTGATGGTGATTTTGTCAATTTTTAACTGTTTTAAATGTAATTCCAGTGCTTTTGGAATAGCACCCAGTGTGCCAATTACCACTGGAATTACCACTGCTGGTTTGTGCCATAGTCGTTGAATTTCAATTTTTAAGTTCTGGTATGTTGCGATTTTTTTCATGTTCCTTCTCGGCGACCCTGCTATCACCTGATATTGCGATGTCTATGATTGTGACCTTATTTTTCTCAACCAGTGTGATGTCTGGTGTATTATGCGCCAGTATTTTGTCGGTTTGTATACGGAAATCCCACAAGATTTTGACCATCTGATTTTCGGTGACTTTTTCAGGCTGATGTTCCCACCAGTTTGTTGCTGTTTTAATATTATAATTTTCGCACAAATTCCAATGGATCATTTGTGCTACTGAATTGTGCCGCAATTTATAATCAGTCTGCGCGATTTTTTTACAGCAGCTGAGTATGTGATCAACAGTTTCATCAGCTTCTTTGCAAAGTCTGCATTTGGCATCATCAGAGGATTTTTCGATTTTGGCCTTAATGGCATTTGTGCAGAGTATTATTATTATTATTATTATTATTATTATTATTATTATTATTATTATTATACAATTGTATCACAGCGGCCAGTTGTTTCGCCGGATTTGGCATTGGTTACTAGTCGGGCCCCACCCAGGGGCCTAGGACGTCGTAACGTATTTTCGTAATATGCGTGCAGATCCAAGCAGTGCGGCTTTTTGCATTTGACTGATGGTGATTTTGTCAATTTTTAACTGTTTTAAATGTAATTCCAGTGCTTTTGGAATAGCACCCAGTGTGCCAATTACCACTGGAATTATCACTGGTGGTTTGTGCCATAGTCGTTGAATTTCGATTTTTAAGTCCTGGTATTTTGCGATTTTTTCATGTTCCTTCTCGGCGACCCTGCTATCACCTGGTATTGCAATGTCTATCATTGTGACCTTATTTTTCTCAACCAGTGTGATGTCTGGTGTATTATGCGCCAGTATTTTGTCGGTTTGTATACGGAAATCCCACAAGATCTTGACCATCTGATTTTCGGTGACTTTTTCAGGCTGATGTACCCACCAGTTTGTTGCTGTTTTAATATTATAATTTTTGGACAAATTCCAATGGATCATTTGTGCTACTGAATTGTGTCGCAATTTATAATCAGTCTGCACGATTTTTTTACAGCAGCTGAGTATGTGATCAACAGTTTCATCAGCTTCTTTGCAAAGTCTGCATTTGGCATCATCAGAGGATTTTTCGATTTTGGCCTTAATGGCATTTGTGCGGATAGCTTGTTCTTGCGCAGCCACGATTAGTGACTCTGTTTCTTTCTTTAATGTACCTGTTGTTAACCATAACCAAGTTTGTTCACTGTCCACTTTATCTTTTATTTTTTCCAGAAATTGGCCATGCAGTGCTTTGTTCTGCCAACTCTCCATTCTTGATTTTATCACATCTTTTCTGTATTCTTGTTTCGTCTGTTGGGCCTTCAGTAGATTTTTGTTCTTTACTTCGATTAATAGATGTTCTTGACTTTCTTTTAAATAATCAGCCAGTGCATGTTTTTCTTCTTCAACTGTTTGCTTCACTTGTAATAATCCTCTGCCACCTGATTTTCGGGGCAGGTACAGTCTATCAGTATCACCACGTGGATGTAAACTGTACTGCATTGTCATTAGTTTCCTGGTTTTTCAGTCCAAAATGTCCAAATCAGCTTGTGTCCAGTTAACTATACCAGCTGTGTATCTTATAACTGGTATTGCCCAGATATTTATGGCCTTGATTGTATTTCCACCATTCAATTTGGATTTCAAAATTTTCCTAACTCTGTTGGTGTACTCTCGCCTGACAATAGTTTTTACTTCTCCATGCTTGATGTTATCCAACTGCAGAATGCCTAAATATTTGTAGGCTTCATTTTCTTTGCATTTAATTAATTGGCCATTGGGCATTTCAATTCCCTCACATGCAGTGATTTTGCCCCTTTTTATGGATACAGTGGCGCATTTTTCCATGCCAAACTGCATTGAAATATCGGTGCTGAATACTCGGACTGTGTTTGCCAATGATTGGATTTCTATTTCTGACTTTCCATAGAGTTTCAAATCATCCATATATAGTAAATGCGAAATTTTTTCAGCTTCTTTGGCTGTTTGGTAGCCTAATTTCATTTTTTTTTTTAAGATTACTGATAGTGGGATCATTGCGATGATGAAGAGAAGAGGTGAAAGTGAATCACCCTGGAAAATTCCTCGCTTGATATTAACATTATTATTATTATTATTATTATTATTATTATTATTATTATTATTATCATCATCATCATCATTATCATCATTATCATCGTCATCATCATTCATAACAGTGATAAACATCAATGATATAACATTAATGATAATATAATAATAATAATAACAGCAGCCATTTTAATAAATCTTCAATATAGTTAATCATTTCCTTATGCTTTTAAGTTTCTACCTTCTGTTTCTGCTAGTTAGCCATTGATAAACAAATCCCATGTTAAAAAGTATTCCAAGTTTCCAAGTTTAATAGAATTTGTATGCCTCCCACTCCCATAGGGACTCTGGGCAGCTCACAACAGACAGTATTCAGTTCCTTCCTTCCTAATTTTGAATGTTAGACAATCCATTTCTGCACATTATAATATTTTGATCTATAGGGATTTTTTTATTTTTCCATTGTTGTACAAAGACAATTCTAGCTGCAGTTAACACATGTAAAATTAAATATTTTTCTGATAGAATACCCAACCAAAATATTTCTGGCTTTAGATTTATGTGTTGCTTTACTATTTTTTCTAACCATGTGTTTATTTTTGTCCATTATTTTTTTACCTTTGGGCATGTCCATCACATGTGATAGTACAAACCCAGTATCTGATTACATTTCCAACACTTAGTAGACGTATCCTTAAACATCTTTGCCATCTATAAAATGCCATCTATATAAAACATTTTATATAAACTTTTTTTATATGCTGTTGACCTTGTTAATTTTGAATGCGTATCCTACAATTGATGTAACTATAGTATAACCAAAAATTTTGACCCACACTATCATTGTTTCCTTTACTTGCTCTTCTTCCATTTTAATACTCAGTAGATAGTATAAAATTTTTAAATTAGTTTTTCATCTGTTCATGTTAATATATGATCCAGTTCTGTTGGTTCTTTATAAAAACCATACATTTTAGCATCTTTCTCATATCTTGATTGTATTTGTACATGTGGCCACTATGCCAAATCAATCCCTTGACTATTCAGTTCTTGCTTAGTTTTAAGTTCCCCTTTTTCATTCAAAATGTCCTTATGTCTTGTAATGTTTTCTGTGTTAACAACATTTGGATGTATCAGTTACCAGTGGAGAGTCAGACTGATATTTTCAAATAATTTTTTTTTTTGCCTACATTAACAGCAATGCATTTCTAACATAATGTCTTTGAAAATATTCATGTATTTTGTTTTTCCCATACCATAAAAAGATGTGCCACTCTAGTTACAGATCATGTCCCTCCAGTGTTAATAATCGTCCCTGCCTCAAATTTATCCATTCTTTCACCCACAGAAGCCTGATAGTAAAACTCCCAATCTGGAAATCCAAAGAACCCTTTGTTTTTGGAAGCTTGTAACATTTTCAGACTTATTCTTGCTCTTTTTCCCTTGCCAAATATATTTTGACATTATTTTATTGAATTCCACAAAAATATTTTCCCCAGCTTTATCAGTATTGTTTGGAACAAATATAGTAATCTTGGCAAAATATTTATTTTTATAGTAACTATTCTTCCTATCAAAGATAGTTGTAGATTTTTCCACTTCTCCAAATCTAATTTGATTTGTTGCAGTAATTTGATAAAGTGACAACATTAGGGAACCAGAAGAATGCTGTCGATATAATTTACTTGGACTTCAGTAAGGCATTTGATAAAGTGGACCACAACCTACTACTAGATAAAATAGAAAAAAATGTGGGTTAGCCAGCATCACCACCAGATGGATTCATAATTGGCTAACTAACCACACTCAACACAATGAAACTGCATTTATGTGGAGGGAAGTATGCAGTTTTGTTTTAGGCCCAGTACTCTTCAGCATCTTCATCAATGATTTGGATGAGGGGATAGATAGGGAACTCATCAAATTTGCAGATGACACCAAGCTAACAGGAATAACCAACACTCCGCAAGACAGGCTTAAGATACAGAAGGATCTTGCAGATTTGAACATTGGGCACTATCTAACAGAATGAAATTCACTGGTGAAAAAAGTAAGGTTCTATATTTAGGCAAGAAAAACAAAAATACCTAGGTACAGTATATGTGGTACCTTGCTCAATAGTAGCAATTGTGAGAAGGATCATGGAGTCCTAGTAGACAACCATTTAAATATGAGTCAACAGTGTGCATCAGATGCCAAAAAAGCCAACACAGTTCTAGGCTACATAAACAGGGATAGAACCAAGATCACGTGAAGTATTAATACCATTTTATAATGCCTTGGTAAGGCCACTTTTGGAATACTGCATCAAGTTTTGGTCGCCATGATCTAAAAAAGATGTGGAGACTCTAGAAAGAGTGCAGAGAAGAGCAACAAAGATGATTAGGGGACTGGAGGCTAAAATATATGAAGAACGGTTGCATGAACTGGTTATGTCTAGTCTTATGAAAAGGACTGGGGGGACATGCTTCCAATATCTCAGAGGCTGCCACAAACAAGAGGGAGTCAAGCTATTCTCCAAAGCACCTGAGAGCAGGACAAGAAGCAATGGGTGGAAACTAATCAAGGAGAGAAGCAACCTAGAACTAAGGAGAAATTTTCTGACAGTTAGAACAATTAATCAGTGGAACAATTTGTGTCCAGAAGTTGTGAATGCTCCAACACTGGAAGTTTTTATTAAGATATTGGATAACCATTTGGTGTAGGGTTTTCTGCCTCAGCAGGAGTTAGACTAGAACACCTCCAAGGTCCCCTCCAATTCTGTTATTCTTTTTTTAAAATTTAAAGTAACAGTCTGTTTAATTTAATGTTAAATTATCTTTTTAATAGTTGCACATCCTGCTGTTAGTTGACTTCTTAGATATTTCCCTTTCTTAACTATTTGAATATCTGTCTTCATTAAATCTTTTTCTGTTTATCTGTAAGATTTTTAACCAATATTTTAGTTTTCTCTTTATTTATTTTCAATCCTGCAATTTTACCATAATCCTCTATTTTTTTATTAATTTGGGTCCAGTTACTTGTGGTTCTTCTCAAAACTGTTTTTTGAGAATCCATAAACAATGAACACACTAATGGGTAAGGAGAATTTAAACTTTATTGTTTAGTTGTAACAAGTAAATTATCATATTTTTCAGAGTATAAGACACACCGGAGTATAAGACACACCAAGGTTTTGAAGAGGCAAATTAAAAAAAATTTTTTTTGCACTTTGCAAACCTCCCCCAAAAAACCCGTTTTTTGCGAAAACAGGTGCATTCCTCCCCCCAAATGCATGAATAGCCTTTAGGGGGCTTGCAGAGTGCTCCTGGGGGGTGCCCCCCAAATGAGCAAGAAAGGCCTGTTTTTTGCAAAAACGTCCCCATTTTTTGTCAAAAAAATTGCATGCATAGCCTTTAGGAGGCTTATAGAATACTCCTGGGGGCTGGGGGGCAAAATTGAGCAAAAAACCAGCCTGTTTTTCACGCACTCATTTTCTGCCTTCCCCAGCTCTCAGGAGCTTTCTGAAAGCCTACAGGCTCTGCACGGCCATTTTGGTGAAGGGGCGGAATTTCAGGAGGCAAAAAAATGCTATATTCAGTGTATAAGATCTACTCAGATTTTCAGCCTCTTTTTTGAGGGATAAAGGTGTGTCTTATACTCTGAAAAATACAGTAAACAGAAACACACAAAAAAGCAATGTACCAACAAGATGATATCTCTTTAACTGCTGGGAACTTTATTTCTTGTAACAAAGATACTCCAAGGCCTTTGGTGCACAGCATTGAGTGCTCAAGTCTTTGCAGATGCTCCATCTTAATGAACAATTTGGCACAAACTTTTCATGGCCTTGCTTCCCTGATCAAAAGATTTGCAAAACCTCACCTTGACTAGATAACTCTGGGATGGGAGTCAAAATTCTGATAAGCTTGTCTGAAGAATATCCCATACTTTTTTTTAGCAAGAATGAAAGAAATAAGCAGTTTCGGAATGAGCTATAAACTTCTAGACTTATACCAATATTAAGGGAAAATAAAAATATATCACTAATGGTTTGAAATATAATAATCTTCTGCAATGGCACCACATGAAGTGATGAACTAAATGGTTTCATTTTAAATTATATTCTTGATTTGAAGCAGCATCTTCAAACTGCATGTGTGTTCTCTCTCTTCTCTGAAGACTTCTGATTTTATACAAAATTGAAAAAGAGACAGACAAGCTGTTTCCTCTTTTGTTGATATAACTAATTTAACTCTTCATTGTTGTTATCTAATTTGCTCTGACAGCAAATCACGTTTTTTTTTCTCGTTTCTATCAGAACTCAGTTTTTGAATTTTGCCTGCTTTTTCCCCAGACATTGATTTAAAATCCAAACTCTTTACCAGATTTAACAAATCATTAGAATTATCAAAGAAATCTATTAACATTCTAAACAGGAATATTTCTCTTTTTAACATATGATAATTTTTATTTTAAACAAATTTATATTATAATAAGTGAAACTTTGGACGAAATGTTTGTCATACTCTGATTAAAATATGATATCGCTTTTAGACCA